>NC_022028.1:11720916-11764907 GCF_000317375.1 Microtus ochrogaster | reverse complement strand
ATTGGAGATCAGACCTCTGTCTGATGTGGGGTTAGTGAAGATCTTTTCCCATTCTGTAGGTTGTCATTTTGTCTTGTTGACCATGTCCTTTGCTTTACAGAAGCCTTTCAGTTTCAGGAGGTCCCATTTATTAATTGTTTCTCTCAGTGTCTGTGCTGCTGGGGTTATATTTAGGAAGTGGTCTCCTGTGCCAATGTGTTGAAGTATACTTCCCACTTTCTCTTCTATAAGGTTCAGTGTGGCTGGCTTTATGTTGAGGTCTTTGATCCATTTGGACTTGAGTTTTGGGCATGGAGATAGATAGGGGTCTATTTTCATTCTTCTTCGTGTTGATATCCAGCTATGCCAACACCACTTATAGTCGGTCATAATTCGTGGAAGTCAGGGCAGGAACTCAAGAGGCAGAAACTAAAGCAGAGACCATGGAGGAACAATACATACTGAGTTGTGCTCCATGGCTCCTTCAGTTGGCTGGTTTTTTTCTCTGCTCCCTTCCTGCCTCTCCCCCTCCCCTTCAATCCTATCCCATTATCCCCATGCTCCCAATGTACTCAGGAGATCTTGTCTTTTTCTACTTCCCATGTAGATTAGATCCATCTATGTTTCTCTTAGGGTTCTCATTGTTGTCTAGGTTCTCTGGGATTGTGATTACTGAGTAGTTATTTCATAAGCAGCTTCAGGAACCCACGAGCAGGAAAGAATCCAGTCCAGGGGGACCAGCAGGACAAAGAAAAACATTAAGCTACAAACATGTTTTGAGGTGAGGTGCATGGGCACAGGCCTCACCACCTGAATTTGATCCTCTGATCCCACAAGGTGGCAGAAGAGAGCAGAGTCCGAGGAGCTGTCTTCTGACTTCTAGATGGATAAGCTACACTACACCACACACATACACACACACACACACACACACACACACACACACACACACACACACACACTGGCAGTTGCAAGAGATGCAAAGGCACACAATAAATACAAATGATAAGTAAGAACATTTGTAAAACATAAAAAGAGAAACTATCATTAAAAAAGGAAGCTAGGGCTAGGGAGATGGCAGAGTTGCTGACTTGGTGTAAGGATCTGAGTTTGGGTACCCAGAATCCATGCAAAGCTGATGAGGGTGGCACATGTCTGTAAACACAGTGCTTTTACTGCAAGATGAGAGAGGGAGACAAAATCCTCAGAAGACTGTTAGACTGTTAGCAAATAAGAGACCCTGTGTCGAATTACGTGGGAGGCAAGGCTAGCACCTGTCCACTCACACACACACACACACACACACACACACACACACACGGTGGGGGAGAATAGCTCACAAGTATAGGATGGCTAAGAAAGGGATGATTAAGCATGGATGTAGAACTTAAGCTGGCTTTATGTAGGCTTTCCCTTTAAACTAGGCCATGAAAGTCACAAAGGATTCTGCCCACAGAATACAGCCTGATCCGTGAGCAGCTCAGGCTAGCTAGCATCAGCTGGGTTTCACTTTTGCAGAGGGCAGGATGCTGAGATGATGGACAGGACCATAGGAAAACAGGCAACGTTGCAGAATGATGTTTGCAATTATGCTAATTTCTTTTTTCCTTGCGAGATTGCCATTGAAAGAGTTAAAAGGTTGCCTAGGTCCTGTAACCCTGCCTTCTGGCAGAGCACCGAGCTTCAGTGGGGGGAGGCGCCGCCACAGAATCAGATACTCTGTCCTCCTATCCAGGACCACTGTCCTCTAAAGAGCAGGGATGTTTCAAAGGAAAATAGCACAGCTATTTACAGGGCTTCTCCATTGCCCCTGGGATCTAACCTTTGTTCTGTGTCCTTTCACTCAGCCTCCATGCCTTAAGGATTCCTTGGCTGCAGCTTGGCTCAGAAGGGGAAAAAAATGTTACAGACGGTAACTACTGCAACCAGGCGCTCCCTCTAGTAACTGAAATATTCTCCATGTTTTTAAGTTTTTTCATATTGTTACTTTCCTAATGCAAAACAACAGCCACAGCTTCAGGTGCCTGGTGTGAGCCCCAGTCTGAGAGAGAAAGAAAGCTAGAAGCATGGAGGGAAGGGTACAATATTATGAACAGGTCTGGCCCCGAAAGGCACCGTCTTCCTCTTTACTCAATACCGATGTAATAATATTCTGCCAGCTAATCCTCCTGCCACAGCTCTCAATTAAACGGACAGCGTAGTCAGGGCCTGAATAGCAGTGTTAAACAGCTACGCAGCTTCACCTCAGTGTTACAAAGGACACACAGGATACAGTCAGCATTTCCTTGGAGGCCTTTCTCCAAGTAATTATAACAATTTACTCTAAGAAATGTTACAAGAATATGGTAGCCATCTTAACATACTTTCATTAATTTAACTTTTATTGGTTCTTTTATTGGAAATGACTTTTTTTTTCA
Source organism: Microtus ochrogaster (assembly GCF_000317375.1). Lineage (NCBI taxonomy): Eukaryota > Metazoa > Chordata > Mammalia > Rodentia > Cricetidae > Microtus > Microtus ochrogaster. The sequence goes on along the minus strand of NC_022028.1, from coordinate 11,762,511 downwards.
TACAACATATCCTGATTACATTTTCCCATCCCTCTATACTCCTCCGAGTTCCTCCCCGACTCCCATCCCCATCCAGGTCCATCCCTTTCCTTTCTCTCAAAAGAAAGCAAAGAGGCATCTGAGGAATAATAAAAAAATAATAATGCAAAAAAATTCAGGCAAATGGCATGGAAATCAAAAAAAAAAAAAGCCAGTGACACTTTGCATTGCATCAACGTCTCCTCTAGGGGAGGAGGGAGGCGCCAACTGTGTGGTACATGGTTGTTGGTTCTTTGCAATATCCAGCTCCTACATCATGAGTCATCTGTCTTTCTGCAGCTTTAAACTGTGATTTTTTTTTTTGGTCCCTCCCATGGCAACAGTTAACAGGCACCCTCAGGGTTAACAGGCACACCTCAACTAGTTGCTGCTCATCTCAATGCCATCATTCCAAATGGTATCCTATGCACGACTTTACGAATCTCGGATTTCTTCTGCCTATTTTTAATTTCAATATTGTGTCATTTCCAAATTGTGAACTTTAGGTGTATAAGCAAATTATTCTGAGGATCTAAAAATGCCAGAAAGCAGAAATGTTGTTAAGACCACATTCTCAGCCTTCATCCTGTCTCACTGGGTAGAAAACTGAACCCACATCAGCAACAACTTCTTAATATTTACCACACACACGCATGATGCTGTGCTTATCTTTGAGCAAGGGAACCAAGGTCTTCACCTCTCAAAGCCAAAATTCTAAGAGAGTAAAAGCAATTATGCAGCTCATTGCAAAATTAGTCATGCATGTCTTTCCTGGTTAAGGTTATAAAGGAAATGGTATCATGAGAGAGTACTGAAGAAAGTTGGCCTGATCCATGGACTGTTGTGGTTTCCTTGAAGACGTCAGCTAGAACCGAGCCTAAAGCATGAGCAGCACAAATCACCAAGAATGTTCTAGAAATTCTGAAAGAGTCATTCACCACGTTCCCACCTTGTACTTTCATGAAAGAATGGTTGCAGGTGATGGCTTTGGGGACTTCAATTCTCATAGCTGGAGTGGAAATGGAAAGATTGGCAAGCTGGAGGCTCGAATGTTCCACATGGTGGTGGAGGAGTGCAACCGTCACAGATTTGAACTTTATGGAGTTTTATACGAAGCTGGTGATAGACACGTGCATTCACGCCAGCTAGTACGCACGTATTTCCTGGCGGTGTAAGCTGGGGGCTTAGAAACAAGGATGTTCTGGTAGCAATGAGTGCAACCACAACACAGGTCTTGTTCTTATGTCATCCTCCATTAAGAGGAATCACACTGATAGATAGCTGATTTTAGGCCTAGGAAGCATGCAAGATTTTTCTGAGGTGCCTTGTCCGTCCAGATAGCACAGAAGTGCTCAGAAACAAAACAAAATCCCCAATTTCCCAGCTGTGAGTGGGGGCCTATCAAAGGCAAACAACTAAATCAACTAAAAATCCCACTTGACAAAGCTAGAGTAGTGTGGCTAGAGAAAATGATCACAACCCAAGCTGTAAAACAAAACAACTACTGATCCACGTTAATACAATAAATGGAGGAATGGTCAACTCTTGCATGGAGAATTCCAAATAACTTATATTGGTAACTCCAAGAATGTAAATCAAAACTCTGCTTCTTATGCATGTGTTGTGTCTTAGGATGTCTTTCCAAAGACTCTGATATGGAAGAGGAGGGAGCAGAATACTTCTACAGTGAAGGAGCCGAGCCGCTAAGACCTAGATGGTCAAGGCCAACATCATTATTGATAAAAACATTGATTGTCCATGACTTTAATAGTATATAGTATATGCCTTATATAGTGTATAGTTTAGTATATAATATTGTAGATGCCTTTTATAGTATAGTTAGAAACCTTACAATTCTATTATAGAAGGAACCACAAATCCCCAGAATACAGCTGACTCTAAGCCTGTGGTGGAAAGCACACTAGATGAGCCTGGTGCAGCTTGCAATGCCAGAAGGTAAGGGGCACATTCAATGATCAACCAAATGAAAGGCTAAGCGAACCCACGTTAACTGCAACCTAACGGCCGATGATGGAACAACGGCACAGCAAAATGCACAGCGCTGCACACCTGACGTGTCATGACAATGGTACTCTGCCCTGTGATTTGCTTCTCCAGATGGCTGAATCTTAATCTAATTGTTCCAACAGAAGAGCATCCAGTAAGATGCTGACCAACATTCAAAACTGTGAAAATTGCCCCAAATATAGAAAATCTATAATGTCATGTCCAAGGGGAGCAAAAGGGGCCAGGATAGCAAAACACAAGAAGGAAATTGTGGACAGGATCCTGGAACAGAAAAGTACCCTGGGGCATCAGAACAAAGAACAAACTACAGTTAATATTGGCTTATTAAATGTCCCGGAGGTACATCACTAATGTGTGTCATGGGGAAACTTAGTACGGAGCACATGGAAACTCTGTAGTATAATTAAAAAAAAATCCAAAACCTGTTTTAAGAGTAATACCATATGTTATATGCAGCTCCTGGCTGTGAATTTTAAGATTTGTGTGTTTAACTTGGAGTATCTGTAGTGGTCAGAATGCCAGAAAGGAGAGATAAAAAGCAAGTGAAAGAGCCCCAAGACAGAGGAATAGTAATATAAAATGGGGATATAGGGAAGACAAGAGAGTGGGGGAGTATCAGCCAAAAGTAAGGATGTTTGAAAAGCCACATGGAAGCCTACTGCTTTGTAAGCAGATTAAAATTATATAATTAAAATGGAGTTTGAACAAAAAGACTTAAGATTGGTGAAGGCTGCTCTCAGAAGTCATAGGTTAATCAAATAAAAACCCCAGTGTTGAGCATGGGATGTCTTCCTATGAGTTGTTGGCCAGGGAGGCCTCACAAGTTCCCCAAACGATATGAGTGATTGCCATTGCCAATCAGGACTAGATAATAGTGGGACTCTGTTGCCGAGGACACCACACACTTGTGGGCCATGGAACTACCACGGTGGAACTGGACTGAGAGCTCATTCCTTGAGGGAAGTTTTCCCAACAGTGCTGGAATGTACTATGGGAGACACTGGGAGAGAAAAGCCATCAACAGTCTGGCTCTACTATGAGCTCCTGGAGCTACTACACCAGCTATTTTCTAACTGAATTTCAGGTCTGTTTCACAGGATGGAATCCATGCCTGGAACTTTGTAAACTCAGTCAAACAGCCATAGCTGTTGAGGCCATAGGCCCTCATGGGCAACCAAATTATTGCTGTTTTTGCCAAACAGGCATGCCGTCAAATGGCTGAAATATTTATGTTTATACCCACTGCTTTCTGTTGCTTCCAAACTTGTTCAGAGAAGCTTCATTTTGCCGTGGGCAGTGGGCAATGTAGAGACTCATAACTGGCCAAAGTGTGAGAATAAGTGACCATTGAATGCTCAGTCCTAAGGAGGGTATCCATATCGTCCTGCCCAAGGCTCTGGGGACATCTTAGAAGAGGGGCTAAACACCCTAAGAGTCAGAGGATGGGAAGAGCGTTGTGGCAAGACATGGCTGCTGTGATCATAAACTCAGAGCAGCTGTAACTATCTGCATGAGATCGTCACAAGATCGAACCCATCAATGTCACCATTCACTGGCAGAGAGGCTTATGAGGTCCCATCTCCCTGAGGACCTATCAACAGCTAATGATTGCTTGGGGTGGGGGTAGGAAGGGAGCCATTTCCTTCAGTGGTGGAGCCACTGGTAAGTTGTTCATGCTCTAGTAATTAATCTCATACCTATGCACGTTCAAGAAACTCCAGTTAAACTCAGTTAGGACACACACACAGAACATGAAAGTAGGAAGATATTTTGTTTTGAGGGGTTCAGTAGGAGTGGGGGGGGAATAAGAATGAGTAATGGGGGTGAACATGATCAAAATACACTATATATGTGTATGAAATTATTAAAGAATAAAGACATCTATGTTTTAAACATCTATAAAGATTTTAAACACCCACCTTATAAGGAACCACTGTGCTTGTCAAGTACGACTTATTATGTCTTCCAGAGCCAATGTTTTCACCCATGTCCTATGCTCGTGCAGACTGGCTTCACAAGCTGGAGTATGTAGCCTCATGACCCTATAGGGAAGTTTGGTTTGGTCTATTCGCTTTGGTTTAAGCTGAGATTTGTTGCCTGAAGGTGTGGTATATGCCATATCCCAGCAGTCTGGAGACGGAGGCAGGAGGACCATGAGTTGAATGCCAGCCTGGTCTGCATAGCAGAACCCTGGAGCAAGTGCAGGGGATGGAAAAAAGAAAATTGAGATGTATTAAAGTTTACAATGTCAGGCTTCTGAAAAATGTGGCAAACTGGGCTAGGCCTTCAGGTGGCAATAGTGGCACGGAATGTCGAAGTCCCTTCCTTGTAGCCTCAACCCTGTCGTGATTGCCATGCTCCATCACAACCCCAGTGCTGAGTCTTCATGCCAATCCGCATTCGCTACCTACCTATCTTATTGCAAGAGACGTACCCCTCTTTAACCCGCCCCCTTGAACGTGGGAAGACAGACTGAATGAGCGATGTTTGAAGAAAGCAGGAAGGCAATATTGCTGGGTGTATGGAAATGAGGGATATTCTTATGCATTTAATGTGTACAGTTTATGTAGAAAAGATAGAATTAGAAATTAACCAAAATATGGGCCATGAAACATACGTGGGAAGAGGACATGGTTAATAAATTTAATAAATAAAAATATCTGTTCAAATCTCAGTGTTGAGTTTCAAAATGAAGGGGACTGCTTATACAAGGACAAATTTACTTAATTATATTAATTACTTAAAGTGCATGAATCTGTGAGCCCCGGTATGGACTACTTGGGAGGGGCTGGCGGGGGTCCTGCTTAGAACACTGCAGTGATGAAGGCAACATGGGATTAGTGTAAAGAGAGATATACAAGTAAACAGAAGACACTGAAGGGTTTCATTGTGGTCAGTTGACTTTTGAAGCATCAGCAGGGCAAGCAGGGAAAAAGACAGTGCTTTCAGTAGACAAGACTGGAACAAACAGACATCTATGCTAGAAAAAGACAGATACAGAGAAAAGGAGAAAACTCACTGGCAGTTGAAGGGAATGTAAATCAGTAAAGACATTATGGAAAAAAGTGCGGAGAGGCCTCAGAAAAGGAAAATCAGGACCGCTATTACCCAGCAATCACATCACTGTGTGTACAGCCACAGGATGAGAAATCCGTGTGTCTAAGGAAACGCACAGCATCAGAGCCCAGCACAGGGGAGAAGGCTTGCTTAGCAAAGGCAAGGCTGAGCTGTAGCCTTGGCAAGGCTGAGCTGTAGCCTTGGCAAGGCAGGAACACAGTGTTTTCAAAATACAAAGAGAGTTTTCATGTTTATTGTAGTATTAGTCGAGACTTGAAACCAACTTAAGTGTCCAACAATGGATAACTGGCAAAGGAGATTCTGTATATAATAAATTAACAGATGGATAGATAAAATAGGTCCAGCCATTTGTGACATTGCTGACACTGGAGAGCTGTGTTAGGTATGCAGGGATGTGGGCACAGAAAGAAGAACAACTTCACTTATATGTGGAATTAAAAAGATAAGCCATGCAGGGCCGTAGTGGCACAAGCCTCTAATCCTAGTACTCTGGAGGCAGAGGCAGGCAGATCTCTGTGAGTTCAAGGCCAGCCTGGTATGTAAGAACTAGTTCCAGGACAGGCTCCAAAGCTACAGAGAAATCTTTTATTTAAAAAAAACAAAACAAAACAAACAAACAAAAAGATAAGCCACACAGAAGCAGGGAGTGGAGGAAAGGGATGATGGAACTTTTGGACAAAGAACAAGTAATTCAGTTAGTAGGAGGAAGGCCAAGTAACCTATACTGTTCATTATAGTGGCTACAATTGATAAAAACACATGGTTAAAAGTGCTAAGAACATAGACTTTAAGTGCTTTTACTACAGTAATGAATATGCATTAATACATGAGTTAATTTGCTTGAGCTAGCCCTTGCACAACATATAGACATATATCAAAACATGCCACATGCCATGAAGATACCAAAGTTTTCTTTTAAAAATCTTTCTTTAGATTTATTTTTACATCTGCGAGTGTTTAGACTATATGTGCATACATACATTGAACCTAGGTCCTCTACAAGGGCAGCTAGTGCTCACTGCTGAGCCATCTCTCTAGCCCCACAAAGTTTTCTTTTCTCTGCTAAAACAAGTGAAAGAAAAAAGAGCCTCAACCCTTTTATTTCCAGTTTCATAAAAATTACCTCAAAGGGGGCATGTAGACAAAATTGCAAAGGTTAGTGTTTATTCCAGTTTATAAACTAATGGAAGAAAATATAGGAAAATATTCATGAGATCTTAGGAGCTGCAAAATTCCTTTAGATAATACAAAATAATATGACCACTAAAATTTCCACAAATTGGATTTCACCAAAATAAAAATTTACTATTTTTCAAAACATGTTGTTAAAAAGAACCCAAGACCTCAAAAGTAATTCAAAGATCAAAGATAACATCTTGACACATTTATCTGACAAAACCTTAGTGTTTGGAACATACAAAACCCTATAGTTCAATGTTTTAAAGATATATTTATTAATCACCATTGTTAATGTGTTTGTGCACACACAATTGTATGCATGCACCATGCTGGGATTGCTGACGTCAGAGGTCAAATTTATGGGGTAGTTCCTTTCCCTGTACCTTTGGTGGGATCCCCGGAGCAAGCACTGCAGTACTGAGCCATGACACCAGCCCTGAAACTTTTTTTTTTCTTTTTTAAAGGCAAGTAGCCAAGCCTAGTGGCACACATCTATAAACACAGCATTCAGATACTCGTGTGTCTCAGGCTGGAAAAATATAGCAAGTGCACTACAGAACAAGTTCTAATATCTTAAAGCAAACAAACTCAACATCTCAAAATAGGAAACAGATTTGAACAGGCACATGAAGGACCAGCTGCCACCCGAACCCATGCTGCTTGCCATCAGGTATTATAGAAGTGCAAATTGAAACCAGAGTAGAACCATTACTGACCCACAAGGAAGACAGAAGTGAGAAGGCTTAAAAAGAACAGCCATCCTCTGACACACCTCTAAGAGAGAAAACTATGAAAAGCATGAGTCTGCACAAACCTGTACCCAAGTGGTCACAGACTCTCTTCCCATGACAGCCCCCATCGGGAAACAGCCCAAATGCCTATCAGTTAGCAAACAGGTAAACCAATTGTGATACACACATGCACACACATGCACACGCACACACATGCACACGCACACACACACGCACGCACACGCACACACACACACACAGACACACACACACGCTCCTACTCAGCAACAGATGGATGCGCCTCAGGCATGTAATGTATGAAGAAGGTGAGACAAATGGTTTACACACGTACATGATGCTCTAAAATAGACCTCCTGTCTTGAGAAAAAGGCACAGAAAGGAATTACAAATGGGGAAACTGCAAAATTTCAAACGATGGGTTTCGAGGGTTCACAGATTTGCCAAAATACAGCAAGCCATAAATTTAAAGTGAATATGCTTTGTTGTGGGTACCTTGTACCTCAAAATAGTTTAAAACAAAAAGGAAGCTTCTTTTTTACAATTTATTTATTTATTGTGTGTGTGTGTGTGTGTGTGTGTGTGCGTGCGTGTTTGTGTGTGATGTGCATGCCAGAGCATACATCCAGACGTCAGAGGACATTTACAGAAATCAGTTCTCTCCTTCCATCATGTGGGTTCTGGGGATTGAGCCGAGATGATCATAGCTGGCTACACACACCTTCACCTGCTAAGTCATGGTGCTGGCACAGGTAGTAGGCTTCAATATGAACTTGTGATAGCAAGACCTAGAAAACGATTACTTCAGTGGCAATAAGATCCCTAACATCCAGATACTGGCTTATAAGTAGCAATCTCTACCTAGATAAACCAGGACCCACGTGAAAAGTGGCTGATTCCTGGCTTGACACAGGGAGAGCCCAAGATGAAGCTAGAATATCTTTCTTGATGGGAGAAAAAGTGATCAACGATTAATTAAACACAGATGAGGTCATTGAGTACAGAGCTGGTCTACAGGGCTCCCACACAATCTGAACAGCAACATGGAAGACATGGATGGATTAAAGCACTTGGGGTAAATGGGGGCAGAGTACAGCCAATGGTTACAACCTGGACAGCTTAGATAAAAGTCTCCTTAGAGCAAAAACATTCCCATTGCCTCAGAGTCTCACCCTATGGATCAGTGAATAACGAGGAGAGGAAGAGGCACTTCTGCAGTGAGGGACTTGGCAGCCACTCCCTTGACCTGTCAGGCTTGGCATTGCCACATGAATGAGAGCATGTGCGGCCTCACTGGATACGGCAGCTACAAGGATCTAGATGACGCCTGGGGAGAGCAAACTGCAGGTGTGTGTGTGTGTGTGTGTGCGCGCGCGCGGGCACAGGGGTGCATCTGTACCACATGCACATTTACCAAGCCCCAAATTATGACATATGTAAGTTTCTATTTTCCTCAGAGTTTCTAAGAAGTAGCAACTGCTGTAGAGAATCAAGCATGTACTTACTAATGTGTGGTAGAACACTTATTGTGACACTGTTTAGGGACAGCAAGAGAAAGGCACTGTTTGGGAGAACCCTAACCACAAGAGTCCTTCTTCCTGGTGTGAAAATTCTCACATTCTCTCTGTCTTTCCCTCCCTCCATGCCTTCTCCCCCCTCCTCCTCTCCCAACACTCCCCCTTCCTCAGAGATAGGGTCTTTCTATACTATGTAGCCCTGGCTGGCCTAGAATTTATTACGTAGACCAGGCTGGCTTTCAGCAATCTTCCTGCACCTAGCATGTGCCATAACAGCTGGCCGCATACATTTCTTCTTTTAAAAAATAAAACGAGTTGAACTTTATTCCATGATTCCCTGCAATGGCCTCTATGCTGCAGTGAATGTTGGTGTTTATTGAAAATATTAATGCAACTATTAATAGTCATGTTTTTATTCTTCAGGTGGATAGCAAAACAGAAAATTATATTTAAATTATATTTAGCATTTCAGAAAACTTCTACAAACTAGCAAGTATTGCATAATCTAACATGCTAGACTGTTGTTTGATTGAACTATGATTCTTTGCTAAATACTCTTGGTTCTCACATGGCAGAGAGCCTGCCAATGCTGGCAGTATGCTCGGCATGTAACAGCAGTGTTTGTCCAAATGCATCTGGCGCTCCACTGACATGGGATTTTTTTTTTGGTAGAGCACTATCCTCCAAATTGAAGCATTTCTTCCCTGGAGCGCATGAGAAGTCCAACTTGAAACATTATAAATTAGACCAGGCCCATTACCTCCCACTCAAAGAGTAATAGCTCACAAGTCTCAGGAAGTCCCTGAAATTTACAAAACTCACAAAGCCTTTCTGCTTCTGATTTATACAAGCAGTAAAGACTGCTGGGGAGAAAAGAGGGTCTCTGACCCCCCCAGCAGCCTCGAGCCATACAAAGAGCTGAAGGGTGGCAGGTTCTCTGAGCAGTCACCTACATTGGGGTGGGCTTTTTGAGTCTTCTATGTTCCTGTAAGTAACCCCAATAAACTCACTGGTTTTCCAAGTTGGATTTGCTAGAATTGTTTCTTTGGTCTGCTACTAATGAACCACCGTCACTGGTTATGTAGAGAGAATAGATATGTGTTCATCCCCTCCCCAGGGAGAGTCATGCAACAGGGTTTGATAGCAATATCAGATGGCGGCCCTCTTTAATCCACAGGCACTTATATGTTCTAGGCACTCAGGTACAAAACAGCCAATTGATATCACAAAAATTATAATAGCACGAATTTGAAAGCATAATCGTGTCTTTCCTTTTAAAAATAATCCCTGTGGTGTCGCGTGAGGAGCATAGAGGGGGCAGAGGCATGCATGTGGCTGTTCTTCTCATCACTACCTAAGAAATGGCGCAGTTCACCACGAGACCACTCATCCTGTCCATCTTCCTTTTTTTCTCTTGAATAAACATCAATTCAAAACTTCTGTTAATCTGCAATTGTGTGCAGAGTCTCTGTGTTTCTATTTAACGTCTTCATATCAAATCAACTACACATCTCCTATTCTTCCCAGAGACAAGGGAGGAAAAAACTCTCTGTGGTACTCAGATATCTTTACATGTTGTGTATTAATCATGTATCCCGTCTCCAACCCATGTGAAGCACTCAAAACAAATTTTGAGAAAACACAGAATCCCACTTCGTCCTCAGGCAATGAGCTCCTCTGCTCCTTTCACAGAAATGAAACAATATTCTTTGGCCCTCTCGTTTCCCAGTCCTACCTTTTCCCACTTCAGCTCATTCTACCTCTGGGCTTCTTTTCCAGGATTTAATTAACATCTAATAGTGCTCAAAGAAGGACGTAAGGCAGTTTACTCAGACACGCAGATAAACGAAAGCTGAACAGGGGTGACTGGAAAAATCAATAGCTTTCTCATAGGCGCGCAAATGTAACGGAAAGTGGCTTTATCAGCGAGACCGAATGGGCATCGCTAGACACAAACTCATTGAGAATAGCGGCAGAGGCATGCGGCGAAAATTACAGATTTCATTATGGAAACTAAATGGTGCCAATACAGGATCTAGCTGTGGCAGGAACTGTAGGGTGTCTGCTCAACGTCTCTCCTTGTTCCCTTATTCCGTCATTCCCTTATTAGCTTGATTCATGTGGAGACTGGACCATCCTCCAAATGCCTGAGAGAAGGCTGTCTCTCTCCCAATGTCAGAGCTAGAGATCACTAGGGATTGGTCAGCGATTAGTTTGGGTTTTGGTAATGTGTGTGAAAGGCTTTGGGAAACATTCCCTCTTTCTTTGGGATGGTCTATTTCGCTTGTCACATTGCCACATCCGGCTGTGATGGCTGGGACAGCTGCAGTCATTTCTCAATCACGGAGTGGACCATCCGGAAGATAGAGCTGACATTGTGAAGATGGCAGAGTACAGAGAGATGGGAGGAGCCCAGGACCTGGATGTCAGCCTTTGCGGCAGACTTCCTACCACACGGTTTCCTGGTTTCCTCCTCCCTCACTCTTCTCTCCCTACCTCCCAGTACCACTCCAGGTCTTAGTATACAGGATAAACATGTTGGATGAATAGAACATAGGCACAAGAACTCAGAAATCAGTTCCAAGCCTGGTCCTTAGCCATAGCCTGCATGATCCATCTGCCCTCTTCATCCGCCAGGGCAATTTCACAAAACACACTTTGCAAATGATGCCCTGACAGGTGGAAGCCCTGGAGAATCTACCTCTCTTTGTTCAACCAAGCAGATGTTGTGCGACCAAGCAACGCGCTTTTATTGTACCAAGCTCCTGGGTTTGTCTACAGTGGCCGTGAAATACTAGCTTTTGTGTGGATATGGTGGCAGCAGATGCCTATTTGTCGAGGGGATTAAAGTTGGGGGTATGATTTTGTAGCCCAAGATTTCCTACTTGTCATGTCTGCCACGTGTCTGGACCAGAAGTCTCAACAATGTATAGTATTCTTCATAGTGAAGCCCAGAGGAGGCTTGCTGTTAACAGCTTCCTGAACAGAGCTATTCTGGGTTAAGACTTAGGGACTAGGTCATAAAAGCTTTAGACTGTTGCACTAGGGACTATGTGGTATGAATTTATAAAAAAATCAACATAGCTCATCTAAAAAAGATGAGTAGCTACAACGACAAGGGGCAGGGGTGGCAGGCATGGTCCCCAGAGAGGTCATTCTGGGAGCTGAAGGTCATTACTACCCAATTCACAAGGAAGAGGCGTTGCAGTGGCCACTGACTAAGCAGTCTCTTTGAACAGGAGTTTAATTTTTTTTTTCCTCTCACCGATTAGCAAACCACTAGAGTGCTGTGGTATTGAATACAGAGAGGCACCTTGTGGCAAATTCTAATTTCCCAAATAAAAGAGCATTCATGAGAGGTCCAATTGGGAAAAAAAAGTTTCACTGTTAGAAGCGACACACTAGAGGGCCACGTAAATAGACTTTTAAGGCGAGGTATGGAGCAGAAAAATAGGAAAAGCCCATTATGGCATTATGTGCCTTTAAACCACTGCACATAGAGCACTGTATGCTTCATAAGGCTGTGCACATCAGGACAGATACCCAAGGATATGGATAAAAAGAAGTAAACCGAATAAGGGAGGGTGCCTGCCTAGAATAAAGCAATAGCAGGTGGAATTATGGAGAACGGCATGCTCTGTCTCAAGACATGAATTCAAAAGGAAAGGAAAAACATATTCCTTTTTTTCTGGTAGAAAATGTGCTCAGGTTACGTTACAAGCGAACAAGAGAATAAACATGGGAAGAGTCACTAAGGTGACCAACACAGGTTATGTTGGCAGGGTGGTTTCTAGACAGATACGTAAACTTATTAGGGCTTTAATAAAAAGCTATTTCCAAGGCTAGAAGGCTGGCACAGTGGTTAAGAGTGCGTATTGCCCTTCCAGAAGGTCTGCGTTTGGATCTCAGCACCAATACTGGGAGGCTCACAGCCACCTATAACTCCTACTTGAGAGGATCGGACACCCACTTCTGGAATCTGTGGCTACATGCACTCATGCCTACATACCCATCACACACATGTACAGAAATACAAATATTGCTTTCTAAAGTTACTTTGCAATGCTAGAATGACCCATCTGTGTTTAAGCGAGAAATAAAAATAGAAATGAATGCTGAAAGAAAACCTAAGGCAGAAAGTCCAATTATCAACCAGACAGTGCTGGGGCTGTTTACTTGGTTTAAGCTTCACAGCAGGGTTTATTGAAATAAGTGTTTGTTTACAGATTATTACCTTCTTAATTGGGAGGAGAGTATTAGAAAAGTGAAACGGATAGAGAAACAAGAGCCAATTATATACTATATACAGCTGACATGTCCAAAAGGATGAGAAATGAAATAACAGACCAGCAAGCCTGGGAAAGCGATTATGGCTATATTAATACAATACATCAACAAAGAGACTTTCAAAACAGAGATTACAAGAAAATCAGGACTACTTTATAATGAAAAAGGTCAATCCATCAGGCAAAAAGAAAAATACGGAGTCTGAATGTATAGGCACCAAAAACATGGATTCAAAGAACTTGGAAGCACAAACGGGCGCCCTAAAAGGAGAAAGAATTAGTACCCATCAGAACTTGACTATTCATTTTGTCTTGGTAGAGCAAACAAACCAAGTTAACAAGAGGGATAACATTATCTGACGATCACACAGTCTCACTGACATATAGAACACGGTATCTAAACACCCACAGGGTATGTTCTTCTGAATGCACACAGAACATGCAGCATTATCTCCAGCGTGCTGGAATATAATTGATATGTTAATATACTTCAACTGAGTCGAAGTAAGTATGGCTCACACACCACAGATCAACTGCAAAGTAAAAGACAGTTCACTGTTTGCAAATTAACAGCTCTTGAATACCTAGTAAAATTAAGAAAAACTGTATGAGTACCTTAGGAGAAATGAAAAACCCTTGAAGAGAGAACTATGGAGACCCAGCACTATAGTGTATGGATACAGGGTAATGGCACATCGGAAGCCACCTCTGGGTGGCACCATGAATGGGAAGAGTTCGGGCAACTAAGAGAGACTCTTCCCAAAAGAGAAGAAGGAAAACACCAGAAATCACAGAAGATGTAGCTGGACAAATTGAAGAACACTGGAAAACAAAAACTGGCTTTAGCCTACTCCTAATGCCACCTCCCTGGTGGAGAAGAGGAAACCAAAGCTACAGCAAGCCAGGACCACCCGATACAAAGGGAACTAGGAGGCCAAGGCACATGAGAAGGTCTCAGGCCCCACAAACACTGAATCCAGTTGAGGAAGGTAGTGTGGTCATGAAACTCCTGTGGTCAAGTCAATATCAAGAAAGGAATCCATTTTGTCAGGCTCTGCATCTCATGGGGCTCTACCCAGGGGCCTTCTGGATGGGGGCAGGGTGCATCTTATTTGAAACCGAGCTACTCTGGGATCCTCAAAGCAAGAACAGTCATAACTCAGAGACTCTGGGATACCCTGCTATAGTCTCTGGGTGGGAGATGGTCCCACAAGTTGGCTGCCAAAAGGGAAAGAGTGGGACCTGGACACACTGAGAGACTCTGGCTGTGGCAAGGAACAGACTCCATCACCAGAGGAGACTGAGGGCCTGGACGCCTGCTCTAGTTGGCTACCATACCTGGAACTGCCTCTCTGCCACATGGTCTTCAGGTCTGAAGATTCTGAAGCTCAGTTAAAACTTTACCTCCATGATCTTTCCCATGCCATACCGTGCATCAACATGCGAAAGCAAGGTGATGGGGCCCATTTCTCCCCTGCCTGTAAACACACTCTCGGCTCAGATGTGAACCTCTTCTTTTACCGTGCATTTTGTTTTCATTGTGAAGTTAAAGTTACATTATCTTTTGCTGTTTCCTTGCTCAATTTCAAACTATTTTTTATTTCTTTTATTTAATTTTGTATCTGTCTTCTTTTGTTTTTCCCTCTTTCTCTGACCCATTCAGTCACTAATTATTTCCCTTTTATACTAAATTGTAGCTTCATAGATAATATTATTGTTATTACTTCTCTATTTTTAAGGTCATTGATAGCAGAGAAGATGATTTTAATAGTTTCTTAGTGTATTTCTACATCTGGTTGGTGATATCACTTTTATGATTCCCCCCTCATTGAGCATCAATAAAGATGGAGCTCTCAAGAAAAGGAGGCTCACCAGCAGAAGACTCTCACATAAAACTAAGAGAAATATTCAATTCAACACACCAACCAATTGCAATGCAGGAATATAAACACAAAGAGGTAATGTAACATGATTTCTCCAAAAGAAACCTCTTAGTAACTGGAACCAAAGATACTTAATGTTTTTGAGGCCAGAAGTAGAATTTCAAAACCCTGGGAGTAAAAGTGATCAATGACTTCATGAAGGAAATAAGCAAGAAAATGAATGAAAATAAGAAAAAATGAAAGAAAAGTACAATAGATACAAGTGAAATAAAGAGAAACATGAGAGACTGTGTTAAAAGCCAATTTAAGACTGGAAAATCTAGACTATTACTCTGTGTAAAGATCCACTACGTTGGGCTGGAGAGATGGCTCAGTGGTTAAGAGCATTGCCTGCTCTTCCAAAGGTCCTGAGTTCAATTCTCAACAACCACATGGTGGCTCACAACCATCTGTAATATCTGGTGCCCTCTTCTGGCCTGCAGACATACACACAGATAGAATATTGTATACATAATAAATATATATTTTTTTTAAAAAAATACACTACATTTGTTTATGCTGCATTTGTTTAAACATGCAAATATGTGTTGCTCTTTTAACTTGCCTGCCTAAAGCACTTGATTGGTCCAAAAAAAAGCTGAATGGCCAATTGCTTGGCAGAAGAGGGATAGGTGGGGCTGGTTGTCAGGCAGAGAGAAGGAGGAGGAGGAATCTAGGCTAGAGAGAATGAGAGAAGAGAATGGGGGAGAAAGAGTGGTAGTAATATAAATCCAGGGAGCCACCAGCCAGCTAGACACTGAGTAGGACATACAGAATGAAAGAAAGGTTAAAAAGCCACAAGTCAAAATGTAGATGATGAGAAACAGGTTAAATTAACTTATAAGAGTTAGTAAGAAAGGAGTCAAGCAAAGGATGAGAATTTATAACTAATAATAAGTCTCTGTGTCGTGATTTGAGAGCTGTTTGGTGGGCCAAAAGAAAGCCTGCTACAATGCTCCTTAAACTGTTCCAATAGAAAGAGAAGGGTGCTAAGAAACTTGAATAAGCCAGCTTTATCCTGATATCCAAACCAGATAAAGATACGAGAAGACTACAGATCATATACCATAATCAAGTTGATTTCATTCTAGAGATGCAAGGATGGTTCAACATATACAAGTCAGTTAATATAAATACACCAATGGCCAGGACCAGGAATCATATCAACTTAATAGATGTAGAAAGGCCTTTAACAAAGTTCTTCGTCTCTTCATCATAAAATTTCTAAAGGAAGCTAGAAGCTGAAAGACTATATCGCAACATAATGGAACCTTCATGTAATAGGCTTACAGCCAACATTATAGTGATTGCAGAAAACTGAAAGAATTTACTGCCAAGTCAGGAAGGAGACATAAATGTCTACCATGTACAATCTAAATCTACAGTGTTTTATTAAAAAAATTCAGTCAAACATGGACAAATGAACTGAAAAGTCATTCTCAGAAGACAGCAAAAAAGTGGGCAAAAATATATGAAACAATATTCAATGTCCTCAGCAATCAAGGAAAATGCAAATTAAAACTACATTGAGCTTCTTTCTACCAGAGAGGCTGTCGTGAAGAAACTGAATGACAGCAAACAATGGCAAAGAAGTTTAGAAAAGAAATCCTTACACACTACTGGTAGGAGTGTAAACCTACGTGTTCACGACGGCAATCACAACGAAGTTTCCTCAAAAACAAACAGATAAAGCTAACAACAGCAACAATAAAAGACAACTAAAAATTGAACTGGGGACATGGCCCAGGGTTTAAGAGCACTGGCTCCTTTCACAGAAGACCTGGTTAAGTTCTTGGTACTCACATGATGGCTTACTATCCTCTGCAACCCTAGTTCCAGGGGATCTGATGCCCTCATCTGGCCTCCATGGGCACTGCACACATGTAGTCTATATACACAGTTGAAGGCAAACACATACAGAAAACTCAATAACGGAAATGTCATATGATCCAGTTGTACCACTCGAGTATATATCCAGAGGAATCTAAATCAACATCTCATAGTACCTGGGCATCCATGATTGTCAAACCAATATTCACAAGATGTGCAATCAGACCGGATGTCTATCAAAAGATGAATGGATAAGGAAAGTGTATTTGAATATGTGTGTGAGTGTGTGTAGCCATATATCCATACTCACTATAATGTTGGTTATTAGTCTGTTACATGAAGCCTCCTTTATGTTGAGGTACAGTTTTTCTGCTTCTAGCTTAACTTCCTTCAGGAAATATATAATAAATAAATTACATTTATATATATAACTTAATTATATGTATTATACCCCACACACACACCATAGATTTTATTCAGTCATAAATCAGGTCAAAATTGTCACTTGAAGGCCAATGAATGGGAGTGGACATATTTTGTGACACAAGCCAGAGTTAAAACCACAAATGATACCTGTGTGAATTTTCTCTCATTTGTAGAATGGTGAGATTAAAATATGTACATATAAGACATGAACATAAAGGAACTGACAGGTGAAGCAGGGCTAATGAGATGGAGGACAAGGCAGGGTAACGGCAGGAGAATATTAGTATGTGCATACTATGTCTGAGTGAAGACATCATATTGACATTCATTATATCATACTCTAAGGGTTTCTCTGTAGCTTTGGAGCCTGCCCTGCAACTAACTCTTGTAGCCCAGGCTGGCCTCGAACTCACAGAGATCCACCTGCCTCTGCCTCCCGAGTGCTGCGGATTAAAGGCGTGCACCACCACCTGGCTTATAGTCTAAGTTTTAAATTTTTTTATTTTAAAATTTTTATTCACTTTACACACCGACCAAGGTTCTCCCTCCCATATCCTCTATCCTCTTCCCCATCACCACCTCCTCCCAAGGGACCCTTCCTATCTACTCCCCCAAAAGGGTGTGGTGTCCCATCGGGAATCAACAAAGCCTGGCACATTATGTTGAGGGAGGACCAAGCCCCTCCCCCCTGCATCAAGTCTGAGCAAGCCATCCCATCTTGGAGTATAGGTTCCAGAAAGCCAGCTCATGAAGCAGGGATAGACCCTGGTCTCACTGCTAGGGGCCCCTCACATATGTCAAGTTACACAGCTGCTGTCCACACACAGAGGGCCAAGTTTGGTCCCATGCAGGCTCCCCAGCTATCAGTCAAGAGTTTGTGAGGTCCCATGAACTAGGGTCAGCTCTCTCTGTTGGTTTCCCCATCATGATCTTGACCCCACCTTGCTCATATAATCCCTCTCCCTCTGAGAAATCTTGATAGAGGGAACCAGTAAGGGGTTATGGAGAAATCTGGTGCTAGGGAAATTCCCAGGAGTCCACAAGGATGACCCCAGCTAAGACTCCCAGCAATAGTGGAGAGGGCTCCGGAACTGGCCTTACCCTGTCATCAGATTGGTGAATACCCTACCTGTTATCATAGAGTCTCCATCCAGTAACTGGAGGAAGCAGATGCACAGATGCACAGCCAAGCACCAGGCCGAGCACTGGGAGTTCATACACCAAGTTTTAGAAATAGCTTAAAAGTGTAAAAAGTGCGCGATGGTGCTGGAATTCACCTACAGAAAACGTTATAACTTTGCGCATGTATTATATCACTCTTATAGGGGACCACAGTTCAGTTCCCAGCACCCATGTCAGGTGGCTCATACCAGCTCCAGCTCCAGGGGATTTGAGAGCAAGGGAGCAAGCAAACCTGCAGAGGCTAAAGGTCAATGGTAGGCAACAGGTGTCCGTCATTCCCCACCTTAGCGTTTAACATGAAGTCTCTCATTGAACTGGGCACTCATTGCTTTGGCTAAGAGTCAATGATTCCCAGAGATCCAACTAGCTTCTATCTACCAATAATAATAATTATTATCATCATTATAATATTAATAATATCATATTATGTATAACACATTGTGTATAATTATGTATAATATAAAATAATAATATATAATTATTTTATTGTTTGTTATTATGTGTTTGTGTAAATGTGTGAGTGTGTAAGGGTGCGTGTGTGTTTGTGATGGCATACATGGGCCATGGGGTACCAGTGGGGGTCAGAGGACAAGGTGTAGAAGCTGGGTTTTTCCTTCCACTGTGAGCTCCAGGTATCAAACTCAGGCCATGAGGCTTAAACAGTAAATGCTTTCACCTGATGAGCCATTCACTAGCCCCAAACCCTTTAAAAATGTCCAATAAAGAATATTTACATTTCTAGAAAAAAGGTTGTATCAAATATATTTCATAGACCTAGGTCCAGAATGGAGCCCTTCTCTGTATGTCTGAGTTTAAAGTTAATCTCTGATGCCTGTCTGGGATCGGATGTACAGAGAAGCATCATTGCGAATCAAACGATTTACAGCCATGCTTGGAAACATCTTACCAGAGGACTCTCTCTGTTCTCCACAACAGAACTCGGAAGCCCTAAACTGTTATGAGTGACCCTGTGAAGTGTGGTCTCTGTGTCTTGTCTTGGTACAAAATGGCAGTGTGCAAGGACTTTTCCCATTTGTCTGTGCTGTACAACACATTTTAATCTTCTTATCTTGTATATGCTTCTGTCACGGATGCTTTAGCTCTTAACAAACAGACAAATTTAAAGACACTTTTGTCTATGAGCACCAGAGACCTGATACCTGCAAAGCCAGGAACGAGGTTTGGATCTCCTGGAGCTGTGGTTACAAAGGTATGCAAGCTGCCCATCATGGGTGCTGACAATTGAACTTAATGTCCTTTGCAAGAGCAGCAGTCACTCCTAACCACTGAGTCATCTCTCCAGCCTATGGAGTTTTCAGTTCTAGTTGCAATCTGTGATTACATTTTTCAGACACTGGATGGAGAGTCAAACCAAATTATAAATCATTAGGGATTATAAAAAAAAAAGAATAAAATGTTTACAGATGAAGTGAATTGGGGAGGAGAAAATGACAAAACCCAAACAATGCTGAGAGACATGGTAAGTGGAACAGCATCCCATACCCATAGCCATAAAGACTTAACCCTGTGAAAATGTAATTTTGCCTAAAGTTGTCTGTGGATCCAGTGGCATCCCTGAGCCAAAAACAAACGAAAAAAAACACAAAAAATAAAAAACAACCCAAAAAACCCAATAACCCAATGTGTGCATAAGAGATAGATTAATAATTCATAATGAATTGCAAGACCCCTTGAGCAGGCAGGACAATCAAGAAGAACAAAATTGTAGGGCCCATTCTTTCTGACTCAAACTTACTGCAAAGCTACATTAATCAATACTGTACAAACAGCACAAAAGTAAACCTTCATGCATATGATTGCTTTTTTGTGATAAGGTCAATTATTTTCAGTTGATAAGCCAAAGAGGAGAACAGATCTTTTCAGTTTATGGTCTGTGAAGAAACATAGTCATGCAAAGGGACAGAATTGGACCCTCATATCCTACCTTACACATATGACCTAAAAACACACATTTCTTGGAAGGAAGAGGCATGGCAGAATTGCCCTGACTCATCAGGTATGATATAGAAGTACAAGAAAAGAAAAATGAATTTCAAAATTAAAAGCGCCTACCCACCAATGGCCACCATTAATGTGATGAAAAGGCAATCATTTGTAGGAGAAAATATTTCCAAACATCTCTCTGATTTAGGATTGATTTCCAGAACATAGGAATAATTCCCAAACGTTAACAATAAAAATCTCTAACTCAAAACCAGGTGAAGACTGGACTAAACATCTGTCCAAATGGCCAAACTATGCATGAAGAGATGTTCAAGTCACTAAACACCAGGAACATGCAAAGCCACACCCAAACCACATTGGACACATTTCATCTCACGTGAAAGAGACTTTATGACCATTTTTTGATTGACACTTATCAAAAAGTCAGTGTTGTTTAAAGTGTAGAGACATTACCCTGTTCTCTGTCTGTGGGAACAGAAGTTTCTAGAGCCATTATGAAATACTGCATGTCAGTGTAAAAAATGATACACATTGGGGATTTAATTCTGACACTTGGGAGACAGAGGCAGGATGATTTATGAGCTCAAGGTAAGCCTGGTTTACATAGTGAATTCCAAGACAGCTGTGATTACATAGGGAGACCCTATCTCAAAAAACAATCTAACAAGAGTCTATAAACATCTGTCCTTACACCCAAAATAAGTCCAGTCTTCACCCTTCATTGAGGAAGCTTCTCTTTACAACAGATGGAGACCACTACAGAAAACCATGACCAATCAAAATGCAGCAGAGTTGTAGAGCCCAGTCCCAATGGATTCATACACAAAACATTGCAGAACCTAAGGCTCAGGAAACACTGGGGAAGAGGAGCTGGGAAGAATTGCAAAAGCCACAGCATTATGGAATTTGCTGTGAGATTGTGTCTTCCAGTAAAGTCAGAAGCTACCCATAACAAGTCTCAGCAACATGACTGCACGAACAAGGATGTCACCGACAAACACGCCAAAGGGGATGGGGAAAAGCTCGTGAGGTCTCAACTCCACACAAAGAACTCTAGGCAAATAGTAAAGCTGGGAGGGGAAGAGGTGGTCCTTCCCAGGGAAAAACACACCACTGACTGTCCAGGGTCAGGTGGTCAGCACCTGAACTATGTACAAGTAACATCATATGGGCTGAAGAGGTTACATTTAGGAATACATAGGTATGCACAAATACAGTAACGTTTAGTGAAAGAAGAGGCCATGCATAAAAGAGAATGGAGACAGGTATACCAGAGGGTCTGGAGGGAGGAAAGGGAAGAAAAAAACATTGAAATTAAATTACAATCTCAAAAATAAACAAAATAGTTCTTGCACCAGAAAAAAATTATACATAGCACTGTTGGAAGATTTAGTTAACATTTCTCATCCTGTGTTTGTTCCCCCAAACAATTTAGAACAGGATACTAGCAGGTATTTGCACACCAATGATCAGACCAATAACCTATAATAATAGCAAAATTCAGAAAGCACATTTCACAATAGGAAAACTGTGAAAGCTGCCCAGTGTCCATCAGTGAATGAGAAACAAGTATAGCAGAGGCACAGGATGGGATGGCAGGCTGCTTGGGAAAGGAGTGAAGTCATTCATGCTATCCTATGAACGAACTAGGAGGACACGTGCTAATGAAAGTAAGTAGAAGCAAAAGTATAAACACTGTATGACTCCATCTATAGAAACTACCCAGAGAAGTCCAATTCAAAGAGACGGCATATCAGAGGGTATACATCAGGTTATGTATATGCCAGGTTAAATATGTAATGATAAATACACGGTTAACAAATCAGAGTATTATCAAGGTAAAATATATTTACAAAAAAACATACAGAAAAACTCAATTTTCCTTCCCCTTGCTGCCCTTTATGTTTAGAAAGAAAGAAGACAGAGTGTCCTTCCGCAGGATGCCAACAATTCTTTGCAGGCCTTATGCTGGAAGTCACAACGGTTGTGAGTGTGAGTGCAATTTCTGTGCCACACCCCGAAGACAGCATCCACACCTCACTCATCCCTTTCTCCAGCTCTTACTCTTTTTTCTTCCACAAGATTCCCCGAGTCTTGGTGAGGAAGGATGATACCCATGTCCCATTTATGGCTGGGCATTTAAAAATCACTTATCTAGGTGCTGGGAGCAGTTATAGGTCTCTGGAGTCATTTGTGACCACTGCAAACAGAAAAGAGCCTCTTACACCAAAGCTGACAACACCACTATCTATGGGCAGGGGCACAGTTATTTAGAAGCAACGTTGACAGCTCCATCCTGTCCATTCACCAAAATGGCAACGGCAACTTCTCTTCTAGGGCCTGTGGTCTCCCCAACCATGAGCTCTGGCCAGGTTTACAGTATCAGAGCTGAGCATCAAATCCAACATAAAATGGTGCACACCCTAAAAGCCATCCTACTATTGTACCAAGAGTCTCATCTGGCCTGGCTGCATGGTATTATTGCATACAGCGTCCATAACTGTTTAAGACTGCTGATGCTAATCCTCTCCCAAAAACCTGCCTGGCACCTTCTGGTACTACGTGGGCTAGCCATTATGGAGGAAGCTGATGCAGTTTGATTTGTCTGTGTCCGAAGGTCTAGCCATGGATTGTCTCCAACAGAAGGGTGTCATCTCATTCCCATGGCATCTAACAGCACTGACAATTGCCTACACTGTTTTTGGGAACACCCATGGCCTCCTGCACCTACAACTTATTTGGTGCTATCCTATTCCCAGAACTGGGGTGTTCATTTACCAACCTATGACTTCTGGGAGAAGCTTTATCCACCACGCAATACCTCTGATCAAATGTTTTGTGTAAGATATATTGATCAACTTATCAAGTGTCAGATCTCCTTATGGGTCTTTTATACATCATTAGTTTTGGTTGACCTTCGCCCTCCTTGAGCCCTTCTCACTTAGATTTTTTCAGCCCTGACAGTCCACTTTTCTACTTCCACATCACATGTGTCCTGCAACCTCTCTCAAAGAAATTTTCCCCTCTCTTGTGGGTCCCCTTCTACATCCTTGGGTTCTACACACACTCCCATGAAAATGCTGTATATAAAGTTAGAAGATAGGATCCCCACGAGGGAGACCACACACGTTAGAAGCAAGCATGTTCACGCAGTGGCTTAACAATCTTGCTTCTTAAAACCTAAAACAAGGAAGAAAGGGAAGAGCAGCAGAGATGAAAAACCACAAAACCTGCACTGAGCTGTGGTCAGCAGCAGGAAACTGCGGTGGGAAAAGAGTGAAGGGCACCAACGGAATAAAAAGAGATGTTCATTAAAGAAAGCAGAAAATATAACGAGCAGCTTGGACAGGGTCTCTAGCTCTGATGGCTCGTGTCACAGGCTCCCTGTAAGACAGGATTGCAGCTCCTGGGAAGACAGAAACTTCATGAACAGTCTTGCAGTGGAAGCAGATGCAGCTAGGGAACTCTGTAGCATAACCAAAATGTCCCCAAACCGTCATCTCATCTGACCTTTCAAAAATGACACTGGCATTTTCTTCTCTCAACGCCAAGTTTATTTAGAACAACAGGTCCACAGATGGAGTGGACTGAAACACTCACTTCCAGAACCCACAGGGCAGCACCCCAGGGCCACTGAGAGAGTTGGGTTGCTTCAGCAATTGCATTGAGGTAGACCTGTGAGAGCTTCTCTGCTGGAGCCTCTCCAGGATTCCAGGGGTCTTGATTTCTGGGAAGGAGACGCCCAAAGAGGTAGGGAAGTCATCCTGTTTACCTGGTATGCCTCGCTCACTAATTCATTTACCCAGCATGCCTTGCATCACTAATTTTTCACAGCACCCTGCACATCTCTACCAGCCCTGTGAGGAAGCCTAATGTTAGGGCTTTTGCAGCCTCTTGCCTGCTCAGGGACACCATGAAAATTAAACAGCAGCATGCACTGACTGCTCAGGCTGAGGTCGAGCACGTAGCTGCACACACGCACATGGGTATTCATACAAGCATATCCCTGAGGTTGCAGAAGTGGAGCACCTGCGTTAGCCAGACCTGGAGGCCACATTTGCTTGTTCACCCAGTATCCTCCCACCAGCCCATCGGTTTTGCTCCTTGAGAATGTACAAAGACTATCCAGGGATGATGCAGGCTCCAGGAAGGGAGTAAGCAAACTCCCAGCCCTCCGTGTGCCCCACTGCTCCCTTCAGGCTGACACATGGGATTTGGGCAAGCTGTGCCCCTCCTCCCAGCCTTCACTTCCCTGCAGGACGCCGTTCTCACCCATCCTGAGTTCTCCTAAATGCACTGTCTCTTGTGATAACAACCTCTGTGGCACCAGGCAAAGGTAATTAGAAATATGGCCGTCTTTATTAAGAAAGTCGATGTCTCTAATGAATGGGTAATAAATCCTTTTGGGAGACAAGACGTTTCTAATTACTCATTCAACCCAATTGAAGGAGATCTAGCCATCAATACATCACTGCACAAGGGGTCACCACATGTGATTTTTGGTATAAAGCTGAAGAATTAAGAAACTCGAGGAATAATTTTTCCTTGTAACTTCTCAAAGGTGGCTGACTAAAAGAAACATAACTTATACTGGATCCCACCCTCAGCACCATACACACACACACACACACACACACACACACACACACACACACACCACACAAAACTCCTCCCTCCAAATTGTATTAAAGCTGTGTTTACTAAGTGGATGTTTGGGGTATCACACTGGTATAGAGTTGATAACTCTATTGAATAAATACAAGTTTCACTCACAAATGTCGTTTTGGAAGAGGGAACCTCAATTGAGAAAATGTCCCCACAGGCAAGCCTGTGGTGCATTCTCTTGATTGGTGATTGATGTGCGAGGGCCCAGCCCATTGTGGCTGATACCAACTCTGAAGCGGGAGGCCTGGGCATATGAGAACACAGGCTGAGGAAGCCATGCGAAGTAGACCAAAGACAGTGCTCCTCCTCGGTCTCTGGACCCGTTCCTCTCTCCAGGTTCCTGCCTTGACTTCTCTGGATGATGGACTCTGTAGTAAGATGGAACAAATTCTTCTGTCCCCCAGTTCATTTTGGTCTTGCTATTTTATCATACCAGCTAAGAAACAGTCACATCTCGTTTTCTCCCAGAATCCTTTGTAGACAAACCTCTTGTCCCTCTGCTTATTCTGGCACCATCCAAAGTTGTAAATATGAGGCCGGCTAATGCTGTTCCTCTTGGGTCTGGACTAATCTGGGAAAGCCAAGTACCTCGGTCTCCTCCTCTCATGGGCATTTAGAAGCACGGTTCAGGTCTCAGAAGCTGATGCTTGAAAACTTCTAACGCATGGACACAGCACGTTTCTGGCATCTCCTTCAATGCCCCCGCCCCCCCCTCCCACCAGTCCCGCCACAGGGGAAAGGTCTGTGTCTGAAGGCCTAGCCATGGATTGTCTCCAACAGAAGGGTGTCATCTCATTCCCATGGCATCTAACAGCAGTGACAATTGCCTACACTGTTTTGGGAACACCCATGGCCTCCTGCACCTACAACTTATTTGGTGCTATCCTATTCCCAGAACTGGGGTTTTCATTTACCAACCTATGACTTCTGGGAGAAGCTTTATCCACCACGCAATACCTCTGATCAAATGTTTTGTGTAAGATATATTGATCAACTTATCAAGTGTCAGATCTCCTTATGGGTCTTTTATACATCATTAGTTTTGGTTGTTTACAGCTGTGTGCTCATCACTCACTGCAGTCACCTGGGGTGGAGTCCTCATTGACATATTGCAATCACAGAGTAGCAAACCCGGACTTGAACCAGGGTCGGTGTGTTCCCCAAAGCCTACCTGCGATCCCCATTTACATCCTACCGGTCTTGCAGGTGTGGAAGCCCAACACTCAGCTGGCTCTTAGCATGACTGGCAAACCGTCCACTTTCATGACTATTAATATGGTGCCTTCCCGACACATGAATATTCATAGGCCCTTTGTAGCATGAAAGTTCTTAAGTTACTACTTAAGGGATTCAATTCAATCTTAACACAGATTTCCAAACTATCACCTGAACGCCATTTTGGGTGTAGGATTTTTTTCTGGTATCAATTTTCTTTTCTGCAGTAATAAATTCGTTCAGCTTTTAAGTCTTGTATAATTCGTTCAGTAAATATTTAATGAGCGTTTGCGACATGCTAGCACTGCCCTGAGCACTGAAGCCACAGAAGGAAATAAAAGAAAACCCCCACCTTTGTATTTTAGCTGGAGAAGCAGCCACAATACACTTATCTCATGATTTCAGGTAATGTTCATAGTGGATTGCTGCTTTCTTGGTACTGTTAGACACAACAATACTAGCCTATCAGTTGGGTGTAGAGACTTTTACACCAGTAGTCCCGGCACTTGGGAGACCAGGCAGGAATAGAGAATTCAAGGCCAACCTGGGCTACACTATCAAGATTCAATATTAAAAGTAACAATAATTTATTATATATAAAAATATATAATATAAACATGACAATATCCATTTATTTATCAATTTACTCTCTGTCTTACACAAGCTCTGTTGGAAAAGTTCATTTTCCTAGTGGGCATTCTGAAACAAGATGTGAAACAAAAGCTAAATAAAAAGCAAGGCATGCCCTCTGCACCCTGTGTATATTTTCAAGTTCCGGATTCACACAAAAATGTAGCAGTTTCCAGGAAGAAGAAGATAATGGGCATGACTTAAATATCACTTGCAAACACCAACTGAAGACTTCTTTGCAGGACATGTTTGGGCATAGATGTTAAATCTCATCCCAAAGAGGAAGGACCATGCCTGGACATGCAGGCGATGAAAGCGTGGCTCCTAATCCTTCACTTGACCGCTCACCATGCCAGCCCTGGATATGACTGCAGCATCTGTCAGGCCTCTGAATATTCCATATCTTACTTCCTCGGGTTCGCAAATGTGGATCCATCTCTAGGTAGCTCGTTTTCCCTGTGCCATCGTCCACAAGGTCCTTCATGCCTCAGGTCTCAGACAGTTGTCACTCCCTCAACTGCTCATCCCACCAGAACTCTACTAAGGACACTGGCTTTTCTCCTGACACACGCAGAGTGTGGCACAGTTAGCGTAGACACACACGCAGTGAGTGTCTTCCCTGGGTATAGCGCCTGGCGTTACAGTAGATGCTGTATTCAATTGTGTCACGTTGCAGGGAAGGCGAGCTGACTTCTCATACTCAAATGTCGTCTGACTGTGATGCTGTTTAAGGTCGGGCACAGAGGAGGATCTTTAGAGAGCTGCAGTATTACTGCTAAGACATAACTTGCTTGATAACAAGTCTCAATATGTGGGGAATGGCTGGCATCTAACACTTTCCATTTTCATTATAGAGATGAAGATACAAGTCGGTCAACCACAGACACCATTTGTGATTCTGGCCCATGAGATTTTAACAGGGCTGAAAAAAATCCCCGTTGCCCGTCAACATCCACCAACTGTGGCAGCATAGCCATTCCTCAGGTGTTAGTGGCACCACAGGCATGTAGCATGTAGCATGTAGCATGACCATGCAGCCGGGACTCTAACAGCCCAGTAGTACAACAGCACCTACCCTTCCATTGATCTCTCCCTGTATCAATGGTAGGAAATGGCTTCATCACTGTATGTGTATTTACTGTATTTTTTATTATTATGTTAGAGTGAAGTGCATTCAGAAGGTGGCAGGAAAACACACTGTCTTGTGCTGGATGAGCTCATGATCGCTCTGTCCTTGATTTACGTCAAAAGGCCACATAGGTCTGTAACATATAGGCCCATGTGAATTCCCTCCATAACATTCGCACAATGACTGAACTGAGTAGAACTCGGTTGTCTGGATGTGTCCCTACAATTAGAGCTGAAGGGACAATGATAGTCTTCAGTTCACCTGGACTAAACGTAGCATTTAAATTCTTTTCTCTATTAATGGAGGAGATTGATATTTTAAAAGGAAGGAGAAAAACTACTGGGTTTGTTATTTGTGGGAAAGGACCAAACAACGCGACACTGGTGGAGATCATGACTTCTCCTTTCAGAGAAGCCAGCTCAGAGGCTCTGGCTTTGATTTGCTTTTTCAAGCATACAAAAAGGCTCAACTCATGGTTCATTAATTTGGCTTTGAATTCAGGAATAGTCTTAATCCAGAAGAACACGAATAAACCTATGAACAAGTGAACAAGTAGGTGGGTCTGACCGAACTGGCC
This sequence comes from Microtus ochrogaster, assembly GCF_000317375.1. Lineage (NCBI taxonomy): Eukaryota > Metazoa > Chordata > Mammalia > Rodentia > Cricetidae > Microtus > Microtus ochrogaster. The sequence continues at coordinate 11,734,115 of NC_022028.1, read as the reverse complement.
ATCAGCAGCCCACAGCAGGCCACCAGGGTACTTGCTGATGTGCACCGAAAGGTGTGCCCCCAAGAGAGGGGCAGGAAAGGGTATCCACTGCCGCATAACGAGTTCAGGCCCCACTTCCTCTCTTGTGCCAGCAGGAGACCAACATCCCTACTTGAAACAATTCAGTTACCACCCAGCCCTGTGCCCTGAAGAGTCCAACGCTGTCTATGGTGATAAGACAGAAGCCTAGGAGATCAAGTTTTTTGTATACACACACATACCTTACTATTTATCTTCAGAAGTGTGTGTGTGTGTGTGTGTGTGTGTGCTCCCTCATGCATGCGTGCACACATGCATACATGCATACATGTGGACCTGTGTGCTCAGGTGTGTGTGTGCAGTGTTTATGTGTGTTCAGGTATGTGTGCACAGTGCTTGTGTGTATGGATTCATGTTCATGAGTGCTCAGCTATGTATGTAGTATGTGTAGTGCATGCCCTCCCCCATGGCAGTGTGTGTGTGTGTGTGTGTGTGTGTGTGTGTGTGTGTATGTCTGTGTACACGCTTAGGCCAGATGACAACCTTAGGTGTCGTCCATCTTGTTTTTTGTTTGTTGTTTCTGGAGACAAATCTCACACTGACCTGAACATCTTAAGTAGGCTAGGCTGCCTGGCCAGTGAGGCCGGGGACGTGGGATTATAAACATACCACACATGGATTGTGGGGCTCAAACTCAGGTCTGTGTGCTTTGAAGACAAGCAGTTTACCGACTGAGCCATCTCTCCAACTCGGGAGATCCTGAACTATTCACAAGAACGCACCATTTTAGAAATTCTGACTCTAGTTCACATACGAATGTAGCAATTTTCAACTGACTTGAAAACAAATCTCGAGAATCAAATGACTCACAAGTTAGAGACAGTGAGGGAGAATGTGGGATAGTTCTGAGATCAGATGCGAGGGTGCCGCGAGTTTGGGGTTTGTGGCCTGAAATCCGTCACATTTCCGTCGAGAAAGTTCAGAGCATATATAGTATCACATGGCAAGTCTAGATAATGACACTACATATCTTAAAATTGGAGACTATATTAAATATTGTCACTATAAAGACTACGTGAGGTGACTGCTAGCTAACATTCTCTAGTCTGTCTAAAGTAGATGTTGTATCAAGACACCATTTGCACACATGTCTATAATTCTTGTCAACTTAAACCAAATAGTCAAAAAGAGGGGTAAAGTGGGGCTGGAATAGATCTCAGGGGTCAAATATCTGCCTGGAATGAAGGAGGACTTGAATATAGTCCCCAGTATTGCATCATAGAGTGGAAAAGACAATATTAAAGAGTTGATGTAGTCAAGAAGGAAGACCAAGCATGGCAGAGACAGCCAGCACCTCAGGAGACTCTGTTGATACAATGTTTCCCTTACTTTCAAGTCACGTTTCACACAGCTGTGAATACTAAATGGGAGCTTCCAGGTAGCCAGTGGTTCAGGCTAGACCAGGTTACTCAGATTCATATTCTTATCCTGAATCTACCAATTATATGACCTTTGCACGGCACCGTAGTGAAATTGCATTAGCTTAAATTCCCTTTACTCGTCAAAAGCCTGCCTTTCTATTTAAACACAGAGGTGAGGGGATGCTATCTCAGCAGGCACAGTGAGCCTGAGTTACTGTAAGTGAAGCTCCAAGGGCGGGGTCAGTGAGAGGGCGGCTCAGTGAGTAAAGGTGATTGCCATCAAAGCTGGTCACCGGACTTTGATCCCTGGTGGAAGGAGAGGACCAAGGCTTGAAAGCTGTCTTCTGATCATGGCTGTAGTGTCTGACATTTCCAGGAAACACAGTCTCACAGCTACCTCCCGGTCCCTCTGGCTCTTTCTGCTTCCCTGTTCAGCAATGATCCCTGAGCCTTCGGTGGTGCAGGAGTTGTAGTGCAGATGTATCACCTGGGACTGGGTTCCACAACTCTGCATTTTTTTTGGCTGTGGTTTTCCATAATGGTCTAGAGAATATTTTTTGACACTTATTTAAAACTGTATGGAAAACATAGCAAGCATGACCGAGAAAACAATTACGGTTTTCCTTCTGTAAATCGGAAAAGCATTCTATGGGCTGTTGTAACGTTTTCCCTTATGTTTTAGGAGAGAATCTGAGAACCATACAAAACCTAAATTTCATGCTTCAATGGCCCTGTGAATCAAACATACAATAATGTGCTTCCTTATCAGCCTGCAAAATATCCTAGAGTCAGAAAGGCTTCAATAGCTACAGCCCGGCAGTACCGAGTCCTGTGGCATGCACTCACACACCTTGAACACCGCCTGGGGTGGTTAAATGAGACCGTCGATTTTTGTTCTGTTTGCTTTTTTTTTCAGCCTGTCTTAAAAGCAATTACTATTCTATTACTGTTCACACAAGAGAAAATTTACCAGCTCGTAATTGAGAGGCAAGTGGAACAGACAGGAAAACGCAGACACCTACTCTGGTTTCCAAGAAGCTGCAAAACAACAACCTAAATGTTTCGAAGACACACATCCGTCACACCAAATGATACTCCGGGCATGCCTTCATGCCTATTCATGAGAGACTCATCAGTGAAAAGTAGGGCGGAGAGAATGGTAGCAAAACACAATGGGAAGAGGCAGGTCGGCAATGTCTTTTAAACCCAAATTATTATTTCTGGCCCATTAAAACCTCAAAATCCAAACGGAGGCCACTGGTCTCTGAGGAAAACTATCAAAGCAGAACCATAATTCAAGTAATATACACCCAGGGAGCATGAAGAAAACCTGAAGACCTAACATTCAGAAGACTGACTGCAGTTTACAGTAACAACAACAACAAAAAACCATAAAAGGATGAAATCAAGTTTTATCAGTTCTATGGCCTATTATTACACTCTGAGAGGGGAAGACATACCATCCAAGGGGTATGCTCTAGGTAGCCTTTCTGGGCTACACCTATGAGAAGCTTCTAGGCTTCCTTGTGAAGACTCCCCTAAGCTAGGCAATTAGGTCAGGGTAAAAAAAAAGAAAAAAACCAGGCCTCCTCTCAGGATGTGCTTAGTGCCTACTGGGAGGGGCTGCCAACCCTGTAACCCCAAAAGTCTTTGGGGTTATGATTCCAGCAACTAACTTGCAGAAGGGAACACAGGAATGCTTTAGAAAGCAAAATACTATGGAATTAAATACCCTCGCTTTGTTTGCCTAGCACACGAATAGATTAACAGCATCCGGAAAGATATCCCAGCCAGGGACCTCTCCACTTTTCAGTCCTTGCTTGCTGAAAATACCTCCCACACCATCTCATTAACTGGCTCCCGTGCCGCTTGAATATCTTAGTTGGTTTCATCTTCCTGTCTCATCTCATTAAAGTTAAATTTTTAAAGTTTTTGTTTTTTTTTTGCTTTGAAAGTGCTATTTTTTTTTAACCTTTTCAATTCAATTGATCTCCAAAGGTGAAAATACAGTCAGCCGAACAGCATCACTTTAAGCTTGGGAAAGCCTTGAGGAACAGACATCTGATCGATAGAGTTATTGAAAATATGACCAGGTATAAAGTCCCATTTATCTGTACTTGTGGCTTTTATTAAAGCAGCCTAAATCCTTTGCAAATAAGCTTTTTCAGAAAGCTTGATCAATGCAGACAGGCAGGCAGGATTACCAGTGACCCATCATGCAAAACAAACTTGTCGATGTCCACAGGGAGAACTGTAGGAGTTGAGGTGTTTGAAACCAGCAAAAAACCTACTACTTCCTCCTTGCTTACTTAGACAGCTTCTGAGGCTGTGGCTCATACTCAGCTTCATTTGCAGATGGGTTTGACTGTGCACACGAGATCATCCTGTGCCAATATTCCCTCCCTGTCATCATGGCTCAGTTGAAAAGGAAAGCTGAAAATTAGCCATACAGGAGGGGGAAAAAAAAAAACCCATGGTATTCCAGTTACCAGGGAGGAATAATTAAATGCAGATTGCCGATTGCGTCTTTAATTTAATTTGGAGGCCTTTCATCCTTCTCTATCCTTCATTTGCAGCAATTCTTGGTGAGCTAATTTGTACCTGGTTCATTTTCCCCCTTTTATCTTATCTGTTTTTCTTTTCTTTTTTTCTCACCAACCGTGGAGATTAGAAGCTCTATGAACAAAAATGACGAAGCCTGGCTTGGGACATTCTTTCCTTACATGATGTGAATTACTTAAAGTGAATTTGTGGATATTCTCAATACAAAGGGTTGAGATCTAGGAGTCCACTCTGTAGCCTCCCTCCCTCCCTCTCCCCCCAGGAACTACAGTATTGAGGAGTTTATAGACGTCTCTATTTTCTCCAAGGGAACACTCTCTAGACTGCAGTCCACATAGAATCATTAATTCCAGAAGGGGTGCAGAGTGAGTCACCCCACCAATGAAATCAAGAGCTTAGAGGGAAATACACATCAAATTCTAGAAAGAATACAAGAGGATACATAAGCTTCACTAATCAAGTTGAGTGTCATGTAAGAAAAACAGGATTGTTATAAGGAAGATGAAATATGAAACTCATATCAATAATTTAAAAAAGCCTCATCTGTAAAAAAAAAATATACCTGGGAGGAGGGAATTGGGGCAACGCTGGGGAAAGGTGCTTGCTCTAAACTGCTGTCTGAGACAGAGGTTCGGGAGATACAGTGTGTCCTGCATCTTATACTGAAAAAAAACAAAACAAAACAAAACAAAACACCTGCCACACATGTATCCATAAAAAGTTACATGTGGTCTGAAAATATCTATTCTGAGTATTACAGTATTTCTAGTTGTGTGAAATGTTCCTGCCTTAAAAGTTTCACTTGCTTTTTTTTAAAAAATTGGATTTTTCTCTTTGCCAATACATTTTTTCCCCTCCCTACTTGGTTCTCTTCCCCTTATCAGTCCTCAGTCGCCCTCCACAGACTGATGGAAAAAAAAATCCACTGATTTTTCTTCCCCTCTTTAATAGGCTCCGCACAAGCCTCCCTTTCAGCAGGGGAAGTCCCAAAGGAAGACCTGTATCTGAACTGTTTCCCTGCCTGTGTGTGCCAACTTCTCTACTCCTCTGGCACCTCCTGCCAGCAAGCTGAACACTGGATAAAGGCAGTCTTCCCCCTTTCCAGTTTAGCCCCCTCAAATGTTAATTAACAGCAATGTGCACCATTTTTCTTAAACAAGACCACACATCATAGGTAAAGCAACTTCGGAGATGGGCAATAAAGAAGACTTGGCTTAAAAATAAACAGGCATTCAGAGTTAAAGGTCTTTGCTTCAAAGCACAAGTCCTCCTTTTAGTGGAAAGAACAGGGAAACCACTCATCTTCAAAATAAAAGCCCAACTTTAAAACAATCATTTGGTAGCTCTAATCGTGGGTATAATAAAAGCCATGCTACACACTAAACCAAACTTATTTCTCTGGGGAAACATAAAAACCAAGTCCCATGGAATGAGAGAATGGGGAACAATTACTGCTTCTTTTATTCAAGGAGAGGGTAGAAATGAAGGTGGCAACTAACTTTTTAAATACAGATTTTTGAAAACCACATAGACAAAAATTAAACAGAAAGGGTATAGCCACTGTCCTGAGGCCAAGACAGCCACCTGACATTGGGTGACAGAATGGAGGTGGGGGTCATCTGCCTGCTGGATACACAGATTGTTTTATGAACCCAGTATCCTGCGCAGATATTATTTCCCGAACGCCCAGTTTCCTAAGGGAATGGAGGAGCTGGGGGAATCTCTAGGAGACTGGATGCAAAGGACTTTCAGGTGGAGAATTACAGTCCCACCGTGCAAAGAAATCAAGATTTCATTCAGCTGTAACTAAGTGCTGGGAAGAAAAAAAAAAAAAAAGACAAGAGCTCTAGCTCATTTTCCTTCATAGACCCACGGCGTTATCATAGATCAGCCTCAAGAAAGGCCACCTGCTCCGCCGCTGCTGCGCACACGCAGGTGGCCTTGCAGGGAACATTGGCCACTTCAGCAGCAGGGGGCGGCTGGTGTTCAGGATCTACCTCAGAGAACACCAGGCAGCATTCGCTCCAAGCAATAGTGGCCAGACAAACTCCAAGCCAGAGAGGTCTCAGAGAATGGTCTAGAAAAGGGGCCAGGCAGACCAGCTCCTCCCCCCCCAATATATGAGTATTTGCTCTAAGGATTAATTTAGCACCAGGGGGCTGGCTGACTGTACCAGAAGAGATTGGTTCCAAAACTGAGTTGTTAGTACCCCCTTCCTACACACGTCTCAACTCAGAATCACCTGTAGGCACTGTTAAAACCTACAAGTTAATCAAGCCCAGCTCCAGGTTTGGGCTCCATCCAGTTGTACAAATCACCTGTGCTAGTTACTGGGTCCAGTCGCGGACAGGGCAAGATGTCCAAAGGCCAACTCTTCCCCCCTGGACCACAAAGCCCCTTCTCCACCCATGACAACCAGAGGAGGAGGCTGGGGACTGCCCATCCTGTAGGTGTCCACGCTGAGTCCGGGATGTGTGCACGGAGGACTGAGAACTCAAAAGTGTACACGAAACACAAAGGGGATGCAACCCCCGGAGCCCCACCGCCCCTGTCCCCCCAGCGGGGGCCGGGCCACTACCTCCTGGAAGAGCTCCAGACTGTAGGTGTTGTCGTCGTCGGCGAAGAAGAGCACTCCGGGCTGCGCGCTCTGGTGCTGGTGCCTCTGGCGCAGCCAGGCGAGGCCCGCGTTGCGTTGTTCGGTGGCGCGCGGCAGCCACGGTCGCTTGTAGCGCCGCGGCGTGGGCACGTGTAGGTGCGTGTTGGGCAACCCGGCCCGCTCTAGGAAGCTGCTCACCAGCTCGCTGCGTGTGGCTCGATCCTCCACCAGGATCCAGTGCAGCTGCGCCACCTGGCGGAACGTGTTAGCCAGGCGGGTCAGCTCGGCTTTCTGCACCGGGCGGCTGTAGGTGGGCGTGATGGCATAGATGGTGGGCAACCGCGGCTCCGGCTGCAGCGGAGGCCGGGACTCGTTGCGCTTCTCGGCAGCGTCACGCCCTAGGCTGCTCCGTCGGAGCGGGACTCGGGAGCCCCCGCAGCCCACTGTGTGGGGCGAGAAGTAGGGGCGCGAAGTGAGTTGGGGCGCGGGCCTGCGGGGATCCACGTCCAGCATGATGATGACGATCAGGATCCAGGGCAGGAGGATGAAGAAGCGGCTACACAGCGCCGACTTCATGGTGCGCGCTCCCCAGCGTCTAGGGCACCCCCAACACCCCCAAGAAGGACTAGCTTCGGTGTAGGAGGGACCTCGGTGTGCGGCTCGGACGGCGGCGTCAGCAGTTAGGGAGCAGCGGCAGGCGCGCTCTCCATCTGGCCCGGGGCGTTGCGGGGACCTGGGCGTGCGGGTCGGCGCAGATTCCGGTTAATCTGGAACTCTAGGCGGTGCAGAGGGACGGGCTGGAGCTGTGGGTCACTCTGGTTGAAGTCGGCGGGAATCTGGACGCGGTCCAGCAGCGCTCTGCCGGCCCCGGAGTTGTGCCGAGTGCGAGCGAGGCGGTGGTCTCCGCTGCGCTCTTCCTAGAGTGCGAGCCTGGTACCTGCGAGCCGGTGTGCTAGCCGCTCCCGTCCCACAACGCTGCTGGCAAAGCAGCTCCGGATGTCGGCCTCTGCGAGCGCTCTGGGACCCTTTTGGAGGCGGCGACAGATGATGAGAGGGGCTTTCCTCCGTCACATGTCGGTCAGTGCAGCTGCGATCCTGAGTGGACACCGAGGATGCTGCTCCCCTAGCTCCGTTCGCGCGCCGCGGCAGAAACCTGCGCTCGCGCCCCTAGCTTTCTTCTTCTCGGAACCTCTCCCTCCAGACAGCAAGATCCCAAAGCAGGGAAAGAAAGAAAAGGCGAGGGGGCGGGGGCGCTGCAGACTCCAGCTTTCTCCCAGTGCTCCTGTGGGAAGATAGCAGCGCTGCTACTGGCGGCGAGGGGCTGCGGGGCGGAGGCGGGAAGGGCCCAAGCTCTCTGCGGGGTCTGAGCCGGTGCTCCCCGCGGCCAGAGGCTGCGGGAGGGAGGATGGTCCCCGTGGGGCTGCGCGACCTCTGACTGTGGGGGATGCTGTTCTCAGATCGCCCAGAGGGCTCAGCTCTCGGGAATGCTGCAGGGTCTTTGGTGATCAGCCAAAGAAACCCATTCACATGCGGACAACTCCAGAGACCTTAAGAGGGGAGAGGGAGGAAGGAGGAGGAGGAGGCAAAACGGTCCCTTCCCAGGCTCCCAGCTTGTGGAGTTGGTGTACAGAATCTCGGCAACAAAAACCGCTTTTCATGAAAGGGAGAAATCAACCGAAACCCACGGGGAGGATGGAGGGGTCCTGCACATAGGTATTTGGCATGTGTGGCAGCCCATTGCAATGAATCAATTCGAACTGGCGCTGCCCAGCCACAGTTGGATCTCTGGGGAAGAAATTTCTGGAAACTCCAGCTGAGTAGGTTTAACTTATTTTTCTTCATGTTGGAGTCCTCCGTGTTTGCAGTCTTAGAAATTATTCCTCGTGATCGGCCCTGGGATCCTTTGAAGGAGGCCTTGGAAGTGGGGTCACCTTCATTTTCTGCATGAGGGAGTGGAAGATGGAGACTTAAAGGATTGCCGAGGTCAGTGGTAACTGGCAGAGTGGAAACAGAACGCAGGTGCCCTGGCTATAACCCTCCACTTCCTCTCTGAACACCTGCTCAACACTGCCTGGTTGCAAGTGATGGCTCTTCCTAGATGGAAGATGTGCCATCAAATCAAGCCTGTCCGAGGATGACAAGCGGAGCCATGGCGGTGACTGGAAGATGCTCTCAATTGTTGAGGATCTCTTAGCTGAACCCCAGGCTGTCCTTATGGGGGGATAGATGCCCATCCCATCTCTCTCCTCTTCACGTAGCTCCCAGGGTCTGGCACGGCATGGCTGTGAGTTTTCAGAAAGATCCTCTTAGATTGCCGAAAACTAGGAGCGACTTTTCAAACATTTCCCCTTGCCCCACAACCCAAGTATGTCCTACCCTTCGGTTCCACCTTCCCTGTGACCTCCAGAACCCAAAACTGTCCCTAGTGGTGAGCCCAAAACCTGAAAACAGTGCTTCCATTCGATTCCCTGCCCGTATTCTACCAGGACATACACGCCAGCATCCGGAGGGAGAGGGAAGGAAGGGAAGCTGCTACAAGCTTTCCTTAAAGTCGTGAAGGTCACAGACAAATCTACCTGATCCCCTCCCCTTACCAAAGTAGTTGCTGAAACCTTCCTTATTCTTTTGGACATTTTAAATGCTGTTGAAGAGAATTGCCTTGTGATAGCGGTAGTAAAACTCAGTGGTTAGTGAGTCATGTTGAAAGCATAGCTAACCTTTGTTAGTAGGAATATCTTTGTTAGTTCCACTATACCATAAAACCTCTTCTGAACTGTGTTTGCTCCAGAACAGGGCTAGTCGAAGACCGTACACTTCACCAGTCAAGCGAACGTGAAAATTAACGAGAGATGTTAGCTAGCGTATAGAATTCATGGATATCAGACCATACCTAAGACACATTGGAGGACTGTCACTCTATCCTTTCCCGTTGCCCGTGTCTTAGGGTTACTATTGCTGTGATGAAACAAGGTGACCAAAAAGCAAACTGGAGGGGAAAGTGGCTTATACTTCCACATCCTGGTCCATCATTAAAGGAAGCCAGGATGGGAACTCAAAGAGGGCAGGAACCTGGAGGCAGGAGCTGATGCAGAGGTCATGGAGGGGTGATGCCTGCTGGCTTGCTCATCATGACTTGCTCATCCTTTGTTAGAGATCCAGGTGCCACTCACAATGGGCAGTGGCCTCCTCTACCAATCACTAATAATGAAAATGCCCTACAGGTTTGTCCACAGTCCGATCTTATGGAGGCGTTTTTGTGATTGAGGTCCCTTTCCTCAACTCAGCTTGTTAAGTTGGCACGAAACCACCTAGAACAATCCTCACCATGTGCTCAGTTCCAACTCCTGTCTTGGGGATTGTTTTAGTTCCTGGGTTTGGTTGTCAGTCAGGACACTTTCTACTTCTATATACTGAGTCAATGGACCTCTGAAAGTCTGCTTAAGTTTTTGAATTACTTAGTTTCTAATAAGAAAGCCTCGTCTAGGTTCATGTATTTAAACACTCCAGCTGGTCCCCAGCAGGTGGTGCTGGTTGGGAAAAGCTTAGGAGGTATGGTCTTGCTTGAGCAGGTGTGTCCTGGGGGGGTGGGCTCTGAGAGGAGCTTGCTTGGCTACTTGTCGAGAAGTGAGCTCTTAGCTTCCTGCTCCTGAAAACTCTTTCTGCTCCCCATCCACAACCTCCGAAAATGTAAGCCCCATAAGTCCTTATGTAAGCCACTTTGGTCACGGTGTTTCAGCGTAGCAAGAGAAAAGTCAGTAAACATACATGAAGTCATGGGATTCCTCCTGCCTTACTCATACATAATACTTTGTTCTCATTCATTCCTCTGCCTCGTGGTATACCTCTCCACTCCTTGCCCCCTACCCCCCCCCCGCCCCTCAGGCTCAGTTTTCTTATCTAGAACATTATTAGTGATTGGTAGAGGAGGCCACTGCCCATTGTGAGTGGCACCTGGATCTCTAACAAAGGCTGAGCAAGTCATGATGAGCAAGCCAGCAGGCATCACCCCTCCATACTCCATAGGATAGTGAAAGGATTAAAAAGGGGTAAGTTAGATATCTACCAGAAGAATTGGCATCAGCCTGGAGACCTCTGTGCATCATAATCGTCATAAGGCTGAAATGAAAAGTATTTTCTGAGGAAGACTGGCAAGAGCGACCCCACGTGTAGAGTGGGTCTCCGGTGTGGTGTGGTCTCTTCCTAAGCTGATACATGTGTAGAGTGGGTCTCCGGTGTGGTGTGGTCTCTTCCTAAGCTGGTACAAGCAGAAGTGGAAAGCTGAAATTAGTTTACCTTAGTGTACCCCAAATAAAGCATATGCAATAAGGATGGTATGATTCCAAGTGACATTTATTTCAAATGGCAGAATATGCCATACTGCTTTACATTCAGTGGCAAAAAAAAAAAAAAATGTGACCCCAAATCATCCATGATCAAATCTAAGTAAAGATACAAAGTTACTAAGAATGTCCATCAGAAGAACAAAAAACCCAGACTTGAACACTTCGCAGTGTAAAAATGTATCACCTTCAAATATGTAGACTTTATCAGGTGCTGAAATGGAAACCACCGAGGATAGGAGCTTGAAGAAAATGTCCTGCTTCTGAGGTATCGTAGCTATTGCGCCTGTCCATGATACTCTTACATAAAACAATTGAAATTTGATCTGTGCTTGGTAATGAAGGTTGGTGGAAGTCACTAGAGTAATTAAAATAATTACCTAACTTCAGAGTCTCTGCTCAGCCTCTCCGTGTTTATTTTCATTTAATCTCTCTAATTATTTGTGTAGCAAAGTGAGCGTTGCTTCTCCTGTACTAATGAAGCCTTGGATTGCTGGCGTTTCTGCATTCACTTTGTTCTCAAATGCACAAAGGTAAAAAAAAAAATCCCATCTAGGGAGTTAACAGAAAGCATGTGTAATGACTAAACATTTGCTTTGCTGTGTTGAGGAATTCTGCAGCACACACGCTGCAGCACGGTTAGCCCACCATGTTGACTGATCCCTTTTGACATTTGAGCCCGGGGTTTGCTAGTGTGACTAAATCAAGCTTCAAGTGAGCACTGGGGACATCCTTGGTATTCTTAGTCAAGTAAGAAAAAGATCAAGTGAAAAAAAAAATCCTCACACAATTATGTAATTTTAAATATCTAGATGATGAGAATGTAGTTATGGGGATCAGTTGATTGACTCTGAGCTCATTCATGGGTGAGTGATGATTTAATATAAAAGTGTTGGTGACGAGTTAACTCGGACTTACATGCATGTGTACTTACATGGACATAAGTGCTTTCTGTCTAAATGTCAGCCGTAGATACGTGAAAGAATTATGTCAGTAATTCTAGCGGCATATTTCGGGGATACCACCAGTTTTATTGATCACTGTCAGAAACATGACACTCAGATCACATATTAAATGGTTCATTCATTTGTTTTATTTTCATCCATTTTAACGCTCTACAAATATCATGTTAGACCAAAATTGTTTGAAATTCAAATGCTTTCTTACAGTTTCAGATATTTGCAGCTGTGAGCAAAATGCAGTTGACTCAGTAAAATTCCTCTTGTTTTTTCTTTTAATATTTTTTCATATGTATGAATGTTTAGCTTGTACGTATGTATGTATGTATGCCTTTGTTCCACATGCCTGCTGCCGTTGGAGGTCGGAAGGAGGGTATCAGATCCTCTGGGACTGGAATTAGGGGTGGGTTGTGATACACTGTCGTGGGTGCTGTGAGCCCAACCTGGGTTCTCTGAAAGGATATCAAGTCCTTTTAAACACTGAGCCATCTCTCTGGTCCTACTCAAATCCCATTTGTATAGATAGAATAGGAAGTTATCCAGCACCCACATTTTCTAGACAATTAGAAATTGACATTACCCAGTACTTTTTTTTTTTTTGCAAAGATGTATATTCATTATTTTAAATTATGTGTATGTGTGCACATGCCCACAGAGACCAGAAAAGGTAGTTGAAGCCTTTGGAGCTGGAGTTACAAGTGGTTGTGAGCTGGCTGACATGGGTGCTGGGAACTAAACTGTGGTCCTCTGGAAGGGAGGGATTCTACTCTTTACCACTGAGTCATCTCTCCAGTCCTGACCCTAAAAACTATCTAAAACATAATAGTTGTGATTTGAATAAAAGAGAAATCTATGTAAGATGCCAGTGTATAGCCTTTTCCATTTACTAATAAAATACATAAAAACCAATAAAATGATGATAAAGCTATTATAAATGGCTTTATAAATCAATTATAAATTTATAAATAATAAAAAATAATAAAAATTCCCCTATTGCTCTCTTAAAAATGGACATGTACATTAAAATAGTAATTTGTTAGGATTCTCACTTAATGCCATATATCCTATTTTTTAAAGCTGTTATTAGATACAAAGGAAACAATGTGGTATTTCCTTATAAAGATAATTTAAAAGAGCAAATTATATTAAAAAAAACCTTTATAGTTGGGTGGTGGTGGTGCACCTTTAATCCCAGTGCTTGGGTAACAGAGGAAGGCCAATCTCTGTAAATTCAAGGCCAGGCTGGTCTGCTCCAGGTCTGTTCCAAGACGGTCAGGACTGTTTCACAGAGAAACCTTATCTC
>NC_022028.1:11712305-11720490 GCF_000317375.1 Microtus ochrogaster | reverse complement strand
CACCAACACACCAACCCACCAACCCACCAACCCACCAACCCACCAACCCACCAACACACCAACCCACCAACACACCAACACACCAACAGGTGCAGATAATGTCCCTAAAATTCCATAGAAAATTCACCTTGATTTTTTTTCCAGGTTGGTAGGTTTGCACTAACATTTTTGTGTTTTGTGTTTGAGACAGGGCCTCTCTCTATAGCCTTCCTTAGCCTGGAACTTGCTATGTAGAGCAGGCTGTCCTGGAACTCACAAAGATATGCTTGCCTCTACCTCTACAACACAAAGGCTAAAGGTGTGCACTAGTACTTCTAGCTGTATTCAACCCTTCTTGAATTCTGAATTGTTAATTTTTTATTTGAAATGTAATTATATCACCCCCCTCCCTTCCTAACTCCAACCTCTCCTACGCACCTCCTCCCCTCTATATATGCCTAAATATATAAATACAACCAGCTGAATCTGTGTAATGCTACTTGCGTGTATGTTTCCAGAGCATTTGGTACTGAATAACCAATCTGTATGCTCTTCCCCAAAAGACGATTTCTCTTACTCTCAGCATTCCTTAACTACCTGTAGCTCTTTGTCTAGGGCTGAGGTTTCCTCTGAGATTTCCACATTCCACATTAGCCTGTCTATTGGCGTCATCCTTGTTTACTTCTGCATTAAACTTTTGCTATTCTATTCTATTCTTAATTCTTGTGACCAGCTTCTACACACACACACACACACACACACACACACACACACACACACACACGGCAAATGTAGATAGAATTAACGTTTCTAGTGTCTTCTTAAAGAAAACAGTACTTCCAATTCATTGTCTCATGAGCAAATCTAGTCCCTGTGCACAAATACACATTCTAGCAGCAACCCACCTAACGATAGCAGAGCTAGAACAAGGGAATATGGTCTGTATCTTACGTTCAGTTTCTTCTGGCTTGGATTAGTTCGTTTTCATTATTTTAATAATATTCATCTCTGAGCCCGCAGTTAGACAATTGGGATGTCATCACTGATTACTTTCTGTTCCTTCAGTGCCAAATTAAGTGTGATGTGGTCTGGACATGTGTTTGGTGTCCAAGTGACAGGTGAATACCTCAGAATGAAGAGAGGGTTGGCCTTCTTCTTCTTCTGCCCATTGGTTTATAGCCAGGATCTTCTTGGCGAAGACCTTTTAGCTGCAGAGGCCTCGTTGGCAAAGGAGCCTAGTAAGAGAGTGTGATTTTATAGTAGATATAGTACGCAGGGTGTGAAATTGAGTATAGCTGTTTTTCAAGAGAAATGCCTCCGAAATCTATTCAGAGAGAAAGCAAGCAAGTCATCGCTCACAAACTGCAGACTCATTGTGCTGAGAGTCATACTTCACCTAGCACAACTTGAAAGCTCTCTCACTCCAAATGAAGGGCGTACTCTAATCTGCTCTCCAGTGGCTAGGTCTCAGGGCTGTTACGGTTGAGACCCTCTCACGGTTCAGGATCTGGGCACTTGATTAGTTTGAAATGGGTCAGAATAAAACACACAGACGAAATGTGTGAACAGTGCCTGCTCTGCCCGACTCCTAAAGTATTTAGAGATTACTTGGGACACACGTGAAACTCTTGAGGCGCAACACAGCACCCAGGGAGAAGGGCTGCCTCAAGACCAGGGGCCCCAAACCCATCTTAGATGCCCAGCCACTTCTTAGCCTCAGCTATCTAAACTTGCCTCTATACTTGATAAATGAACATGATAACAGTGTGGCCTCTTGTTGCTCCTAGAACTAAGAGATGCTTTATAAAAACAATCATGTAGCTGGAAACTTATGTGTTCCACTGGGTCCCACAGCCACTCATAAAGTAATCACTCTGAGGCTTAATATTAATTATAATTGTTTGGTCAATGGCTCAGGCATATTACTGATTAGCCCTCATAATTAAATTAACCCATTTCTACTAATCTGTATATTACCATGTGGCCATATCTTGCTGGTAATGTTCTGGTATCTTACTCCTCTGGTGGCTACATGGAGTCTCTCTGAATATTCCTTCTTTCTCCCTTTATCTTTGTTTGGATTTTCCGCCTGGCTCTATTCTGCTTGGCTATTGGTCATATCAGTTTCTTTATTAACCAGTGATAATTAAAACAGATTCCCAGCATACAGAAGGAGCATCCCACATCACAGTCATGGAATAGGTTCTGTGTGATACACTAAACATACATTAACACAACGCTACAAAGTTAAACACAGTGCTTCTTTTCATCCCAAAGCCCACATGTCTTTAACTACTTCTACAACTATCCCCAGCTGAATGGATAACAGATCTGTGAATGTGAATTGTTCAGCATTAGAACTTGTGATTAAATGAGTTGGGACAGAGCTAACCCTTAGAACAATAGCCTGGTAAGTATTCACTAAGGCCGGACTGCGATTATTATCATCATCACCCTGAAAGGTACACTTCTGGTCCGTCAACAGGCAGGGGACTGGGGACAATTCAAATGGGACTGATTACTTTGATTACTTGCATTTTTAAATAATCAAGTAGTCATTGTAATGCAAAAGCACAAATTAGTGGTGAAGAGGCCTGGATTTCCGGACAGAAGATTAGGGTCCTGCTTCTGGCCCGTCCCATTTTGTCCTTTCTAAGACCCACGAGGAACAGGGCAGTATTTCCTGAGAATTAGCTTCCGCAGTGTGTGAGTGAACCTCCTTTATAAACAGGAATGACTTGACAAAAGCGCTCATCTGTATCGGAGGAGAGGAGTGTCTCTTGAGTCCAAGGACTTATGAGAACATCGTGTTTCCTCTTTGCTGTCTGTATCAGAGCTGGGGTGCTCGGAGAGAAAGGGGTATCTAGGGTCCTTCTGTGGGTGATGTAAGGTGGTGGGCAAACTGCAGATTCTCAGGAATGGGTGCATGTCTACCAGGGTTCCCTTTAACAGAGTCTATTGCTGACCAGGAGAAAGATGGTCCTCAGCAACACTAAATACAATGTTACCCAGGGTGCTCTCTTCGTAGCCTTGCTCTCAAGAGCACAGCACCTCTCCTGCCTCTTCTTCTCACTGTTTTCTTTTTCTCTTCCCTTCATCCCCAGCTCCAGCTCTCTTTCCACATACTTCGTTCCAAATAAACTCAAATATGCATCAGAATTTGTCATTGTTCTAGCGATGCAGACTGGTTATTATTTTTTTTTCTATTTCGGATAAAATACTCACCAGTATTTATGCACCAGCCTCTTCACAGATGTGACAGATAATCTTGATTGTCATCTTGATTGGGGAAGGGCTGCCTGGGAGATTATTAAAATGCATTTCTCAGTGTGCCTGTTAGGGTGTTTGCGGAGATAACTGGCCTGTGGAACTGACAAGAAAAGAAGCATTTTGAACACGGGCAGCGCCATCCACTTCTCTGCACTTGAGTGGAACAAAAGCTGGAGAGAGGGAGGAAGCCCATTAGTGCGTGCTCACTCTCCACCATTTTTTTTTCAGGAGCTTGATTGCAGATTGGTTGCTTACTTTGGTGATAAGGCCGTAATTGATGGCCTGGATCTGTGGCTCCCTCAGTTTCGTATCTTCATGAAGACTGAGAGAAACTGGCTTGAGCAGGTGTTAAATCTGAGTTTTCTTTTGCTCGTGGGTTTTTTTTTTTTAAAACTAATTAAGACCTAGTCTAGGCTTCCCGAGCCTCCTCAGAATTCTAGAGGAGAAAGAATGAAAAGGAACGTCTAACACCTGGGCCTTTGATGGTAAACAGCAAAGTTTAGAATCCCTACAGAAACAAAGTCCTGTTCTAAGTTTCTAGATTTGGTTAGCTGAGGTGGAAAGACACATCCTCATGTGGGCAGCAGCATCCAGTGGGCTAGAGAGAAGGAGGAGAAGAAAGTGAACTGAGCACCAATGTTTCTCTCTGTTTATTGACCATGCAGGCTGCCACGACTTCCCTGCCTCGAGGGACCATGTTCCCTGAAACTAGAAGCCCGAATCAAGACCTTTATCCTTAAGTTGTTAGCATCCTGTATTTTGACACAGCAGCAAGAAAATGAGCTCATATAAGGCCTTCCAGGAGAAGCAGGGGGCGGGGGCTGCTGCAAGGTGTCTATGATCGGGTTTCTTCTGTCCTTTGGGAATTCTGAAGGTGATAATGAGAGGAAGCTAAATGTGGTTCCTTCAAGGCTGAGGTCTACCCTCTGATCCGGGCTTTGTCCTTCCTGCAGATGCGTGGATCCTTGTTTGCGTCTCCACGATGGACTCCATCTGGTCATCTTGCTTGACCTAGTTGTTCTGACCTTCAATGTAGCCTCAGAAAGTTCATGAATTCTGACTGAGGCACTTGCTCCTGGCCCACTGTCCCACTTCTATTGTATTTCTCCTATACCCCTTGATAATCATTATTATTTTCCTAGTTCACCCGAGCGCCATTGATTATGATTCACAGCTCGCTAAGTGGTTGCCTAAAGAAGACCTGAACACCTAGGATAGCAATGGAGATGCTAGCACAGAAGCTGGGAGGCTTTTGAGGCCACAATCTAGACAAAGAATGATGGGCAATGCTGAGAGTGGAGAAATAGTCTTTCCCAGGGAAGAGCACATCAATTGGTTATTCAATATCAAACTGTCAGCCCTCAGATCATGTACATGTGGGAACAGTTTACAGACTGAACTGCTTATATTTATGCATTTAGGAATATGTATTATGTATACATAAATAGATGTATATATAAGGGCAGTTAAAGGAAAAGACTATGAGTTTGAGAGAGCAAAGGGGTGTGCATCAGAGGGGCTGAAGGGAGGAAAGGGAAGGGGAAATGCTGTAATTATAATTCAAATGAGAAAATTATTATTATCTTTTAAAGTCAATAGGTGGGAATACAGTTCAGTGGTAGAGAGCCTGACGAGCATATAAGAGGCCCTGGGTTTTGAGTTCGATACCATAAAAATAAAATAAAACAAACATTAAAAACTTCCTAATCTTGCTACCTTAGAAGGTTCAAGGTTGGGGACAATGTGTTGGATTTGACACCAATTACAAATTGGAAAATTCATTATCCTAGGGTTCAATTCTTTGGTAGAAGAACTTACAGGGACCAGTTGAATTTTCTATGCTCAGTATCGCTTATGAAAGAAGCTAAAGGCCACAGATTCAAACAAACCAAAATAACAAGTGCCAGAATCAAGTCCAGGATTGTCCCAAACAGTGCCTCCTACTGTCCTGCCCTGGGATGTCACCAAGTTCTAACTTTCCCCGAGAGTACTCCAACCTATAGGGGTGGCTGATCTCATCTCCCACCCCTTAGAGGTCAAGCTGATACCACGTGACCTAATGTTCCTACCCTATGCCATGTTGTTTAGGTGGCTGAGAGCTTCCAGGCAAACAAGATGACATCCTTGTTTAGAATTGTGATGACTGAGGACAGGGAGATTGCCCCACCCAATTCCAGCTTGTTAAACCAATGAGTTTATTGGGGTTACTGACAAGAGCATGGATAAGGGATGCAAATAAGTTTATTGGGGTTATTTACAAGAGCATGGTTAAGGGGTGTGTAACTCAGAAGGAGCTGCATCACCGAAAAGCCAACTCCAACACGGGAGATGACCGGTGAAGCAGAATTATTGGAGCTCCCTGTCCATCATGCAGGCGGCTCAATAGAAGAATCTCCTTTCCGAGCCACTGTTTACTGCTTATTCAGCCTCAGGAGAGGAGGCTTGTGAATTTTATAATTTTTCTGAGCTCTGTGACTCTGAAGTTTCCTTAGTCTCATGAACTTCATAGGAATTCTTTCAGTCTGTTGGAAGTAGCTACACAACACACTGACTTAGAGTTGACCTCCGAGGGTCAAGGGCCAAGGCCCAAACTCTTCAACAAGGTGAAATTCTTTAGTTAATGAAATCAAGTTTGCTCAGGTCTGTTACTGAACACAGAAGTGTTAGGAGGTGACAAAGTCACATAGTTGGCTTCTGTGACCATGCTGTCCTAAGGCAGCCAGTTTAGTTTTTCTAAGTAGATGTGCCATCTACCCCAATCCAGACTCTGAACTTAATCTGGCCATTCAGAGTATACTTGTTAGTGTACAGAACTTCAGAATTCTTGTGAAACAAATATTCTACTGAGAGAAAAGATGCCTCTTCAGGACTGTGAGAGAGACGGATTTCACATATAACATCAGGAAAGCGAGGCAAACTGGACATTGTTGGCTACTTAGAATAACAGGAATATCAGGGGATTCAGCCAATCAGAATGGCATATACATGCTCACTCCCTAATCAACACACACACACACACACACACACACACACACACACACACACACCAACTCTCAGAAACGAGTAAAGGTTAGTGGGGATTAAGTTCTTGCTCTATAAGCAATAAGAAGCACCTAAACAGATGAGCTTGTGGTTGTTATGAATTAGAAAAAAGATCATATTAATCTCTTCTATAGCTATGTCTAGCAGAGAGCACCACTCAGGTAAAAGCCAACTAAAGGGAAAATTAAAAAATATATTCTTCAGATTTGTAAGACTATGATATAAATTCCTGTGCATAAGTAAAGCTTCAATAACTTTTCTTTTTCTGAGTCAGGGTCTCACTATGTGAGCCTGACTGGGCTGGAGTTTGCTGTTTAAACCAGACTGACCTCAGACTCATGGCCATTCACCTGCATCTGCCTCCTGAGTCCTGGGATTAAAGATGTGCACCATCACTAACACTCCGTAATATATACATTTTTCTTTTTCCAGTATTGGGAATCTAAACCAGGTTCTGGGTATGATAGGAACGAATTCTACTGCAGAGCCATAAACCCCATGTCCTTCACTAACCCTCAATTTCTTTCTTTAAAAAAATGGCATTATTCAAGTAAATGTTGGAAGTATGAATTGAAGATGAAGCAACAGAAGTTGCCTGCTACTCCCTTCCCGCTCCCCAGCACTGTTATGCAGTATGAGCTATTCCTGAGAGTGCAGCCTCCAGCTACCACACGCTGCTTTTGCACAGGGTCAGGCCCCCAGAGAGCTATGAGTGTAAACTGCGCTCCTGTTCCTCCTCGGGTTTGCTTTTACCACTCTGCCCTTTGCTCCACGGCACTCACTCTCTCCGAAATGTCACTAGGGTGATTAGTACCCCAGAACTGCACTGTGCAAGCATTGTGAGGGACACTGTTCTAATGTCACATTGTTCTCTTCATCAAAGCCCAGGAGAGAACATCTTTTCTGCTCCCTCAAACGTGGGAATGATAGTCTGCAGGTTTGCTTCGTCTCAAGGGTTGCTCTATGTGCTAATTAACGACCTTAAAACTTACCATGAAAAGGATCATTTACTTTGGTCATGAGTTCTCTGCTCCGGGAATTCCAAGTAGAGACTGTAGGGTGGCTTGTCTCTGTTCTGTGATGTTTGCAGACTCAGTCAGAAGCCTCCAAGCCTCCAAATAGGAATTTGGTGTGTGGTGTATGGTTCTTTATGCACTTTGGTAGGGTTACAAATCTGAGGAAGGAGGGAAGGGGAGGAGGTGAGAACGTGGGAGAGAGACAAGGAGATGGAGAGAGAATACTCAGTAGAGGCTGAATCATATCATTGCTGCCGGGCTGTGGAAACCCCATACTGTTGAAGCAGCCTCCCAAATCGTTCCCCAAGTTCACGGAGAAGGGAGTCTGCCTCTTGACCGGAAGAGTACAAAGGGCTAGAAATGCTTCTGTGATGAGTTTTGAAAATCAGAGTTTCCCACAGTGTGTGCTGCATAATAATGTCTTAGCAATCCTAGACACAGAATTGATGCTTGTCACTGTAAGACCGTGAGGACTGTAAGACTCCTGCTCCATGTCAGGGTATAAAGCTTACTCAGGCTTCATAGTACCGCCTCCCCTCCAAATTACTTTCCTCATCAGTTTGTGTGAGTGTGTGTGTGAGTGAGTGAATACATTTGTGTGTGTGTGTGTGCATGTGTGTATGTGTGTGTGAAAATGTGAGTATATATGTGTGTGTGTGTATAGGTGTGTGAGTGTGTTTATGTGTATGCATATACATGTGTTATGTGTGTATGTGAGTATGTGCATTATTGTGTGCGTATCGTGTGTGTTTGTGTGTGAGAGTGTGTTTATATGTGTATATGTGTGAGTATGTGTATGCATGTGTATGTTGTGAGCTTATATTTGTGTATGTGAGTGTGTATGTGTAAAAGTGAATGTATATAAATGTGTGTTTATG
>NC_022028.1:11695674-11712065 GCF_000317375.1 Microtus ochrogaster | reverse complement strand
GTGTGTGAGTATTGTGTGAGGGTGTATGTGTGTGAGACTGTGTTTATGTGAGTGTGTCTGTGTGTGTATATGCATGCGTGTGAGTGTATATATGTGTGTGTAAGTGTGTGTGTACATATGTGCATGTGTGCACGCGTGTACATGTATGTACATGCCGTGGTTGGGGTGCAGCGATCAGAGAACAACCCCAGATGTCAGTCCTTACTTTTCCTTTCCTTCTTGCTGAAACAGAGTCAGGTTATCTGGCCCCCCCGAGGTTCTGGAGAAACCCTGTCTCTCCCTCCCGTTTCCCCCAGGCACACTGGGGTTACAGATGTTTGCGCTGCAGCATCTGCTCTTGCGTAGGTTCTGGAATGGGAACTCCAGGCTCACACAGCACGGACCTTCAGCAATGGACCAACCTTCCTCATCATTTGTTACTTTACCTTACACTGTCTTACCCAGCATTCTAAATTACTGTAAACTATCATTGCAGAAAACTGGGACATAAATAACCAAATAGAATTCCAGAAAAGCAATTATGTCTGCTTACCAAATTCATTTCAAAATGAAGAATAAGAGCTAACAATTCCAGAATCAAATTTCAACAAATGCTCTCACATACAAATTCCAATCTTAATTTATACTGGTTTCAAGTAGAAATGGAGAAGAATAATTCAGCTTTCAAATAAAATTTCTGATTCCTGAAATGACATGGTTTTGATCTATCATCTTGGAATGTATCTAAAATAAGTGAATTTTACTTTGTAATTGCAGTTTGGAAATATGAATTTTAAATAGTTCTGCTAGATTCGTTTTATCTACTTAAAGTGTTTTGTATTGTAGCACTTAAAAATATACTTTTTTTGGAAAGCTGACTAAAAATTTATTCAGATCCTAGGCATAACTTTTTATAAAAACATAATACTATTTAATTTTTCAATGAAGCAATTATGTAGTAGTCTTTCTATCTTTTCCATGAAAGATGAGCTATTATGTCATTTTTCTATGATGTAATTAACATTTTACTTGACACATCTATGTCAGGGATTCTTTATCTATGAAGAGCAATAGGTTTTATTAAATATGCCATTTACCACATTAGATTTATTATAATCAAATTTCATTTCACTTCATTTGTTTAGCACACTACTTCTGGACTGCAAAACCAATTTATTCCTCTGTGTATGAATCGATTATTTCATTAAAAGGTAGCCACTATAACTATTAAATATAAAAATTACCATAGTACCACTTGCCATTGCCAAGCTGAAATGTGATCATTCAGGAAAAGGGGTTAATTTAATGGTTTGTGATCATTTCTCATGGACATTCTGCGGGGTACTGCACAGTCATAGCTGCTGCCATAGATGAATGCGCTTACAAACTGCGACTATATATTTGAGTCTTTGTACTTTTACTATAAAAATTAGAATTCTCACTTAAGGTTTTACCAAGATTTTATTAACTTCTAAGGCAATTGATTAGGTTATTTAAAAAAGAAGTTCATTAGAATAGCAACCGTGTGACTATCCAATAACTATAACCCTGTGTGTGTGTGTTAACATGATATATTGGGTCACTGTTCTCTTGGTACACTTCACTGTTATGGTGTCAATTTCTCTGCCTCTCCTCAATTCCAGTTGATACAATCTTCAGAGTGATGGCATTAAGAGATGAAGCATTTTGGGAGGTGATTATGTCATGAGGAATCTGCCCCTGTGTTGGGATCAATGCCCTCATAAATGATCAGCCCTTCTTTCATTTCTGCCTGTAGGGTCATGATGATGCAGAAAGAAGGTGTTATATCAGAAGCAAAGAACAGCCCCCCAGCAAGCCTGCCAGCGTCTTGTTCCTGGATTTTCCAGCATCTGATACAGTACACAAAGAAATGGTTCACTCACTCAGCACGCACAGACTAGCATGCAAATCTTTCCTTGTTAGTCTGCCTTGAAATGCTCTGCTCTGTCTCTCTGAACTCTTATGTCAAGAGTCGTTCCCGGAATCCCAAAGCCCAGGTCTCAGTGGAAGCTTGGTGGATCTCTTGTTCCTCCCAGGGAGAACCTTGATCCATCTTTGCTCTTTGTTTGCAGTGTTTGTTAAAAGTATCTTCTCACCGTAGTATCTGGAGGTGTCTGCCCTTTCCTCTCAACTTCTTTCCTAACCTTTTGCTATTGTATGGATTCCTGATGGGAAGAGTATTTTAAAAATTACTCAACCCCCTTGTTACAGGTGATGAGCTGAGGCTGGAACTGTAGCCTGGTGAGAGAACAACTATCTGCCTGGTGTGCAGGGTGTCCTGGGTTGAATTCCTAGCACCAGGGCCAAAAGGAAACCGGAAAAGATAGTGACAGATTTGATTCATGTGAGAAATGTGCTGAGGTCATAGCATGAGGGAGAAATATTGAAAACTCTGAATATGGGTAGGCAGGAAGACGTTTATAACAGGGAGGCAATTGGGTCATTGCATGCGTAACTGGCAAGAGGAAATGTCAGTGCTACTTTTGGTTGTCATTGCAACACACTTGGGAAGAGCAAATCTCAGCCGAGGAATTGCCTTCATCATCAAATTGGCCTGTGCAGCATTTTCCTGATTGCTAATTGATGTAGAAGGGCCCAGCCCACTGTAGGCGGTTTAAAAAAAATCTAGCTAAGCAAGCCAAAAGGAGCAAGGCTGTAAGTAGCTCTATTACAAAAAAAGAAAAGCTAGTTCAATCCAGGTGTGGTAGTGGATTCCTTTTAATCCTAGCAGTCAGAAGGCAGAGGTAGGTGGATCTCTGTGGTCTGGTCTTCAAAGCAAGTTCCAGGTCAGTTAGGGTACACACTGAGACTTTCGTCTACAAAACAAGCAAAACAACACACATAGTGTGGGAGGTCCTTCTGTCTATGTGTTGCTTTTATTAGTTAATGAATAAAGAAACTGTCTTGGCCTATGGCAAGATAGAACTCAGTTAGGTGGGGAAAACTAAGCTGAATGCTGGGAGAAAGGAGGTGGAGTCAGAGAGAAGCCATGGAGCCGCTGCCAGAGACAGACATGCCAGAACCTTGCTGGTAAGCCACTGGTCTCATGGTAAAATATAAAATAATGGAAATGGGCTAAATTAATATGTAAAAGCTAGCCAATAAGAAATTAGAGCTAATAGGCCAAACAGTGATTTAAATAATATAGTTTCTGTGTGATTATTTTGGGAGTCTGGGAGGCCAGGAAACAAACAAGTGGTTCCTTACTACAAATTGGTGTACAATGTGGGACTGAATAAATCCATGTAAAACCTAAGAAAACTTGGGAAGGGATTCTAGACACTAAAATACATAATCACAGTCCACGATATGATGATAGAGAGCTGAAATGGGGTGTGAGCCTGCTCTGGCTGGTGTGCATGGTGTTGGTTTTGAACAGAATTCATATGGTTTTCTTTTACTTATCATACTGACCTAAATCTGAGCCATTATAAGAACACTACATATCCACAACAATTCTTCTCCCCTCTCTTGAAACATGAATTAAAAACAAAAATTGACTCAGAGTAGCCAGATATGTTTGACAGATAGGTACAATTCCACCCAGAGAATAAATCCTTCACAGCGTTCTCCCATCTCATGCGGTTCATATTCTCCTCCAATTTTCTAAACAAATTACCATGGATTTTATTTCAACTGGAAAGGAAACTGATAATAGAAGCCATTTCACAGTAATTCCAAACATAAAAATCCTCAGACCTAAAGTGCATCCATACAATTTGTGGGATGGCAGATAATAATCCTCTAGCTCCCCAGTTTTCAAAGGAGGGAATGGAGGCCAGACAGCTTTAGTGCTCAAGGTCACCCCACTCATCAAGGACAGTTTAAAATAAACTTAGCTGCCACATTCAATGCCCCTTTCAAAGTCTTTTAAAAGTGTGTGTTCATTTGTGTGCATGTGTGTGCGTGTGTATGTGTGTGTGCATACGTGTGAAAGTCAGAGAACAAACTCTGGGTGCTCTTCCTCAAGAACACCATCTACTTGGTTTGAGACAGAGTCTGGTGCTTGCCAAGGCTAGGCTGGCTGGCCATGGAGGACCAGTGATCCTCATGTCTCCCCATTGCCGGGATAACAAGTATGCACCGTCATGCTAGGTTTCTGTATGTAGAGTCTGAGGATTGAAGGCAGAGCTCATTCTTGGGAGGCACATACTGCACTGACTGAGCTACCTCTTCAGCCCCTAAAGCATTTTTTATTTCATAGACTCTAGAATCTATCTCCTTTAAACCACCACAGTCAAACATGCAAGTTTGAATCGCTGCCTTTTCATGAAGATCTCTGCAATGTGTTGATCTATGCGGATACTTTATATTTTCCTTGTTTATTTTATTGCCCCCCAAATGCCTCATTCAAAAGTAATGAATGTGTCCTATGTTTTCATTTGTTGAGGTGTAAAAGATTTCAAAAATTTCCATGTCCCCACCATGGGAAAACATTTAACTAGCACCTTTTCTCCGTTTTGTTTGTACTTTCAATATCCATCCTACGTTAATTACAGAAGGGACATTTTTCCTGATATTATACCCTGAAATTTGGCTGCAATTTATTTACAATACAACCAACTTATCTTCTAAGGACGCATACACCCACTCTTTCATTAAGCACCTAAGAAAATTGCATCTGTCATAGAAAAAGGCAAACAATCATTTGCCTGGCTTATTGCCCCCTGCTTCTCCTGTATTTGCTAAATAGGGAGATGTTTTCAGCAGAACCCTCCTCCCTGTGTGCCCAAACACAGACTCAGCCCAAGATTATCTAATGCAGGGGTCTCTACAACGTCCTTGCCAGCAAAGGAATGACCTGTGAAAGGCAGGAAGATAGCTCAGTTTAGTGTGAATGAATATCTGGTGTTGGTTCAAACTTCAGGAGTCTGACCCTAAGCGGTTTATTTTAGGTGTATTTAACCACAGCACAATTTAGTGAAAACTTTTGGTGATCATTAACCCGACCCTGTGTGTGAAAGACCCTCGGAGAGGACCTTTTTTTGGGGAGACCTCCCCAACTCCAAGGAATAGGCCGAGACCGCACGGATGCAAATCACAAGAGGTTTATTGAGTAGACACAGGTACCTGCGGGCAGCAAGATCTCTCGGAAGACTTGCGCACCTGCCAACTGGAGGGCAGGCTTTTTATAGGGAAGAGCAAAAAGCAAGTTTTACAGAAGCAAAAGCGTGGTTATCGGTTGATCCGGAATGCGGTGGGGTGTCAGCAAAAAGCAAGTTTACAGAAGCAAAAGCATGGTTATCGGAATGAGGCAGGGGGCATGACTGTTCCTATCTTATAGATATTCTGTTTTGCAGTTAACCTGCTTTGTTGATGTGCTATCTTATTGACATCCTGCCTTGCAGTCTTTCTATCTCAAGCACATGGGATGTTCTTACGAGAGCAGGCTGGCTGCTGATCCGGAGAATTTTTTTTATTTTAAAGCAAACAGGACGTTCCCCTGGGAGCATGCTAGCTGCGGGTTTTGAGGAGGGGGTCTGTAGGGTCTTTCATGTGTATCACAAAGCATACATAATTCTCCTACAGGAACAAAGTAAGCTAAATAAAGATCAGCTGTGACTACATTGGAGCTCTCTGTAAAGGACATGTGACACCTTTTCTAAAGGTGGATTTTATAGATTGAGAGAAACAAGCTAATGATAAAGATCTGGGGGAGGGTCTGGAGTGGCCACACAGATAATACAAAGGTCACCAGGCTAGAATGCAAATCTTCTCCCAGCCTTCTGCGTGGATAACAGGTTATGCATTCCTTCCCTTGAAGGAACAACCCTGTGTGCTAACACCATAGGTTTTCCTAGCACTTGTCTGTGAGTACAAGGACCTCTGTGCCTCCCACGGACTAAGTCTAAGTGTTATAGCCCCAGGATATGGCGAGAAGGTCAGGATCCATTATTCAGCCTCCTCTAGGAGGTAGAAGAACAGACCTAGAGGGCAAATGACAGTCTCTGTGGAAACTCCTGCAGCAAGTCTAGATGGCATGGGGGTGGTCTCTGAAATGTTAAATGTATGTGAATATCATCTATGCCATGTTTGGTATGTACTAAAATAATCATGGGACAAGTGGAACATGGGCTGCATTTTGAGCTCCATATTTGCTCCCTTCAAATGCTCTCCTCTGGCTACTAACAGTGGCTGCAGGGAAAGAGGAAGCAGTCTGTTGTTTAAAGGCTGCAGCTCCACTCCAGGTTCTATTGTCTGACTGTGCACTTTCCCTCCTCTTTGCTTTCTGTTGTTTAAATTCCATGTGGATTTTGGGCCATCTGCCAGGGTCTAACATGCCCTTTCTTAGGAAGGGCCCTTTGGGTGGTCAGGACCCTGCCCTGCCTGCCCTGCAGATACCCTGATCCCTTCTTCTCAGGGGAGGAAGCCACAGTATTTTTATTTTCAGTGAAAGTAAAATTTATAGACATGAGCGATTACTTTTACTGTTAGTTTGTATTTGGCTTTTGCTAGCTAGGTGTTTATACTTTAAAAACATCTATTATTTATGTATGTATATATGTGTATGTTAGTACACTTGCGTACAACTGTCCTTGGAGCTCAGAAGAGGGCATCAGATTCCCTGGAGCTAGGAGTTGTCAGCTGACCCACGTGCTGGGAACAGAATCCTGGTCCTCCGCTAGAGCAGTGAGTTCTCTTGATTGCTGAGCCACTTCTCTAGCCCATGAGATTTTATCCTTGAGGCTGGTTTTGAACTTAAGGAACACAGCTGAGAAACACTGCTCTCCACTGTTCCGCAGTAAAGCAGTGCAAAAGGTACACACGGTGTCTTTATTCCCCTTCCCCCTGGGCCTTGGTTTTTGAAGACCTGTAGCTGTGATCCCAGGGACTGGCTTCGGGAGCCTCGAATCTCCTGTATCCAGCTCACTCTGGAGCCTCGAATCTCCTGTATCCAGCTCACTCTGGAGCCTCGAATCTCCTGTATCCAGCCCACTCTATGCTCCTCAGCATTTCATGGTCTGTAAACATCGCGGAAAGTTTCTGTGAAATGAAGAATTATAGAGCAAAGGTTTGGTGGCTAAAGGGAGCAGCGAGAAAACCATGGCTTCCACCGCCTCACCTGAAGGATTTTAACAGTCTGCATTTTGCGCCTCCTTCACTCATGGCCCTAAGTTCCCTACTTTTGTTAGACTATCTCTTGCATTTCTAACCTGTTTTAAGTTGGTTTTATTTTCTTCGAGGTGCTTGGATTTTCAAATCAGTCAAATAAAGTTCCTGGCACCTTATAAGGAGGGGGGGCCCTTTGTTTGTCCCGGTCACCTGGCTAGCTTGCACCAGAAATAATCACACAGAAAGTGTATTCATTAAAACATTGCCTGGTCCATTAGCTCTAACTTCTTATTGGCTAACTCTTACATCATAATTTAATCTTACATATTAAATTAACTTAATTTCTATTAATCTGTGTATAGCCACATGACTGTGGCTTACCAGCAAGATTCTAACCAGCATTCACCTCAGGCAGGAGATCCATGGCGTCTGCCACTCTGTCTTTCTTCCCAGCATTCAGTTCTGTCTACTGTGCCTACCTAAGTTCTGCCCTATCAACTAGGCCAAGGCAGTTTCTTTATTCATTACCCAATGAAAGCAACACACAAACAGAAGGAACTCCCAAACCAAGGTAGAATGTATAAACACAACTCGGAATTCCACAATGTAGAAGGTCTTATCATTGGAGAACCATGGGAGACGTTTGAAAGGAGCAATAAGCACATGATAACGTTTGCTACGGTAGAGTCTGATCAAGAAGAGGGTTGAGCTAGCAGGACTCTGAGGTCAGCACAGAGTTAATCAAAGGTGGTTGTGGCTCAGCTATTGTCAAGAAGTAGCCTGCAGTTTTATTGCTGTTGCTATACAGCAGAGGATGAAAGGCACAGAGCATAATTGATTTTTTCTTAGGTGACTGAGGCTCTTGATGGCTGAAGGCTATCATTGTGCACATCAATTTGAACCGCCACATAATTGGATATACGAAAGGTTCCAGAGTTGAGGCTGGCCTTTTATTGAACTGGGACACATATTTTTTTTTAAAGTTGATTTAGAAAAATTAAATCTCTTTTCTTGTTATATTTGTTATGGTGGTAGTGGTTTATAGTAAACAAAATCCTCCAACTGCTTCCGTACAAAGAGAGACAGATATTTTATTGAAGACTTCTTGTAAAGTTCAGAGTGCCTGACTAATTTAATTACTTGTTGATGGAGACCTCATTATTTACAGTTTCGGGGTTCTGTCAGTACAGTCAGGAGTGTGTGATTTCCTCCGAACCTGGAAAGAAAAATTGGATAACTCTCACAATGAATTTGTTTCGGGAAATTCAGTAAAATGTGGATGAAGAACTTTTAAATTAAATCAGTCAATTACTTTTGGTAGAAAGAGTACATTAAAATTGTGTGAAAGGGAAGAAAGAAAGGAAGGAAGGAGATTGTGTGTGTGTATGTGAGGGGCATTCATTTGCCAATTTACAGAATGACTAGAGAATATTCTATTTTAATAAAAGTGATATTTCACCAGAATTACTGGGTGGAGGGAGATCATGTTCCATCTACCCAGTGGAGGGCAGCTGACATCTCTAATGGGTCCCTAAATATCTACATATTTAAAGTAAGGAAAGCCATTTTTGATTGCTGAGGGAATCCACAGGATGGGATTGCAACCAGCCTTAGTACCCTTGGCATCTTGTCAAACTCGATTGCACTGGTTTGGCTATTGGTTTCTCCGCAGATCCTCAGCCTCTCCAGGACAGCCGCGGTTTCAGAAGGCAGGCAATTAGATGGAAACGAGGAAGACGTGGGAGTTGTGAGTGTGGTATTGAGCATGCAATCACGAGGTGAGGACAGTGAGCAAAGGCACGGTGCTCAGGGCTTCTGGGAAGCCAGCACGTTGAGAAGTGACAGCCATTGTGACAGAGAAACGCATGGACTGCCAATTACATAAATATGGGGAATGCATTTACATTTTTATTACCACTAACGGTCATGACTGGAAATCTACATGCCATGCGCTGACACTAATGTCTCTGATGACAACGCGAGACAACAGGCACAGAAAGGGCAATTCTTCCTTCAATAAGTC
Source organism: Microtus ochrogaster (assembly GCF_000317375.1). Classification (NCBI taxonomy): domain Eukaryota; kingdom Metazoa; phylum Chordata; class Mammalia; order Rodentia; family Cricetidae; genus Microtus; species Microtus ochrogaster. The sequence continues at coordinate 11,702,989 of NC_022028.1, read as the reverse complement.
AGATGCATCTTACAGTATAGATGGGTTTCTTTCAAGGATGGCAGGACCTGCGTGTCTGCTTAAGCTTCCTCAGCTGCTCGGTTTCTTTCCCTGTCGCTGGGATAAAAATACTGTGACAGCAGCAACTTCGTGGAGAAAGGCTTATTTTAACTCAGTCATGTTGGGGAGGTCAAGGCAGCAGGTGCTTGAAGCAGCTGCTCCTATACGTTCACAGTCAGAAGGCAGCAAGGATTGCGAGCACGCTAGTGTCCAGTTGGTGGTCTCCATTTTACACAACCCAGGACGCAGGAAATGGCCACGCCCACAGTTATGAAGGATCTACGCACACCAATTAATAGCATCAAGATAACCCTGCACAGGTGTGCCTGGAGGCCTGGAATGCCAGGTGAGACTAGATTCTGCCAAACACCACCAATCACAATGCCTCAGGTACAATCTTTGTTCTTTCAAAAATTTTGTATGCCAGATCATAACTTCTCTAATGGACACTAAATGCATAGAATTGTGCATTTGCCAAGGTTCTGTTGTAATAAGAGTGGCGGGGCTGCGTCCCTGGCACCCGGCCGCCCACATGGCTAGCTCTAGCTTATGCCCTAAAATAATTACACAGAAACTGTATTCTTTTAAACACCGCTTGGCCCATTATATCTAGCCTTTTCTCGGCTAACTGTCGCACCTGGACTAGCCTATTTCTAATAATCTGTTTAGCCCACGAGCTGGCTTACCAGGAATGATCTTAACCTGCGTCTGCCTGGAGTGGGAGAATCACTGCGACTCCCTGACTCAGCTTCTTTCTCCCAGCATCCTGTTCTGTTTACTCCACCCACCTATGTTTTAACCTATCAGAGCCAAGCAGTTTCTTTATTGCTTAACCAATGAAATCAACAGATTGATATATGACACTCCCACATCAGCACACACCACACATGTGTCATCCGTATGCATATGTGTTGAAGTGACATTGACCATACACATCCTCTCCCACATGTGAAGAGCATGAGTAGGGTGCACATCAGAAAAAGTCCCTGAAAGGAATGTTCATTACTATTTTAATGTTTAAGAAGAAGAAACTAGGGCTGGAGCGATGGCTCAGCAGTTAAGAACACTGACTACTCTTCCAGAGGTCCTGAGTTCAATTCCCAACAACCACATGGTGGCTCAGAACCACCTATAATGAGATCTAGTGCCCTCTTCTGGCCTACAGACAGGATACAGTATAAATAAATAAATCTTCTTTTTAAAAGAAGAAAATACGCATGAACACCAAGCCTTAGCATTGCATGCATTCCATATTAACTACTCTGCTATGCCTGGTTTTGCTGCAAATGTTACCTAGCCATGCTAAAACTGTCCCCAGCTTCCCTCTTAAAGACATTACCGTGTTTATTGTGTGCACAGATAGCAAGCCAAGAAATCACTTGCAGAACCACTACTGCCAGGCACAATTTAATCTTTTATATTAAACATTCGCCTTGAATTTCGGAAGCTGCTCTAGTCACCAGGGAGAGTTTCTCTTCACTGCCTTCCAGGTGAGCTATTGAAGAGGCCCCCGAGAGGGTTAACAGCATGGACTGGAGCTGAGCTGGTGAGCAATGCTCATTTAATCAGAATGGACTCTTTGTTCCCCAGGCCCTCTGCCTTTGTTAAAGTTCTCTATTCTGCCTGATAAACACAGTGTGCCCTACTTCCTTCTGCACTTCTGAAAACGCACTTGATATTTTCCCTTCGTGTAAGGAAACACTGATAATGGCAGCAGAAAACAAGAGGCCTCCCCTTTTCGTCACCCACCAGAAAACTAACTGGATAAAGAACGGTGAGAACTCAGAGGGGCTAACCATAGGAGGTCCTGACGTCACGGGCCCTGCTTGGACGTAGGGGATGACTTCTGACAGTTGAGCATTTTTCTGTGTGTGTGTGGTGCGGAGGAGTGTGGGCGTATGAGTACGGGTGCTGGCAGAGGTCAGAAGAGGTGTGAGGCCCTCTGCACCTGGGGTTACGGGCAGTTACCATCTGCACGATGTGGATTCTTGGAGGTGAACTTGAGTCCTCTGCGATAGCAGCAAGCCCTCTTAACCATTGGAGCATATTATATCCAGTTTGACCTTTATTATTTGTTCAGTTTTTTCAGCGTAGTCTCTCACTGAATCTGGCGTGCACCTATTTGACTTCACTGGCTGGCCAGTAAGTTCCCGGATGCTCCTGTCTCTACCTCCCCAGCACTGGATTGGAGGTTTTTACATTCCAACATTGGGATCCAAATATCAGGCCCTCACGTATGTGAGACACTCACTTTACTGACAGCCATCTTCCCCGGTACTTGCGTTTTATTTTGGTGAACATTGTGCATAATACAATCATGAGGGATTTCATTTTGCTGTTAGCTAATTGAGAGGAAAGGGTTAAAACAACCTTTTATGGAACGTATAAGATAAATGGAAAGCAAAAATATTGTATGAAAAGAAGAAATAACATTGGAGTATATATGTGCCATTGTCCCTGTAAGTATGACATCTCTAAATATGATGGATGATTATACTGTAATTTAGTTCATTTCCACATCTACATAATTTAGACCTTGTATTAGTTTGCCTTTCTATTCCTGTGATAAAATGCCATGACCGAGACAGCTTGCAGAAGGAAGAGCTTATTGGCTTTCCGGTTCTAGCGGGTTAAGCCTCCATCACCTTCTCAGAAGGGAAGCATGGTAGCTAGCAGGCGTGGCTACTGGAGCAGCTGAGGCTCACATCTCAATCCACAAACAGGAAGCAGAGAAAAAACTGGGAATAGTGTGTGGCTTTTGAAACCTCAAGGCCCACTCTCCAGTGACATACTTCTTTCACAAAGCCATGCCTCCTAAACCCAAACATTATAACCCACTGGGGACCAAGGATACACATGCCCCAAGACTATGGGGGATGGGGTGCCTCATTCAAACTACCACAGACTTCCACAGTGAACTCTATTACCTTCAGACATGCACCAGTGTGGGCAAAAGGATATTGTCTTGTAAACTGAAATGGCTAGGCCAGGATGCCCCAACTCCTTCACTGCCTGGACTTCAGCTTTCTCCATTATTCATGGCAGCAATAACAGGGGCTTGAGAGCTAAGAGAAATGCGTGAATGAGCACTCTTTGAGAGTCAACAATTAAGAGCACTCTAGGACCGGAATACTCAGAAGTTAGAGCAATGGATACTCTTCCAGAGACCTGGGTTCAAGTCCCAGCACTCAAATGGCAACTCACAACGATCTGTAACTTTCGCTCCAGGGGATCTGACACCTGTGTCTGCTATGGTCCCTATGCTCATATATATACATCCACATGGAGATATGCACACCTATACATAGTTAAAAATAATAATAAATAAAATATAAAATCTTGCTTAAAGAAAGAAAAGAACACTCTACTCTCTTTCCATGTGAGAACAGGTTGGCTCTGAGTTCTGGGGAGTGAGTGAGAGAGCAACAGAGAACAAGAGAAGTAACTTTTGACCTGTCTCAAGAGGCTGGATTACAATTATTTTCAGATCAATAGCCCCATTTGAACACTTAACACCTGCTGAATTCATCATTTTTTGAATATCAAAGTTTTATTTTTTTAAGGGTAGACCTGAATTTTGGCTACTTCCGAGAGCATCTAGAGTAAGTGTGTCTCTATCTTGTCTGGAATCAAGCTTGGGAAAATCTGTTTTGGTGACATCATAGAGTGTTTGCAAGCATAGACAAATCATATTCACAGTCTGGCCAAGGTGAGACGAATCTGCGTGTCTTTCCAATGACCTCTTCAGTTACGTCCAAACACAGCTGCCTGCTCTTCCCATGATGCTGACTTTGAAGGATCTGGATTTAACTGCAAGCATACCTTCTGGTTTATGGAGAAATAGTCCACCTATGCTTCCTGTTCATGTCTAAGGGTTACCTTTACCTTGAAGAACATTCTGAGCTCATACTGATGGTGCCAGGAAAGACTCAAAGGGTATGGTTAATATACTTAGGCCCATCATAGCTAATTAATCTTCATTGTTATAATCAAGTTTCTGTGGGTAATTGGGGCTGATGCTGTAATGCAGTATAAATAAGAAAAGGACGAATCTTTGTCTCTTGCCATAACACAGCGGGAGATCAAATTGTGTGAGCATTTCATTTTCGGGGAGGGGGAATATAGCATGGGAGACTTTGAATGAGAAACGGGAAACTTAAATAGCTTTGGGCTGTCCATTACTTTCTAGGACACAGCTTGCTGAGACCTCTCGGAGGCTTCTTTTTAATATTCTGCTGTTGGCCTCCAACATGCACCTGCTAATTTGTAGCCTTATGTGTTTATAATTGTCAGGTAGTCCAGCAAAATCCGTGGTTATGGAGAAGCTAATTTATCTTAGAGCCTGATGGAAGTGCATCTGCATCTCAACAGTATAGTGTGCTCGAGAATAAAAGCAGCACTTAAAAAAAAACCCCATACATTCTTCCAAGTGGCATGGCTAAGTCTCATTTTTTTAGAAGTGAAACTCTGGAGGAGGGATAGGACAGTCTCTTCTGGAGCTGTCCCTTCATACGTGAGATGGTGGCCATGGCACTTGGCCTGTCTCAAAAGTTCACTAATGGACTTGTAAATGAGTTAAATGCAAAGTGCTCTAAAGCCGGCAAACAGTGGGTCAGAAAGGATTTGATGTGCTCACACTGTGAAGATGCGGCAGGGGTTTTTTTTTGGGCTGGCCCTATGGATGGCCATAAACACATTTTTTTCCCCATGTTCCCATTTCCAGCAGGTGGCAACAGGAGGAGAGAAAGTCAGTGATGTCAGCTCTGACATACTGTGGTCACACAACCCAGACAATTAACTTGGAAGGGAGGATTTATTTAGCTCATGGATCCAGAGGGTCCTGTCCAGTATTAGGTGGACTTGTTACCTTGGACCCCTCCTGGGGCTGCTAAATAACAATGGCAAACACGGAGCACCAGGGTGCAGCAAATGCTCACAGTATCAACCAGGAAACTAAGAGGGAGAACAAGAGAGAGGGGCTGAAAAGATGGCTGTGGTTGTGAGTAGGTACTGCTCCTCCAGAGGACCTGGCTTCAGGGCTTCAGTTCTCAGTACCACATCAGGTAGACCACAGCTGCCTGGAACTCCATCTCCAGGGGATAGGTCGCCCTCTTCTGGCCTTCATGAACACTGCATGCATGCACGTACTCAACAGGCACACATTTTTACAGGAGAGACTAGGGTTGGGTGTGGTGGCATGCGCCTACAAAAGCACGGTACATAGGAATTTCTGATAGCTACATCCTCTTGCATAAGTGGTCCTTTTCATCTTAGTGGTCTTCTCTGGGTCTTGCACAGTTTCTGAGCTGAAGTTTATTTGGCCAGGTGTAAGTGTAGCTCCCTTGGCTCTTTTGGTTGCCACTTGCACGGGAGGCTTATTCCATTCTTTGACCTTCAGCCCACGTCTCTCAAAGGACAGCTTATAGTTGGGTCTTGTTCTTAATTTGTTCAGCCAGGGAGTTTTGGTTGAACAATTTAATCCTTTCAACAATATTAGTAGTAGGTAAGGGCTTATTAATTAATGACATTAGTTCTTTTGCTATTTTTACTTTGGGGCTTGCTAGTTGTCTGTAATGATAACTTAAAAAGGAAGTTATTTCTCGCCAGGTGCGATGGCACATACCTTTAATCCCAGCACTTGGGAGGCAGAGATAGGTGAGTGAATCTCTGTGTATTCTAGGTCACTCTGGTCTACAAAGCGAGTTCAAGGACAGCCAGGACTATACAGAGAAACCCTGTCTTGAAAAACAAAACAAAAATACAAACAAGAAATTCCTTTCTCTTTCTAGTGTACGCTGTTTAGTGTTTACATGACACTTATGTGAAACATCCCATACTTACAGAGACTACTGTCAACCTGATCATTTCTATCACAGTTACGCCCATCTATAGACTATTTCTTGCAAAGGGCTTCTAGTGGAAATGAAAGAATTTCCTCAGATCCTCCCTCACCCCACATTTTGAAAGGTTTTATCTTTCATTTTGAATGTATAGCTTTGCTGGGTATAATATTCTTGACTGATCTCTTTTGCTGTTGTTGTTAATTCTTAAGCGTATTGGGTGTTTTATCTACTCTCCCCTGCTTCACAGTGCCTCTTCTTGAAACCCAGCAAATGCTACTGAGCCTCTCTGTTCTTTTCCTCCTTTTAAAATCCTTCCCATCACTTAACTGCTATTTTCAAAAAGTGTCTAAGTGTCTTGCTTGCCCGTATGTTTGTACACTATGCATCTCATGCTCGTGGAGGTTGTTGTAAGAGGGTGTTGTATCCCTTGGAACTATAGCTACAGGTGATTGAAAGCCACTGTGTGGGTACTGGAAATAAAACTTGGGACCTCTGCAAGAACAACAGGTGCTCTTAACCACTGAGCCGTCTTTCTAGCCCCTTCACAGTTAGCTTCAGTGTGTTTTAGGGATGACATCTCTGGATGATTCTATTTGGAACTCATGGATCTGAATGTTTATTCTCCTCGCAAGGCAGAGGGAAATTCCAAGAACTATTTTATCAAATAGTCTTTCTGTCTCTTTCTCTGTTCTTTCTTACATCAGGCCCATATGTAAAGTGTTGCTCACGGACTAGTTCCCATTATTCTATAGGCTGTCTTTACTCCTTCTTTTTCTTCCCCTTACTCTGACTGAATTATTTTAAGATACCTATATTCAAGTTCACAGATTTTTTTCTTTTATCTGATCTTCTTTGGTGGCTGTTATGTACATTATATTGATAAAGTGTCATGGACTGTTCGAGCTCTCTGTGAGAAGCTGGGTCGGGTGGAGAGGCAGGACTTCACCCAATCTCATTTCAGACCCAAGCACATTTATCCCAAAGTATTCCCCAAGACCTTTTGTTAGAGACTGGGCTGGCCTCCAAAGAACAGGTCAAGGGTAAAAAACCTTGTGCCCTTGAGGGTAGCTAGAAATGGAACTATTTCCAATAGATCCCTGTTCTTTTTATTTATCCCATAATAAAAATGGTGCCCGTGCAGTGGGGAGAAGCTGAAAGCTCAGCCACGTGCTGCTGAGCCATGGGGTGAAAGCCCAATCAGGAATTTCAGCCGGTTGCCTCAGTTTCCCCAGTTGGTTTGTGCTGGATGTTCTGAGAGCTTGATTTGATGACATTCCCTCCATCTGGTTGTCCTTGGTTCTTTTACTTGGAAACCTCATTGTTCTGCCCTAGACTGTCTCTCTTGAAAACTACAGCCTGCTGCCTTAAAGGGGCTTTCTCTGTGATTTCTGCTGGATGCTTTAAGTAGCTGTGTTGATGATGTTTATCTATCT
>NC_022028.1:11685277-11695274 GCF_000317375.1 Microtus ochrogaster | reverse complement strand
TATCTATCTATCTATCATCTATTTTTCTATCATCTGTCTATCATCTATCTAATCTATCATCTCTCTCTATTATTCTATCTGTCAGTCATCTTTTTCTACTTATTCTTTTACTTCAGCTTTCTAGATACTTAACAGACTCACTCATTCAGAATAGAAAACACAGCCATCGCAAATCACTCTCTAGCTCATACAGAACAATTACTAAAGCTCTCATTTGCCTTTGAAAAATTTCTTATTTAAAATTTTAGCTTGAAGTTTTCTGTTTGGTTCTTGTTAATAATCACTGTCTGTGGAATTTCTCACACAAGTTGTGAATTGTTTCTTGGTTTCATTAACTTAGTTATTGGTGTTCTCTTATATCTTCCCAAGTTTCCCCAAGAGCGCTATTTGAAATTCCCTTTCAGGTAAAGTGTAAACTCCATTTGTTGCTGAATTATTGTTTTTCTTAATTGGGATCATGCTTCTTTGCTTTTGTAGCTCTGTTGCTGCCGGCTGTCTATGTACCAGGGCTACCATTTCTGAATCTAACAGTATGAATCTCACAAGAAGCAACACACACCAGTGTGTGGTCTGCAGGTGCTGGTTTGCAGAGTGCAATGGCTCAGGTTGTGTGTGAGTGCAGTCATGCACGTATAGACTTGTGCACTAGTAGTGATGAGTATGGACTATCAGTGATCTAGGCTTCAGGAATCTGTGGAATTGGCAGTCACTACGATGTAGTGACTACATAGATTTTTAGGGTAAGGTTGGAGGGGCATGTTTGCTTCTGTCTTCTTGCAATGAGGATCATTGGCTTGAAAGGGTCTTCTGGTGCAGCTCACAGTCATCACAGTAACATTGTAATCTGTGGCACAGTGGTTCAGAGTGGATTTGGAGTTGGTTGATATTTTGGCTTTAAAATTGTCTGTGCTGAGAACACTGCTTGCCATAAGGACACAGTATGGAATAGCAGAAGTATATTTAAAGCTATTTCAGAAATTGTTGGAAATGATGTCCTAGTTCCAAGTCAAAATTCATTCAAAAGTAAAACTCAAGTCATCAACTCAAACAGAAACTGAAAACTCAAACATTCGAATACAATTCAAAAATACGCTTCTTTGAAGCTTACACAATGAGGGATGACAATAGGAGAACACTGCCTTTGTGTTTGGTGGTGAAGTCGTTAGGTGTCTATAAGAGCAGAAGTGATCGTGTACAGTGAAACCACTGAGATTTATGCCATCTCACATCTGGAGTCTGAGCTGAGGTGCGGGCTGCAGGGGTGATGGTGTGCACACTGAGTAGTGCACATGCTGTGTGCTCAGAGCAAGACTGCAGTGGGGTCTTGTGATACAACACAGCTGCAAACATCTTGAATTCATCATGCATTTGACTTTGACTTAGTTTTCAGTCACTCTGGGGCTCAGAAACCTGGTATCATTACCAAGGTTCCCATGGCCCCATTTAGTTCAACAACTCCATTTGAAGTCATGAACTACACTTTAAGAAGCTGGGTTCTTCTTCATCTCATCTCCATAGGTTTTCCTGGTTTCCAAGTGTGTTTGCAAGACTTTTCCCACTGCTGGCTCTGCAGCAATTCAGGGTGCTTGGGCCCTCTGGTAGTTCTACTGTGTCAGTTTTCTGGCTCTCCCATACTGTTGCTGTATTAAAATTCCCCATTAAAATTTGCGGATTTAATGGAAGGGATACGCTAGCAGTTCTTAACAATCATGCTAAATTCCTGAACCTGCAGGCTCTATGGTGCTCTGATAGCTATGAATTCAAAGACAGTTGAAACATAAAACAGAATCAGTTTGTTTTCGCTAGATATGAGTCAAAGATGTGTGTTGTGAGCCTTTTGACTGAGGCCCATGACCACTAGGTAGACTTCTGGGGATGAGTCTGTAGTTCTTCACTTTCCTGGGCTCTGAGGCAGCAACTGAGAAATCTGAAACTGAGAGTCAGTAGCCTCACTGAGCATGGCGTACACACTTTAGCTCTATGGCTTTTCTCAGCTCCTTTCCCCTTCCTTGTCTTTCTGTCAGATATACAACACACACACACACACACACACACACACACACACGTGCACAAACACAGACACACATCACACATGTAAAGACACACACCCAGACAGAGATACGCTACATCCACAGACACAAGACACACAGACACACACAGCACACATATAAACAGATACGCATCGATGCAGAGATACACTATACACACAGACACAAACCACACATGTAAACAGATACACACCCACAAAGAGATGCACTACACACACAGACATAAGACACACACAAGCATATGCATATACACAAACACACACCGCATGTATAAACAGATAAACACCCACCCACGCCCACCCACATGAATGCACGCACGCATGAGCATGCATCCTCTTTCTAATGTACCGGAGAATGACAGATCAAAATCAGGAGTCTGATTCCCAGCTCAGCTATTCTCTGGGTCCCTCCTACCTGTGCTCAAGTGTTCAGTTTTTTCAGGTGCGGTGTTGACGCCTGCTTTCTTGCCTTCCTCTCCTTCCTTTCTCCCTGATGTGAAAACATCCCAGAAAATCTGCACATCTGGCTGTAGTCAGAGGTTTTGAACAGGCTTTAGTGACTGGGCTGGAATCACTCTTCCCCTTCTTACTAATCCCAATGACAGGGCCTGGCAGTGGGGGTGGGGTAGAATTTCACCACTGCCCCCAAGAGGGAGCCAATCGATAGCACTGTCGCCGGTTCCATCTGTCAGGGTGACATGCCAACTGGCTAATGCTGAATTATTGATACTCCTTCCCAAAGCGAGTTAACCAAACAATCCAAAATCAGTGAAAAGGGGGTGGTCAGTCGCAAATGAGGTTAAATCCATTTTGTCATAGGAACAAGAGGCTGCTGGCTGCCTGCAAGGCAGGTCTGCTTGATTTATGTCACTGCTGAGAGGCCCTCCATGCCACAAAGAAATGCAAAACAAAGCACAGCAGAACAACAAAATTAGCCTTTTTTATCAAAGAGGCTTCACATTGCTCTCCATGGGAGTCATGGTGACTGGGCTCCGTCGGGCTCCGTCCCCTGACCCTCAGCGGTGGGATACCCAAGGAAATAACTAGAAAGGGGGTTCTTTCCTGCGCAGAAGGAGCATCCAGGTTTCCTTGTGTGCTCACGATTCTTCCGTGATGTTGACCTTCGGGTCTGAAGGTTATGGCTGGTAATAGAATACCTTGGTGGCAAAATCCCCACCCTAGATTTCCTGTTGAGTGTGTTGTAATTGTAGTACAATTAATGAATCCTGAGATATGACAGGCCGCTGATCTTTCTGAGTGGTTTCTTGGGAGATCCCAGGCTTACTCAGTCTCATAAAGTCTACCCGTTGGGGACCGTATTATTGTTCTTTACTGCATAAACAGCTGCTTGAATTTAAAACACAGAGGTACCAAGAGGGCCTTGTCCTGAAATCACCGATGCTTCAGGCTGTCAGGGGCAGTAATTAGGTGGGAACGCTGTACAGTCTCACTAATTTGGACAGGCCTTTTATTCAAGTGCCCGATAAGACGTGCGCACAGAGCAGGATGGGGGGAAGCATCCGCTTCCACAAATTTTAAGCATTCCACAGCATCCCGGGAACCTGTCGAGCTTTTCCACGCATCTTTCCCCAAACCCAGCGAAGTATTAAAATACGGGTCTGCAGTGCCATCTAGTGGACAGGAGAGGGGGGCAGTGCAGAGGCGACAGGCTCGAACATTTGAGAGCCAAATTTGGGGGATGGCCCAACACTCTTGCTTACTGTGGGCTATCCTGGACCCGTTCTGGACAAAAGGAAGTGTGAGTCTGATACAGGAACTGCTGCCCCAAAGAAACAGCCTCCACACGAGCAACCATCGATCAGTGCGTTTTGATCAGTGGGGAAATCAGTTATTAATCAACAAAGAGCTATCGATTTCCCGGTGCCATCTCAGCCAGAAAACTGTGGGTCCACTGTTCCTATTAACAACCAGTGTGCTGGGAAGTTAAGCACCAGCGATTGTGTCCCTGGCTTCAGCCAGCAGATCGTTAGAAGTGGGAGACCCTGAGCTCTCAGAGGGATGCCTGGAAGAGACTGAGGAATTTTAAACAAAGCACGGGAACTCATTTGCATTCCCCAGTTCAAAACGAGGATAGTCACTAATGCTCTTTTCATAAGAAACATTTGAAAGCTGTATACTTATATACCATGAGAGTTCTTTTGTTTAAGTAAAAAATGTAATTACTGAGGTCCAGAAGGAAATCACTGATTGACAGATGTCTATCAAGTGATTTCTAGAGACAGGCACTCCTCCAGGCAACAGACTATTCAGTCAGTTGCTGTCCTTTGGTTTGTAGGAGACACTTTGGCGTCATTTGGTATTGACACCAGAGCACTGCCCAAACCTGGAACCATTGTTTGAGTCTCTAATTTTTTTTTATATTTTTTTATTATGTATACAATATTCTGTCTGTGTGTATGCCCGAAGGCCAGAAGAGGGCACCAGACCCCATTACAGATGGTTGTGAGCCACCATGTGGTTGCTGGGAATTGAACTCACGACCTTTGGAAGAGCAGGCAATGCTCTTAACCTCTGAGCCATCTCTCCAGCCCTGAGTCTCTAATTTTGTAGAAATACACGTTCAAGTCACATCAAAATATTAGTAAGGCCCAAAGAATGTTTCCAAAGAAAGACACACTACTCAAACGTACTCAGTTTAGCTACCGACTTCCTTGTCCCGCTTTGTTTTCATGGGATTATTTTTACAGACACTATTAATTATGGGGACCCTCAGTGTGATTTTCTTAAGAAAAGTATCCTCAATCCTGCAGTTTTAGAATGAGGACCTTAGAGCCTTCTAGGACGTGAATGGAGGCAAGGTTTCTAAAAGCGCATTCCATGCGCCCCAGTCAGGGGCAGGAATGATGTTGGTTGATGCCTTCCTGGCCATCATCCTCGATTTGTTCATGATCAGCTGTTCAACCAATAGATTCCAGGGAAAGGTTGACATCTTTCGGGAACCTGGTGAATTGGGGGACACAGGAAAACAATAGCCCTGCCCCTTATTGCAGAGATGTGAACCCAGGCCCTTCATCAAGGGCTTCCTCATTGAGGTTTATGCCACGCCCTAACTTTACCTAGTGTATGGGTAGGGCTAGGGAAAAACAAGCAAGCAAACAGGCACCTAGCAACAACTTGGAGGGTCGTCTTTATTTGATTTTTTTGTAAAATGTTCCTACCTCTGTGTGTATTTCAAAGGAAACACACGTATCTGCGGATCCAAAGCTAACATATGAGACATGTCCTGGCTAGTTTTATGACAACTTGACACAAGTCAGAGCCATCGGTGAGGAAGGAACTTCAGTTAAGAACATGCCCCATAAGATAGGGCTATAGACAAACCTGTAGGGCATTTTCTTAGTGATTGATGTGGGAGGGTCCAGCCCACTAGGGTGGGGATACTCTTGAGCTACCAGTCCTGGGTTCTCTAAGAAAGCAGGCTGGATCAGCCATGGCAAACAACTCAGTAAACAGCACCCGTTCATGACTTCCGCATCAGCTCCTGCCTCCAGATTTCTGTCTGGTTTGAATTCCTGTCCTGCCTCCCCTCAATGAACTGTGATTCTGGATATGTAAGCCAAACAGAATCTTTCCTACCCAAGTTGTTTTGATTGCCATCCTATGAAGATCTGCTGCGAGATCTGGGATTTGAGGCCCTTAAAGAATGGGGTGAGCTACAGTCTAATGCTATAGACACCCTTACGTCAGTTTCAATGTACTTTTTATACAGAATTTAACAAAGAAAGCAATGATCCAAGGAAGGTTGTCTGAGTTAAGAAAAACATGACCAGAAGAACATGTAAATAAGTTCCAGTAAGCACAGACTAAATATTGAGAGAGCAGCGTTTTCCCAGAACTTTTTCACGATGGACCAGTTTAAACACAACTACCTGGAACACCCTATAGACTGTATCTGGTAAAACATGAAAGCAAAGCAGAAGGCCATACCCAGAGTCAGGATACAGTGACCAGATTGGGTTCTATAGCTGTGCCCTGACATGCCCCAAGAACAAACATGTCTTAAAAATTGAATGTAAATATTCAACGCAGGAGGCACAAAATCATACCCAAGAACAATCCAGGGAGCAGAATGCCCTCTGCATTTTCCTGGAGCCTCCTCACAATTCCCCGAGGCATTGTTTCCCGTGTGTCATTCTTTTGATCATGTTTCAGCAAGTGCCTCGAATCATAGAGCTGGTGTTTTCTCCCTAACAGTTATGCCATTGTTGCATCCATGGGTTCATCTTGCCTGTGAGGTCATCATTGTGGTTTACAGCTGTGTAAGACCATTGAGGACTTTTCTCCCCAGCACTGTGCATAGCATCTTCTGGCACGGTGAAGCCTGGGCTGTAGGGAGGAAGCATCAACCACCCCTCAATCCTGATTTATCTAAGGAATCCCATTTGTGGCAAGGTGACATGAAGTGATACTGGTCTGTGCCACACTGAGCTGCAAGATGCTAGGTCTCTTTCCATCACACGATAGAAATCATTGGCTTTGAAGCCAGACAGATTGAGACTATTGCCTCTGTCAGCCGTTGGAGAGTTGACTTCTCTGGTTTTACTTACATCTTTTAATGATCATCACTTGGACCACTGGAGTACCATCCTAATTGCTTTAAATCTTGTTAAGTTTCTTTTATGATAATACTAGGTTTGGCTATCTGCACCCCCGCGATGCCTGGCAACCATCTCTAACTTTGGTTCAGGGTTCTGACACCCTCTTCAGAACTCTGAATGTACAAGACATGCATGTTTAGGGCAAACACCCATACTCACAAAACTAAAAGTAAATACATTTTTAAAAAACCTATTTGTGTCTAGAGAGATGGCTCAGCAGTGAAGAGCACTGGCTGGTCTTCCAGAGGACCGGGGCTCAGTTCTCAGTGCACAAATGACAGCTAACAACCACCCCGAAATCCAGTCCCAGGGGCTCTGAACCCTCTTCTGGGCTCCACTGGAACTGCATGTATCACAGACACACACAGGCAGAATGTCCACACACATAAAGTGAAAACAAATACAAAGGAGACACACACACGTATATTATAACAAACGGTTGAGTATGTATTGAAAGTCGACTGACCATATGATCTTGAGCTTATTTCTGAATCTTCTATTTCATTTTGTCAGTCTTTCATCCGTATTTAGACAGATACCACGTGTGTGATTGCTGTGCCTTTAAACTAGATAGCAGCTTAGCAGAAGGCCTTCAGTCTTGCTTTTTCAGGATCATTTGCTGAAACTCTCTGAACCCAAACCTCTGTTTGTGGAAGGGCCTTACATGTTAAACTCAGTTTGTTTAAAAGATACAGGGCTATTTATATTTTATCATTTAATATAATCTTAATTTTTATGGTTTTTAAGACCTCCTATTGAATTTTTCACACAATATTTTGATCACATTCTTCCACTTCCCCAATTCCGCCCATCTCTTGAGACGTGATGTTACTATGCAGTTCAGGCTGGCCTTGAACTTGTGGCAATCTCTCAGCTTTCAGATTGCTGGTGTTAGAAGCATGCACCCTCATACCTGGCTTTCATATTCTAAAAATAAAATACAATTTTCTTCAATTTTGGTAATCTGGCTCTAATTTAATGCCATAGTTATTTATTATACCCCTTATCCTTTGTAGCAATACATTGCTTCAGTGGACAATCCTTGGTTATAATTTGGGGCATTAGTGGTTTATGTTTTCTTCATTTTTTGATCTTACCAGGTATTTATACATTTTGTTACTCTAAAAGAAATGTCATTTTCTGCATTAATTTAGTCTTTTTACTGTATCGTTTATGTATTGGTACCTGTTTTCTATTTATTTCTTTCCTCTGTTCACTTTGTGTTTAATATACTTTTCTTTTTCTAGGTTTTTAAGGTCAAAGCTAAGATTACTATCTTCAATAAGAGATTTTATGTTTTGAATATAAGCAAATGAAGCTATAAATTCCCCTTTAAATCTGGCTTTGGCTATATTTCGTGCATTTTTACATTGCTGCTTTGCATTTATTCAGGGCAAATTTATCTGATTATTTCTCACATTAATAGTTTACTGATTAATTTATTTCTTTCCCTTTGGGCTCTGATCTTTGCCCCACTAGGCAATCTTCATAGGCCGCTCTGCTTAGTACGCTTGCAGCATCTTGTGCATTTACTAAGGGACAAAAAAGGACTAAGCTGATGCTTTGGGGATAATTATTAAGATGCTTGTTCAATTTAAATGTGGTACTGTAGATGAAGAAGCTGCTGTGTCCTCACTATCATGATCTGTTTAGCCAGTAGCTTCTCAGACTAGCCTCACTGGTAGAGGTGAAAGGGCTGTTGTTCCTGGTAACGACTGTAAAATGCTTTCAAAATGCTAAGGCTTGCATTGCTCAGTACTCTTGACAAGGGGTTTTGTGGTTTAAATTATGGGCATGCTACCAATTCTTACTAAAGACACGGGGACACTTATTCTAATAACTTGGGCGATTTAGACTTTAACTTCCTTTTTCCAGTAAAAAGAAATACTGGTATGACTAGGATAAGCCAGCGTCCTGATGACCTGTGATGACCAGTCCTAAAAGGAGAGCAGCTCCCATGATTACTTCAGCCTACACTCTGGGGAAAGGACATAGGGCTGGAAGAAGCTTTTCAAATCGCCCACCTTGTGAACCTTCTGTTAAATTAAAGAGGCAGTTACCTAAGGTGGAGGCACCTAGCGGGGAATGTCTGAAGGCCTTGCCCGGAGGAAACTCCTTTAACGGTGTCTCCTGGGATTCTGGGAAGAAAGAAAGTAAAGAATGATTGACAAGGAATGGCTAGGCTGCCACGAAGTTTACTGAGAATTGAAACACCAGCTAATAAGGATAATAATGAACATTTATCGAGCCGTTAGAATTCAGTCTTGTCTTTTGTGTTTAAATCACACAAACGCCATGTGCTAATACTTTTTAACCAACCCCTTTGCCCTTGCCTCAACTCATGTACAAGGATATATTTGTACTTCGAACAGCTTATCAAACCTAGGGGAACTTGACTTTCCACTGTGAGCATCTAGTGGCTTGCAGTAATAGAGCCAACTTTATTTCGTAGGCAACTGGAAGTCAAATGCATTGTGAAAAGCTCTCAGTGGACTCATCACAATGATTGAAACCCTTTCTTCCCATCATGTGCTCTCTAGTACCCCACAAAACAAATGGTGCAGAGAAACTGAGACATTTTGACAAGCCTCACTTTGATGATGGGAGCCAACAGCACTCCCAAATCCCCTCTGTTTTCCTACTGCATACTAATCCCAGAATTTATCGGTTTGAATAGATTCCCTGAAGAGCAACTCTTGACTTAAGCATTCGCTCTCAATTCTTCAGGAGAAATTTCCATAGCCTGCATTAATAATCCTAAGAATCCAGAAGCAGTGTTACTCAGAGTGCGCAGAAGGCCGTCCTGTTCTCTCACACAGACAAGTTGCTAATGAACGGACCTTGAGAAATAATCAAAATTTACAGCATCCTCCTTGTCTGTTAGACATGCTTTCAGCCGATGGCTCTAATAATGTGTCCCAGCAGCATTTATTGTGATATTAAGGGACAAAGAAAAATACCAGTGAGGAATAACTGGCTATGTAGTTTCTCCTTTAATAATAGACCAGATACAGGGCAGGCTTTCTGGACATGGGACATGTACAGGAGCCCAGGGTCTGTGCTCTGAAGGGCTTCACAATAGATTTAAAGCATGCCTGTCATCCACACGAATTCCTGATAGTTTTATTGCTTAACTTGCTTTTTGTAAATTAAGATTGAATAAATGAATGAGGCATGCAGCTGAGCAGAGATAATAAGCATGGCACCATTCCTCTCCTTCTATTTACATGCAATGTTTATGATATGCCCTAGGCATCGGAGTCTAGTGGATTGGCATACATGGGTGTTTCTCAACTGGGAATGCTATTTCTCTGTGTCTCTGTGTCTCTGT
>NC_022028.1:11621858-11685177 GCF_000317375.1 Microtus ochrogaster | reverse complement strand
TCTCTCTCTCTCTCTCTCTCTCTCTCTCTCTCTCTCTCTCTCTGTGTGTGTGTGTGTGTGTGTATCTACCTACTTATTATCTATCTAATTTATCTATCTGTTTATCATATGTATGCATGCATCACATCTATCTATCTATCTATCTATCTATCTATCTATCTATCTATCTATCTATCTACCTACCTATCTATCCATTCATGAAGAATTCATCTTTTAATGTTCAGAGTCATTGGGAAAACTCTGAATAAGAATGAACAATAAATGAAAAAATATCAGTACCAACACTCCTAAAACACGGTATTTTTTATTTGAACCATTGTATATGTGAGCGGTAGGGAAGGCAATGACTTTCTAAGAGATATGAATGACCAAGGATCCCAGGCATATTATTTCTCACTCATGCCACTTTTCTGTATTAGCCAATCACTTCAGAGATGTGAATGTCATAAAGAAAGGGAGAAGCAGGGTAGTCCGTATTTCCTTTTCCTTCAGTCTGTCTTTACTTGCCAATAAGCTGAAGACAAAGAGTATTGGCAAAATGACTGCATATTAGAAAGTAAAACCAAACGGTCAATTCTATGTGGTATTTCCATCATTCTGGTAAGGATAACCCATATTTGTGAGTATGGGCTTAGAAATATGAATTGTATAACATCATGTTTTTTTTGTGAATTAATGCATTTAATATGCAATATAGAGATGAGTTTTAAAAGTTAGGCTGATAATTTAAATTGGCATCTTTTTTTCCTTAGACTGCCATTCCACAGCAAATGTAAAGAAAGACAAGTTGAGGGAGCTGCAGAGGTCAGAGCTGTGCTTCCTTACACTGTCTTTCCTACGGAGCATCCCGTTTTTCTGACCAAGGGACCTGTGTATTCTTGCACTGGGCCTCACGAACTGAGTAACAGGCCCAGATTGGGTAAACCAGATCGGTGTGTGCAGCTAGCAATGGCTAAGCTGAATTTTCACTTTTCTTTCCTTCCTGCTATTCCAGGTTTTTCTGTTTCACTGCTCTTAGCTGTGAGGTTGCCTCGGCCATATCCTGGAAGCAAATGAAAGCTTTCTGGTGAAGATGCAGGGGATGATTGTTGCGGGAGGTCCTTCCGCTCCTCCAGCCAATAGCCGCTGAGATACCAGCCCATTGGGGCGTGGTCTCTCTCCCCTTCTTGCTCTCTTTGCATCCTGCTCCGGTTCCGGCAACTAGACTGCTTCCTGATTGTGCAGAGGGCTGTTGTCTGGGACGGTCATCTGTAAGTTTTTTCCCCTTTAAATAAATACCACCCTATTAATCATAATTCCAAACTGGTGTGGCATTGTTTGTGACTTACGCCTTCAGAAGATGCTGGTGTCAGGGCCAAACCACCCAGTTCCTACTTTTTGCCTTCTGTGAGTAAGAGCATCCATCCCTCCTGGACCCCTCTGGTTACAGTCCTGATGTCCACAGTCACATTTGTGTATGAGTTTTCCTACATCCCTCCTGTCGGGGTATGCCTTTGAGAAGCAATATAAACTGTGACCCTCTACTGATCCCCCGATTTTAGGGTTTTTTGTGTACTATAAGCAATGATTGCTTTATTTGTAAAATAGTACTTAAAAAAAAACAGGTTACATACCCACATGTGCAAAATTAACAAAAGACACAAAAGGGTTTAGAATGAAAAGCAAAACCTTCTAGCCCTTGCCTTAGTTCACTTTTACTCATACACACACACCATCTTCAGCAGCACCCCGAAAGAGCAATACCTGCACAAACCGAACCCCAAGGGATGGGTGATGGCGCCATGAAGTAAGAGTCAGTCCCAAACAACTGCCCCTTAAACTCCCACACTTCAGGAACAAAGTAAGCAAACACAGTGCGGTTTATACTAGGACACTGGTTACTGTAGGGAGGCTGTGAGGTGCTGAGTGAAGGTGTGTTGTTGTCATGGGCACAGCCAGACCAAGCACTCCAGGCCTCAGACCCACGGCAGTGGCAAAGCCTTCCTGGGTCTGACTCAGTGGGATGGCAAAGCCTTCTTCTAGCCCATGCTCAGATCTTAAGAGCGTGTGAAATGTTCACCACAGCTACCCCCACAGCTCCTACTGTTCAGCTGTCTATAACCCCACCTCCTTGTTCAGCTGTCTATAACCCCACCTCCTTTTTCAGCTGTCTGTAATAACCCTGCTTCTCCATTCAGCTGTATATGATAAACATGTTGAACTGTTTCTAAGGAGGTTAGCTAATCCCGCCTCTTTGTTCAGCTGTAGTCTGTAATAACCCCGCCTCCTTGTTCAGCTGTCTATAACCCCACCTCCTTGTTCAGCTGTCTATAACCCCGCCTCCTATTTCAGCTGTCTGTAATAACCCTGCTTCACCATTCAGCTGTATATGATAAACATGTTGAACTTTGGGAATGCTGAGGTTTCTCTATCCAAGAGCCTAGCTCACCCAATCCCAGTTTTCTTTGTATCCATGAGTTGTGGACTATTTGATCACACTGTGAAACACAAGATAGCATTAACTAAATAAAACCAACCTTGGGCCAAAAGGCATAGCAGTAGATTCAGGTGCAGGGGCCCGGCGGACGATCAAACGCCAACCATGCGTTTTTTTATTTCTTCATTCTCTTGCTGTCCCACGTAGGTCAGTCTGAAGCTGTGCAGCGTGACACAGATTATGGTAAGGAAGAATGGCTAGAAGATAAGTGGAGTAAGACGAGGAATTAACTAAGAACAAGAGAAATAATAGAGGAAGGAGAGTAAAGAGAAGGGTGGAGAATTGAGATAGTGTTTGGGTAACTGGAGCTTAGAGATGACGAAAGCTTTTGAAAATTGTGATTATGAGGTATATGGGGTTGCTCGAGAGATGGCTCAGTGGTTTTCCCAGCTAGTTTGTGTGTGTGTGTGTGTGTGTGTGTGTGTGAACTTGATAAGCTGTAGGCAGTCATCTGGAAGAAAAGGACTTCAACTGAGAAAATGCCTCCATAAGATTTGGCTGTGGACAGGCAAGGAAGGCGGCAGGATATTTTCTTAATTAGTGATTGATGGGGAGGGCCCCGCCCCATTGTGGGTGGTGCCCTGGGCTGGCGGTCCTGGGTTTTGTAAGACAGCTGGAGGAGCAAACCATAAGAAGCAAGCTAGGAATCAAGACTGCACATTGATTTCCTGCCCCGCTTGCGTTCCTGCCTTGGCTTCCCTCAGACCGTGATTCAGGATATGGAAGCCAAACACACCCTCTCCTCCGCAAGTTGCTTCTGGTTAAAGTGTTTCATCACAGCAATAACCCTAACCAAGACGGGGATTAAGAGCACGTGCTGCTCTTACTGGGGACCTGAGTTTGGCTTCCAGCATCTGACAGGTGGCGGACAACCGCCAGTATACTCCAGTTCCGGGGGAATCTGACGTCCTCTTCTGAACTCAATGGGCACCAGCGCTCTTGTGCACCCTGCCACATGGATGCATAGTTAAAAATAAGAATAAGTGTATAGGATGGGGAGAGACAAAGGGAAGAAAGCAAGACCGAGAGGTAGTAGGTGCTGTGAATGAGTAGAGAACCCGGCGGAGCAAGTCCTGAAACACAACCCGCATAAAACCTAAGTAAGCAACAGAAAAGCTAACACAGAACGTCTACGTGGCAGTGAAGCCGAGAAAGAAACAATGGAAATAAAGTAAAAGAAGGATAGCTTGTCATTAGCCAATGTCTCGTAGGTGGTAAAATTTCACTCTCCCCTGATCCCTTAGTTGTTTGTGGATTTGATTCAGCTGGGAAGTGTCGTAACCTGTCCAAATCTGTTCGAGCAGGTGGGCCACCCTGCACCAACTCTGTTGAGACTAAGGTTTCACGGATGAACTTCTGTCTTGGTGCCAGTGGGACTCAGCTCTCCTTAGGAGCGTACCAGCCCTCCCCACGTGTGACACTTTAGAATACTCCCCCCTCTCCCCCCGGCCCAGCAGAAACCATTTCCTGAGTACGTCAGGCAGATTTCGGTGTCTAGATTCTGTGCACACCCGTGCACCAGGTGTTTTCCTTTTGCTGGGACTCAGGCTGCTTGTGTCTACGACATTAGCTTGAGTGTGCTTGCCGTGGTTCAGGAGAATGTATGAAATAAAACCACATATATTTCAATGTTTGTTACACTTATTTATGTGTGGTTAGCATGTGTGTAAAGAATCAATTCTGTCATTCTACTGCATAGATTCCCAGGGATTAAACTCAGATGGTCAGGGTTAGAAGCAAGTCCCTAGAAACACTGATCCATCTTTCAGGCTCCAAACCGTATTTTTAAAAGTCAATACAAAGTGAAAAATGCTGTTAAAATATGCTAAAAACAAATAAACAAAAGGGAAAAGTACACAGAAGAAAATAAAAGCAAAAAAAAAAAAGGCATATTGTTGTAGGGGCGCCTTTGGCATCCTTGAAGCTTAAGGTCTGCTGGTTATACAAGTGTGGGGTGTGGGGGTGGTCAGCTGACGCTGGGGATCAGCTTGTAATTGCTGAGCCGGTTTTGGGCAAATGTCTGATTCCTCCTAGAGCTCGCCTCACGGTCACAGTTTCCCTTCTCTGTGTACCAGGGCCCTCTGCTGGCCAAATTTAGCATTGCAGGTTCTCAGCCAGACCAGTTCTCTCACCTCCCCAACTCCCCCTAGTGTGGCTGACTTTCTGGCTGGGTGTGGAGAAAGCAACCACAGCACTGAGATTGGTCTAGGTAGAGGGCTTGGCATTGTATTTTTTTCATTCATTCATTCATTCATTCATTCATTTATTTATTTATTTATTTAAGATTTCTGTCTGTTCCCTGCAGAAAAGGCATTGTATTTTTTAAATATATTCTCAGATTATAGAGTGATTACATCATTTATGTCTCTTTCTTTCCTCCAAACCCTTTCATGTGGCCCCCTGCTCTCTTTCAAATTCATCCTCTAGTTTTTCTTTAATTGTTGTTACATATAAATGCACACATGGGTATGTACACACACACACACACACACACACACACACACACACACCCTGCCCAGTCTGTATGTTACCTGCATGTATATGTATGTGTATGTATAAGACAGGCCATTTTTATTGGATAAGCAAACAACCAAACAACTGCCATTCTAATAACCAGTATTAGAATCACGAGCTACATTCTAAATATTTGTCCTTATGCCCACAGTAAAGTATAATTTTCACTCTCATCAAGGACACTTCTCTTTGAAACGAACAGACACCATTACAGAAAGCCACAACCAATCAAAATGCAGAGCTGTGGAGTCTGGTGCCAACGGACACACCTGTAACACAGCTCTCATACCTAAGGCCCAGGGATCATCGTGGCAGAGGGGGAAGAAAAACTGTGAGGGACGCAGGGCCAGGAAGTTTGCTGTGGGAGCATGTCTCCTAGAAATAGGAGAAGCTGCACTCAAGAGGTCTTACCAACGTGGCTGCGCAAACATGACCTGAACAGGGACGGGACAAGCGGATGGACAGTTCACAAGGCCTCCGCTCTACACCGAGAACCACAGTCACCTATGGAATGCTGAGAGCTGGCCTTGTGTTTTAAAGATCTAAGTATTAATCATGCACTGTAGGGATACAGCTGTGGGTATGAAGGAGCCCAGTCCATGTGTTCAGCTCTAGAGCAGCGAGTGGCAGACAGGCAGCTCCAGAGACTGACCCATCCGCTGACCTCCTCAGGTTCAGGCTGTCAAACCCAGGGCTATTCTCAGCTGATGAGACCTGCCCCCAGCTGCTGGCAGCAGGGCTACGTGTCCTCTGCACGTGTCACTAACTGAGCCGAGGTCCCGGTTCTCTGCGCTTTTCATTTGTCCATTCTGTCCACTGGGGTTTCCATCACCGCCTGGGGGATGCTTCTCATCCTAAGGTTGTGGGAGGTTAAATTCAGGCCCCCCGGCTTGTGGGTGTTCTCTGGTTTTAGTTCCTAAGTGCATCTCCCTTCTAAACCATCCTTCAGAACGGGGCTTACCCACCTCTCTCTGAGTCCTACAGAGCAACACGGCAGGATTTTCCCACTGAAACCCTTCTTCAAACCAACCACAAACAGCATCCTGCACACAAACACTTGCCTCGTTGCAGTTAGAGCTGAGGGTTGTTGATGGGGCTTGCTCTGGGGCTACAACCCTCAGCCTCTCCTCACTCGGACACCTTCCTTGTGTTTCAGGCGAGGTTTCTGCTTGCCCCTCCTCCACAACCACGCTGCAGGGCTCCTCACCCTTGCCTCGTGTTCAGCCCGGCTGGCTTACTTTACTGTGCCATCTTCCTTTTCTCTGCACTTTGCAGGAATTCCATTGTTATCTTTGAGAAGCCTCGGAGCTCTTTCTCTCTTTAGAATACAGTCCATCTTTCTTCTATTGCAACTTCCCACTGCGGAGGCAAGTTCTTGTCTGTCATCTCATCTAGGATTTGGGTTTTCATTTTTTTGAGGTAGAAGAAATGTCCTGGCCACACTCTGTGGATTGTATGTATTTGCTGGCATCTTTTCTGGCTGTCGGCTTTGCCTTTCCATTGCCATTGTGGTTATTTTCTTTGGCTGGGTCTTAATTTTAAATTTGTTTAATATACCAGACTTGAACTTGATCTCATTTGTGGTTGCTTATGAAATCCCATCCCTGCCGGGATATAAAAGCAGGGTCTTCCTTTATTTTCTAAGATCGTTCTAAAATGGGATTTATAGTTCTGACTTCCCTGTTTAAATCTTTAATCTGATTGGAATTGCAGTTTTATATAATATGGGGTAGGAATCCAATTTCATGTGTACTTTATGGATGAGTAATTGGCCCATTATTTCTCTACTGTGCAATTTATTAAACACTTTCCCCTTTCCCCACCAATCTGGCATTCTGCCTCTGTGGTGAGTTCAGTTTTTCTCCTTTCCCCACCGATCTGGCATTCTGCCTCTGTGGTGAGTTCAGTTTTTCTCCTTTCCCCACCGATCTGGCATTCTGCCTCTGTGGCGAGGCCAGTTTTCTCATAGACACCTGCTCTAGGCTCTCAGTTCCCTCTAGTGACCAACTTTTCTGTACTTGTTCCAATTCTACCCCTTCTTAATTTTAACCTAATTAATATTATTTTATGATGAATCTTCCCATTTTGTGGGACCAATACCTCCACCCATTCTTCTTTCAAAGGTTTGCTTTTCCATATAAATTTGAGGGCTTTTTAAGTCTTAGGAAAATGCTGTTTAGATTGTGATTGGAGTTGAAATTTGGCAATTGATAAAGAAGATTTGTAAATATTGTTTTCTTATGTAAGTCCTTTATGATTTAAAAGAAAATTCTATAATTTCCTTTCCAGTGGTCCTTTGTCCGTTTAGATTTTTCTGTGTACAATTATATCTTTGTTGCTATTAAAAATGATGTCATTAGAAACCATTTCTATTATGGCCCATGAGTAGAAAAGCAGTTGACTATTTAACATTGGCTTAGTGCTTTTGTTTCCCATGAGGGGAGTGGGATTATTCAGAAGAAATGACAAATCTGTTTCTTCGTAGTGTCTCTCGTAAATATTGAATAAAGGTGATGAAAATGAGCAACCATGTCTTCTTTCTTTCTTTCTTTCTTTCTTTCTTTCTTTCTTTCTTTCTTTCTTTTCTTTTTCTTTTTTGACTTTTCAAGATAGGGTTTCTCTGTGTAGCTTTGAAGCCTGTCCTGGAGCTCACTCTGTAGATCAGGTTGGCTTCTAACTCACAGAGATCCATCTGCCTCTGCCTCCCAAGTGCTGGGATTAAAGGGGTGCGCCTCCACTGCCCGGCTATGTTTTCTTCCTTCAGAACAGGTCTCTGTTTTAATCTTCACCATCTCCATCATGCCCATTCTTTCCTTTTTGTACCTCCCACTGTTTTGCCGACTTTATAATGTGTTTACCTTTACATATACTACTAACTATATAGCTATACTTACTACTTCAATATGCTGTTTTCATTCTGATCCAAAAAACATCAAGTGTTGACCGTACTATAATCACTTTCATTGTTTGTTGCTCTTTTCCTCCTTATGTAATAAATAGCCTTATTTATTATAACATGAAAATGGTTTCAGAATTTGACCTCTGTTCCTTATAGTCTCTGCTTTGTTTTAGGTTTGCTCTGAGAAATGAACTTAGGGCTTTCAGCCAGCATGTCCTTTAGCCTTGGCGTCAGTTCTGATGTGCTGAAGCGTGTCTTGTAGTAGCTTCTTCACTTGAACAATATTTTGAGGGGGATGCATTCTTGGACCACGTATTCTCGTTCCTATTTCATGAACAGACTTCTAGAAACATTTATGGCTTATGTCTAGGATTCTTTATCCATACCACATTCTGGAATTTTCTTTGTGCCAAGTACAGTTGAACCATGCTCCTGAAACTGCCTCCCTTCTGTATCCTTCCTCTAAATATGACTAAGGGACCATGGATTTGCCTCTTGGAGAGGGCCCTTTACCTCATAGAACTGTGTCTGTTTCTGGATTAAGCCTGTTAGCATCTTCCAGGGGCACTGCCCCTGACAGCACTTCCTTGAATACTACAGATAGAGTTTGTGTTCCTGTCTCCCATACTCATTCTTGCCTTCAAATGATATTTAGAGGCGAGGGAAGAACTGACATTTCTACTTGGTCATTTAAAAGCTTTACAAGGGGCCTTTCACTTGTCATTGGAGTGATTAGACCAGGGCATGTCTTCTACTCCATCCACTCTCTAGGCTTGTCTTGGCTGTTCTGGATCAAGAACAATGGTATCCCCGCTGCCGAGGCTGCTGACACCCCCTGCTGGATAAAACAAGGAATACTGGTAAGAGATGAGAAGAAAGGAAGATGCACCAGTACTTCTAGATACCCTAGGGAGACAGGAAGCAGCCACTGTAATCTTCCTGTGGGATTGAAATGACCATACTTTTGTATCTAATCTATCAGAGAAGAGCTTCCTGCATTGTCACCTAGAGACTCACTCTCCAGTAATTTCCTACACTCAATGTCACATCCTAGCTGCAGCCTTTACAATAGATTTTCTAGTAATTTTCTTTGTATGTAGATTCTTTCCTGAACCCATATCAGCACACTCAAGTCAATTTCTTCTGTATGTAACCATAGTTACATACATCTACATTAGCCAAGATAACCAGCTCTAGAAGTCAGCTCAGGGCAATAGGGCTGTCACCAGCCAGGCTGATGGGTGACTAGGCCATGCTTACACATGCGTGGACTTCAGATGCCAACTTTTATTTCCAGTGCTCTGTTGTTTATGTGTGTGAAGGCAGAATAGGAAAGGAAGGAACACAGGCTACGTTTCTCCCATGAGTGAGTGCTGAGACATGGTGCTGATGGACACAGGTTTGGGGACCCAAATACTTTTGGGACCCATTCAAACCTGCTAGAGTTTCTTCTGATGCTCTTCTGATTGAGCTACCTCAGCAATCCTGGTTTCTTTTTCTGTTAGAAGGGAAGAGATACCAATGATATCTCTTACTAAAATCTTTCGGAGGAATTTAGCCATATATTTGATAAATTGCATGTTGTTGTCATTATAGGGCTAAATATCATTTTTAAAAATGAAACATTGATGAGGCAGGTCCAAGTCTCAGTACTGAGACTCAAAGCCATTGCTTAGGTGGGGTGCATATAAAAATGCTGTCACACCGATATAAGGACTGAACAGATTATGTGGTTGATGGGTCACAAGGAGCAGACCACAGTTATAGGTCACTTTTCCTTGCCAGCCAATCTCTGAAGGCATGGGCAGCCAACAGGGAGAGCTGTGCTTGCTTCCATGACTGCCGTACCCTTGCCCTTCACATCCGAGTTCCACACCTTTTCCTCGCTGTCTTTTGAACAGTCCTAAGAGAGGTCTTTCATCATCAGCATCTCACAAATGGCGCTTCTGCAGCCAAGCAGCTTTGCCAAGGTTGTGCTACTCCTAAGTCATGGAAACTGGCTCAGATCCCAGTTTCCCCTCAGTTCTGGGCCCCTTTTACTGAAGCTGCGTGATTCAGAGGTTGCTCACAACAGCCTCTGAGACGTGCTGGGTGTTTCTCAAATGCCAGCCTTTGCAATGTTAGTTCCTAGGAGCAGGGACTCCCAGACCCTGAGATTTTGAGGCTGGGAAAGGAGACTAAGAATTTGCTCCTCACTGCATTTGGCCTCTGTTCCTTAAGGTGTCCTGTGCCATTATCACACTTCTGTTTCACATGGTCAGGTGATTCCGTTAGATAGCCTGGAAAGCTTCACTTCTGTGGAACCCAGAATCAGCAAAACAACTCCTGCCCCAATGGAGGCCATAGATAGAAGTGAGAAATGGACAATTTCATGGGCGGTTCCACACAGGGTAATAAGATTTGATCCGGAGAACACCCCATCTCAGTCCTGTCCCTTCTGTATTTCTGTTTGTGTGGAGTTTGACATGAACTTGTCGTGAGCACGATCTAGAGGTGGCTTGTCTAACTATGCTCTTGATGGTCTCAGATCAGAGCCAGGAAGAGATAATATACAATTCCCATAAACTCAGTTCAGAAACTACATGTCTCCATTTGTGAGATTTCTTCTTCCCTTTGTACATGCCCACACTCTTTCTTTACAACCATGAAGGGAACTACTTTTTCCCACAGCCATTTCATGGGATAAGTAAGATGATTGTTGCTCAGTGAGGGACTTGTTAGGGCTGGAGGGACAGCTCCCTGGTTAAGAGCCCTGTACTGCTCTTCTAGTGGACTTGAGTTCATTTCCCAGCACCCACACAGGGCAGTTCACAACCATCTGTAGCTCCAGCTCTGGGGATCTGATGCTTCTGAACTTACATGTACCTCACTCCCCCAGAATTAGAAACAATAGAATTATACCTTAAAGATACTAGTGACTTGTTACCACTAGGTACATTTGCTTACCTGTATCACTTAGTTCTCCTAGCGACTTAGTGAGACAAGTCAAGAATCTTTGCCTGACTTGTAGAGACGAGGCAGAGGTTCAAGGACATTTTGGGTTGACCATTCTAACCTATCTGATGGGAAGCAAGTCCTCCCCTCTGACGCCCTTTCTGGTTCTTCCTGTAGCATTGCTCATCAACACAAGCCAGCAAACTCTGGGCAAGGTTGTAAATGCGGAAATGCCCAGGTAGGGCTTCAGCCACGCAAACATGAGAATCCAGCTGTATTTTTTTTTTTTTTGTGGCAGTGCTAATCAATGATCTGCTCTACCCAGTCCTTTAAAGCTGGATTTTGAATATTGATGGCGGCGAGCTAAGCAAATTACAGAGCAGAGAGCAGCAAATACACTGGGCCCATTAAACATGAACGAAATGACCGCATTTGAAATCTGTTTACGGGTCTCACAGAGGCACCCGCAGATGGATAAAAGGAGACCAATACCAGCAACTTACGTTAGCAATCCATCAGGAAAACTCGCCTCGGGCAGACTGTGGTTTCTAACAGGGAAAGATTAAATGTCAGTGCCTCTTCTACCTTTTTTTTTTTTCCTTTTCTTACCAGTTTTGACCTTCTTTCGCATGGCAGTTAGTAATTATTTGTGGGTTTTGAGAAGCAGGTGATTTTCTCCCTTGTTTCATGTGTCCATTTTTATTTGGACACATAAAGTGTGCGTACATATAAATGGCTTCCTGCTAGGTTTATGGGAGCCACGAGGACATGCTGGAGATAAAGCAAGGTGTCCCAGACCCATTAGCAGCACAGTTACTCAGTGGGAAGATTCTTTGGTGTGTTTGTTTACTTAATTTTTTTGTATTTATTGTGTGCATGAATATTTTTACACACATAAGTATGCGCCATGACGCACACATGGAGGTTAGAGAAGAGCTTGCAGGAGTCAGTTTTCTTCTTCCCACCATGTAGAAGCCAGGGATTGAGTTCAGGTCCTCAGGCTTGTCATCAACACCTTTATTGTTTATTGGCTTAGCCATCTCATCAAGTTTCTTTGGAGTATTTAAAGACGCAGTCCTGTGTCAGGCATGGTGGCACTCGCCTTTTAGGCCAGCACTGACTCAGGAGGCAGTGGCTGGCAGATCTCTGAGTTAGAAGCCAGCCTGGTCTCCAAAGTGAGTTCCAAAACAGCTAAGGCTGTCTCAGCAAGCCAACAAACAAACAAACAAAAAACCAAACAAATAACAAAACGGACAGTCCCAGTTGCTTGTGGTAGTTCATGTCTTTAGTCCCAGCACTGAGAAAGCAGAAACAGGCAAATTTCTGTGGGTTTGAGGTCATTTTGGGTGTACATAGCAATTTCCAGGCCAGACAAGGCTGAAGAGTGATCCCTCCAAGCAAACACACACACACAATGAAAAGTTAGACACAGTCCCAGAGTACATGCCGTCCAGATCACGGCCTCAGCTGTGTCTAAATATTCACACTGCCAACCAACTGGATGGAGATGGAGAGTGAATATTTGCTGGCTTTGTATTGAGTAGCTTTATAAAAAGCAATAGAGTGATTATAATTATCAAGTGTATTACTTCAGCAATATTAAGGACCATGAATCAAACGTGTTTATACACAATATCATCAATAATGATGATATTGTGTATAAACAGGAAAGCCTGATATCATCTGAGCCCGTGGCCAGATTCTATTCTCAGGCTTTCTACGTGCGGAAAATAAGTGGTTTCTCTCTGGGTTTTAGCATTCCCCTTGCAACAGTTTGTCACAAGTCTTACAAAGCAAAACACACAATTTTGTAATCACTGACAGACAGTTGGAAGGGAGAGAAAAAAAAATCCAATCATGCTGAAAGATTTGGCTGGAATTGTCTCTGCCGAAAAGCCTGGAGTTCATTTGTCAAGGCTGCGTACTCCCACACAACACAAAGGAGCTGGGATGGTCCAGGACTGCTAAGGGCCTGATATGCTAATTAATTTGTGTCTTAGAATGATAGAGTTGGACAGTCTGCAGAAAGCACTGAGTGCTTGTGGGCTGCCCACGCTCTTCTACCGTCTCCCATGAGTCTTCCATGTTCAGGCCTATGAAGCTTTCTCTCCCAGAGTAGCACACTCTATTCAGAGGCCGGCTCTCTTTGATGGGTGACCAAGCAGTTTTGTTACAGCCAGAAGGCACGGTGTCTGAAGACTGCCTTCTTGTAGATAACACCTACACCTTCTCTTCTCCAAGGTAAACACTGTTGGCTGTCTTCCCTATTTCACAGTTCCCAGTCTTTACTGTTTGGGCTTCGGCAGACACATGCTAGTATCTTGAAGAGCAGTCCCTGCCCATGGAAGGGACCAGTGCAGGACACAAGAGAGCCAGCACTTCCCTAATTCCCATCATTTCATATTGTGTGACTAGTTAGGCCCCTAGCTGCCATACCCTTCTCCACTAATTTATTCATCCCCAGCTTTGTTCAATATGTGCCGGGTACTGTACTGTATAGGAGCTGTGGTTTATATAACAGGTTGGGAATTGCAGACCAGCAGTTCCTTTTCCATAGGTGGCGCCACCACCAATTAATACACAACCGACCGAGTCATGTGATAGTTCTTAGTGTTGCTAACCTAAGGAACAAATCATAGTTTCCTATTGTTTTTATGATAGGCATTTGTATTAGTCACTTGCCTTGTTGCTATGACCACATACCTCAAAAAGAGTAACTTGAGGAAGGAAGGGTTTAGTTGGGCTCACAATACATACATAGTCTATCAGGGTGGGGAAGTGTGGCACCAGGAGTTGGAGGCAGCCAGTCATACTGTGTGTACCCACAGTACGGAGACAGAGAATGATGCAAGCTGGTTCTGTTTGCTTTCTCCTTTCTATTTAGTACCAATGAAACATCACTCCGCACATTGAGGATAAGTCTTCCTGCTTTAATTAATCTCGTCAAGAAAACCTCCCAGAGACATGGTTCCTTTCTTAGGTGGTTCTAAGTCTTGTCCAATTGTCAATTAATATAAGCATCGCACCATTGTAACGAAGTGAGATGATGCTTCGTGTGATTTTTATTTAGTTCCTAAGATGTCTCATGAAACTGAGCATTTTTTCATGCATTTTTGCCATCCCTATGTTTATTTATTGCAGTACTCTTTATAGTAACTAAAATATGGACTCATCCCAGTGGATGAATAGAAAAAGAAAATATAGTGTATTTACACAATGGAATACTACTCAGTCACAAAACAATGAAATCTCCCGTAACCCCTCCTATCTAAAACAATGATTTAGATCTGATTTTTCCCCCTGTTGTCTGATAATTCTCTAAATTCGTTTGGACCTAAGATAAAAGTCACTCATCTGTGGGGAGAAAAGCAGAGTGAAATCCTGTTATTTGACCCAGTATGGTTGGAACTGGAGATGTTTATGCCAGATAAAAAAACATGCTAAAAAGACAACTATCAAACATCATAATTCATTTATGGAAACCAAGAACTCAGTGCCTATGGCTTAGAACAGTGCTTTCAGGAAGGCAAAGGAGATGAGAAACAGAAAAAAAAAATTAAAACTTCTTGGGATACGAAGAGTCTTAAGAATAGAAAGGTAGATGGACATGGTCAGTGGATTGTATATAAATATTTAGAAACAGAATAAGACTTATGTGTGTACAATTAATGTTTTGGTAATTATAATAAAATATAATAAAACGGGATAAAAAACATTTTCTTGACTGTTCTTGCCACCAATAGTTTGCCTATGTGATGATTTGAAAAAGAATGACCTCCTTAGGCTCATTGCATCAGAATGCTTGGGGTTTGCAGGAGGTGTGGCCTTATTGGAGGAAGTGTGTCACAAGGGGTGGGCTTCAAAGTTTCAAAAGATCTGTGCCAATCCCAGTACCCTGTTTCTTGCTGTGCATTAAGATGTGAACTTGGAGCTGTTTCTGTGGCCATGTCTTTGCTCTACCATCATGGTCTCCAACCCTCAAAGCCATAATTCTAATTCAATTCTTTACTTTAGAAGTTGCCTTGGTCATGGTGTTTTTGTCACAGCAATGGAAAAAGTAGCTAAGACAACCTACCTGCAGCTCCAGGTGTCACGCAATGAAAGAGTACAAACTCTGGGGTCCTCTTGTTGATCACCAAACTCATAGTGATCAAAGGAAACTAGAACTCAAAAGGGATGGGAGAGGCACAGAAGAGAGAGCAAGGCTTTGAACGAGTAACCAAAGGGGTGAATACAGCCAAAGTACATTATACATGCATTAAAATTCATAATGAGACCCCTGACACTATACTATTTGAGTAAACTTAAAACACTTTAAATGAACACTTTACCTAATTATTGCTGAAGAAGGTAGTGGGGTCAGTTGAGCTAAATAGGGAGTTGGGCTTGGGATCTGTTCTTGGTGCTGAGCGTCTGCTTGTCATTTACTTGTCCTGTAGGATTAAAGTCATGATTGACAGTATGGAATCAACCTGTAAACACAGCAGGGCTTTTCTAATCCACAACAATTCTCCAAACTGGTATTTCTCATTTTTTCCTTGTTATTAGCATGCTACAAGTAGCGAGACTGTGTTTATGGCATTTACGGTTTTTCTCTTGTGCACGGCGGATCATGGGAAGCTTTGCTGAAGGTTCCGAAGGTTGAGTTAAAGTGCTGAGGACACCTACAGCCTGTTAAGAACCGTATGTGGACAATGTTCTTTGATCTTCTACATGTACTGACTAGGGAGATAATTTTTGTGTTTCTATTCTACAGCTGAAAAAAAAAAAAAAAGAAGAAGCTCAAAGGAGATTAATACGTTGTGAAGGTTACTAAGGAGGGGTAGGGGACCCAAGGGATTCAGTCGCAGGTAGAAATGCTCTAGGAGCCTTGAACCCATTTTTCTGAATGGCTTTGGATTCCCCAGAGGGGTCATGAGAATGTGTGGGTCTTCATAACACCCGCACCTGTTCTTCCTGCTGCCCAAGGATACTCCAGGAGTGCGCCACTGCCTGGCTGCTAACTGATGTACCCAGGCCTCCTCAGTGGCTGCTTAGCTCTTCCAACTGGGGCGCCTCCTGTTTCTTCTCACTGGCATCTAAGACCAGGGGATGGTGACTGGGGTACCTATATTGGAAGATCTCAGGAGCATCTCCTCTCTGCCAGGTGAGCAGAGCCCACTGCTAGTTATGGAGCTCAGAAGCACCACAGGGTCTCTCCTCCAAGGGAAGTTATTCTTTTTCTCCCTTTCCAATTCTTGGGCTTTCTCTTCTTGTGTCTTTTTCAACCTCTGCCTCTCCCAGCTGCCCTATATTCCTTTTTTGTTGTATTAGCTTCTGTAGCCCAGCTTTCTCATTTATCTACACTACCCATCTCTCCAAGGACCATTGTTGTTACACAGATCCAAGATTTGCATTGTATCTGCTCATCACTCTAGCCACCCAGCACACACAGGAAATGCAGCTCTCCAGCTGACACCTATTCTCAACAGAAATCCATTTGTTTCCTAGTGATTTAGGCTTCCTTTCCTCGGCCTACTCTTTTTCAGAACAAATCTTAGTCTTTCTACAGTTTATCAGAAATCCTAGTTTATAGTGTTTCTTATTTGAAATGCTTTGCTTAGGACACTGTATGAGTTATGTGAAAGTCAGTGTCATACATTTGAGCTTATGAAGTAAATGGGAAAAAATAGCCTTAGTATGTGTGTTTGCCTCCAACCACATTCCCAGGTTAAAATCCTAGCATCCAAGATTGTGATATTAGAAGACCGGGCCATTTGGAAGAAGTCTTCTTCAATGAATGCCCTGAGCAAAGAGGTTTCAGAGAGTTGGTTCATCTTTTCCTCAGCATGAGAACAGCTAGGAAGCACCATGTAGACCCTAAGTCTTTCCTCAGTGTGAGAACAGCTAGGAAGCACCATGTAGACCCTAAGTCTTTCCTCAGTGTGAGAACAGCTAGGAAGCACCATGTAGACCCTAAGGCTTTTGGTGATTTGACCTTGGGTCTTCCACCTTTCAGAAATAAAGGAAACAAATGTAGAAAGCAAAAGCCGACCAAACCATCCAGTACTTTACTGTGTCAGCCCCAAACCTACACTCCATCCTTTACAACAGCTCAAAATAACAGGCATAGCTAAATATAGGTATAACAATTATTTTAATTTAAAGCCATGCATCTTAAAAATGGATCATCCACAAGACAGCCATATCAGAAACAGGAGCGGTAAAGGTCTTCTCAGTCGGATTGCATTGGATTGATAGAGAGAGGGCAGATGAGGATGAGAGGAGATAGGATTTCCTAGCCCAGGCCTTTCCCAAAGGTGCATTGGGAATCATATGAAGCTGAGCATTGTGCGGGAGGGCCAGAGGACTTAGGTAAAGGTAGGAAGAAGAATTTTGAATTCCAGCAGATCCTGCCTATACTGGCTGTGATGTAGAGCCCCAGGGACCCTGCCCACCGTGTACCAATCAAATCAGAGCTTTATCAAACTTACTTTCTCATGGGTGCAAGTTTCATTTTGGTTGAATTTCTTTCTTCAGTATTTATTGGCTTTTCAAATAATGGGCTAGATCAGTAGACTAGATTACAAAAATAAGTGAAAAATCCATTAAATTCGGGCTGCTGCAGGAGGTGGAATTTTCAGATGGGCCCTGCAATCTCCCATCTCTTCTGTGATTACATTGCATTACCTGGTAAAGGGGATGTTTCAGATGCAATTAAGGGTACCAATCAGACAACCTTAAAAAGGATGGCCCAGGTAGGCCTGACCTAATTACATGTACTCTTTAAAAGCGGGGCTTTATCTGGCCGGTAGCAGAAGTCAGAGAGATTTGAAACCTGAAAGGCAGGGGACACTCTCTGTTGTGGAGCGGGAAGGGTCGTACAACTAGGGAGCTGAAAACAGCTGTTGTCATCTAACACAGAAGAATCCTCAGCTCTCCAGCCCAAGAAATTAATTCTGTCAGTAACTTGAGCAGAACTGGATGAGAACTTTCCTTAAAGGCAGAGAGATGGGGTAGGAGTAGCAGCATCTTAACTGCAGCGCTGTGCGACCCTGAGCAGAAGGCACAGCTAAAAGTCTTTCTAGACTGACCACTGGAAAAGCAGTTATTCCTCGGCATCTGTAGGATGGTTCCAGGACCCCACGAGGATAACAAATTCATCGCTGCTCAAGTCTCTTATAGACTTTCCATATAGTTACACCCTCTTTAGAATGCTTTATTTCAGACGTGCTTTACCTTGTAGCCCACAGGCTGCAAGTGTCCAGAACAGCTATGGATGCAGATGGCAGCATCTTGTCTCACTGTCAAAGGTATGGGAACATCTTCAGTCAATTATGGATCCCTTCACCTAATACAACGGTTCTCAACCTTCCTGATGCAGAAACCCTTTAAGACAGTTCCTCATGTTGTGATGACACCCGATTATTTTCGTTGCTACATCATAACTGTAGTTTTGCTATTGTTATGAATAGCAAAATATAAATACCTGATGGGCAGGATATCTGATAGGCAACCTCTAGGAAAGCATCCTTTGACCCCTTCAAAAGTCTAACAACTAATACAGTGTTAATCCTCTGTGCGCAGCTGCTGTGTTGTTTTGTTGAGTTAACGACAAGACAGAGTCTCTATGAGTTAAATGCACTTGAAGTGTAATTTGGGATATTTTCAATTTGCTGGTGGGTGAATCTGAGGACAAGGAACCCATGGACACAGAGAGATGGCTGTACTGTACCAATAGGGGAGCTACTAAGACAGTGAAGATTTGTTATATATACATAGAAAACAAAAGTCATTATGTTCTGGGATTGCCACTAAAATGAGTTGAAACTTACTTAGGCCATTTTACGCTACTTTGGGTCTAGTGGAAGGATGGGGCAGCTTTAAAGCATGACCCGGTGATAGCTTGGGTCTTAGCGTTGGTAGGAAACCTACACAGCATGCTATCCTGAGGAGATCCTGCTCAAGTCTGTTGGGAGTCAGATCCCCTGCTGCTGCCTGAAAACATGAGTTTGGGTTACTTCAGCAATATTAACAACAGGGACACATATAGTTACTTGGATAGTTGATGAGACTCTAGTGAAATACGAGGTCCTTCGTAGTGTGCCTAGCGCACAACGAATGGTTAATCAACAGTCACGATTGGCCTCTAATTTCAAACAGGAAGGCAGATGTTAAAGGACCGTGAAAGTAAGGAGACAAGGAGTGTGCGGGGAGCAGCGAAGAGGCATAGCGGGAAGAAGAGAAAACGGATCTAAACAGAAGCCTTTACTGCGGGTCACACAACTATTGCAGTCACTCAGCAGCCAAATTTTATTCATGGGAAAGCCTTCAAAGAGCCTGGAGATACAGCCAGCTGCATTTTCCCCTGTGAAATAGATTGCATCCTCAGGTTGTGTGTCAGTCACCCGAGGCCTCCTTTTCAGACGCTGTTCCTGTTTTGAATTTAATGCTCTGCCTAGCTCACGGAACCCGAGGCCACTGAAAAGTGAGGCTGGGACTACATAAGATCAAAAGGGAAATGCGAGGGAGAGAAAAAAAGAAAAGAAAGGGAGTCACGTGATCTGTCTTTCAAACCTGCCTTCCCTGGCGGTCCTTCTGGGCTTGGAAGAACAGCAGGTTCCCATTTGCAAGGCTCCTGTGTCCTCGGCAACACTGAACGCGTGCCTGCCTGTTTACAGGGAATTTGAGCTATGCCAAGGGGGAGGGAAGAAGTCAAATCTGGCTCTTGAGATTATTTCCCCCTTATAGACCCGAGAAACACTGGCACAGGCAACAACAGGACGGTTGGGCTCATTTATACTTTATACCTCTATATTCCTAGATATAATTTGATTATAAAATGGAGGTGACACAATGAGATTTAGGGGGTTTATTGTTAGATTCCCAAATAGAACGCAAGTTCTATCTGTAGGCATGTATTCTTTTTAAAAACCCGTGTTATACGAGATCCATAGGCTCGTGTGTTTGAACACTTGGAAAGTTCTGGAGTCTTTAGGAGGTGGAAGCTTCCTAAAGGAAGGGCATAACTGGGCTACCTTGAGATTTGCTGACCTCACTTCCTGTTCACTGTGCTTCCTGTTCTACCAAGACTGAGACAAGGAGTCCCAACTGCTAGCTCCCTCCTCCAGGGAGGAGCTTCTGCAATGAACTATTTCTCCTCCAATTTCAAGACAAAACAATCACTTCCTTCTTTTGGTTGCTACCCATTGGGTATTTGGTCACATTCAACAAGACAAATACATACACTCTGTAAGATGATAAATTATTATTTTCTGGCTTTCACACACTTTCCCCCCCTGCCCATTCACATTTAACCTGTTTATGTCTCTGTATCTGAAGAGAATTTTGGATCAGGGGAGTGTGGCTCAGCAGTAAAGACTTGTCTAGCATGCACAAGGCCCAGGATTTGATACCAGCACAGATAGATAGATAGATAGATAGATAGATAGATAGATGATTAATATAGATGATGGATCAGTGGTTCTCAACCTTCCTAATACTTTGACCCTTTAATACAGTTCCTCATGTTGAAACACTTTCCTTTTTTGAAAAAGAATGTCTAAACTATGGATGGCAGACATAGAAATATTCACATATATTTTTCAAAGACCAACAAACACAGAAAAAAGAAATAACTTCAACATTTTCATCTGGCACAGATTTAGTTTTTCACTTGGTATATTATTCTTAAATAAAATAATAATAATAAATAATAATAAATAATAAAATAACATTAAGAATAATAAAAAACATTAAGAATTATGACCTGGTTCTTATATATCTTGAGCATCTGTGGATTTGTTGTCCTTGTGGGGTCCTGGACCCATCTCAGGGATGCTGAGGAACGGCTGTATCTCTAGGGGTCAACCTAGAAAAATTTTAGCTGTGCTTTCCACCCAGTGTCTCATAGGGCTGCAATTAGGACGCTGCTGCTTCCATCCCCGTCTAGAGCTTTATTTAGGAGCAGACATAATAGCATCCAATAAATATTTGGCGAAGAGCTGAAATACCTCTGACTCTTACCTGAGAAGCAACTGGTCTGATGGAGGGGCGCCAGAGTTCAATTCAAAGCCCGGGTACCACTGCTTCCTGGTTCAGCAGAGGTACTTGCCTTGTGGCTTCCTGTTCCCTTGGGTGAGAAGCAAGATGGCTAGTCTATTCCCTTCTCGTTCTCACGTGTGTGATTGGAATGAGTCAGGAGAACACTGAGGCAGGCCAACAATGCTTTGATACACAGTTAAGAAGGTGGCTATACAACAAGGTAGACTTTTAGTGCATGTGTGGGCATGTATATGCATGTGCACATGTGTGTGTGTGCATACATGTGTGGGGGGGGCCATCCAGGCTGACTCCTTACATTTTTGACAAACTTTGCTTCCCATATGTGAAAGAACTATCAAAAGTCCTCCATTAAACATACTAGCAAAATTCTCTTTTCTATTTCTCGAAAAGTCGCTCTTTAGCCACCAAGGATTATTTGAGAGGCAACTGCTACTCCAGGAACATGCGCTAGTGTGAACACGTATGAATATTTGTGTGTATCCTATCAACCCTCTCTTTTTGTTAAAGTTAGGATCAAGAGAATAACCAGCCATCGAAGCGCTCGGTCGTGGGGCCTCCTCTTTTGTGTTTTCTGTCTGAGAAGGAGGGCTGTGGGAGCATAGAACGGCCTCTGATTTCCAGCTGCTTTTGTCCTCAAGTATAAAGCATGCCAGGCTTCAAGAGCAAAGGAGGGATGTGAAGGGTGGGAGTGAAAAGAATAACTCTTTGAAAACTAATGACAAGTGACGAGAACACATTCCCGAAAGCCCGAGCACCTTTTGATACAGAGCAAGCTTTGATTCTGACAGCGCCGAGTCTTGCTGGAGCAAGCGCAGAGAACTGAGAGCCTTGGCTATTTCAGTCCTTACATACCTGCCCAGAAAATCCTGTTGGAACCAATTACCAGGCATGCTACAAATCTCTGCCATAAACTCTGCCAAAGATGCCATCTGTTTCTGCCCATATAGCTTTGGTCTGGTGGTTTACTGACCTGCACAGGTAGCTGGTAGGATGCAGGTGTCTCAGCTAGGCCACATGCCTACGCTCCCTGCCTCGGGTTTATCCTAAAATGAGATGGTTTAGATAGCTAATGGCCTAGATGGATTGCAGTACATCCTGTAAATGAGGTCATGCAAGTTGCCAGCTCTCCAGTCTCCCCTGGGTAATGAGCAGCTTGGGAAATGCATTGGATGGGTCTACCGTCAAAGAAAACACAGGCGAATATATCATCTATTTACATCTGTGGCTTGTCGCCGGCCATGGAGAAAAGCTATCAAAATGAAAAATTATAAAACACGATCCTGTGAAAGCGGAATGACGATTCTCATGTCATTTGGAATCAGGTCACTGGAGAGGGAGCCCACGTTGCTTCTTAGACAAATCGCTTGAAGGTAAAGGGGAGTTACAAGCTTGGTTAGTCTAATCTCAGATCATTTCTAAAGCCTTCTGTTTGTGGAAGAGGACGAGACTGGCTCCCTTAGGAAACTATCTGGGGACTGACAAGATGGCTCAGTGGGTAGAGCACTTGTCATTTAAGCCACAGCCCTCAAAAAGATGAAAGAGAAAGCCAGTCTCAGTGCTGTCATCTGACCTCCGCTCTTGTGTGGTGGTGTGTGTCCACACGTATATCATACATGGGTTGATAACAAATTTTAAACAATAGAAATGATCTCTAAAAGGCTAAGAAAAGACATTGGAGATAAAAATATAAGAGACTTGGGTGAGTCTACTGATCTACCTGCCCCCAGTCCAGTCACTTGCTGTTAGCTTCTTAATGTCTGTACGTCCTTACCTATGAAACAAGGGTGAGGCTCATTTCTCGTCTACACTAAAGTTGGAAATTGAAGAGATAAGATTTATAAATATTTTTGAGCATCCTTCTTCCCATTACTGGTAAGCAGAGTCATGTGTTCTGTTGTAATTACTGCATTTATACATAAAGGACCCATCTTGGAAGCAATATCCGGACTTTACCTAGCATTAGCACTGTGAGAGACAGCGTTGGCATTAATGAAAGTCCAGATCAAACAAAGGCATTTATTTTTTGCCTCCTTCACACCTTCCTATTTCTGAGACTTACATTCTCTTGAGCCCTATTTGGGACATTCATTATACCTACTGATATTCAGAGATGTTTAAAGCTTTTCC
The DNA here is from genome assembly GCF_000317375.1 of Microtus ochrogaster. Taxonomy (NCBI): domain Eukaryota; kingdom Metazoa; phylum Chordata; class Mammalia; order Rodentia; family Cricetidae; genus Microtus; species Microtus ochrogaster. The sequence continues at coordinate 11,662,183 of NC_022028.1, read as the reverse complement.
TTCAAATATCCACATTTTATAGATCACCTTGGAAAACTTAGCCAGCAAATATTCTCTTTAACCCTGCCAGTTAGCTAAACACTCCAGCCTTCTAAGGTTCTCCTAAAATCGTGTAAACAACTGCTTTTTTTAAAATTACAATCTTTGGTCCCATTTTAAAGACAACATTACTCATCTGACTTTTTAGGGCCACATTGAAACATTACAAATATGCATTTCAAAAGGGCATTTTTGGAGGTAATAGAGTGCGATATTTAGTAGTATATGTTAAAAATAGTTTTGAGACATGAAACCTTCAAAAATGCATAGATCCTTGTGAACTAAATGAAGATTTTCAAAAGGCAGACTCAGACACTAAGTGAAGAAATTTTGGCTGGAAACAGTGAGTACATTAAAAGTCTGAGGTAGAATTTGAAGACATTAAGATTTGGGTGACAGAAAACCCAAACTGCAACTGTTTTGAGAAAATAATTCTCTTGAAAATAAAATTTTGCTTTTTTTTTTCAGTAGCAATTGAAAACAAGGCATGTCTTCAGAAGACACAGAGTAAGAATGTGTCACATCACAGCCACGAGCTGGGAAATATATGGCAAGAAAATTATTGCTTTTGTTTTATTACAGAGTCTTAGGTTGGATATAATCAACATTTGTTTTATACACACTTGGTGAGTTTAATTGCTTACTGGAGTCGCTCTCCACAGACCAAGCTGTGGGTCTTCTGTATTATTAAAGTGGCTAATCTACATCACAGCTTTCTCATCCTTTCTTGCCAATATGCTTAATGCCATTTCTCCCAAAAGAAACATTTGCCTACTCTGAGTATGAAATACAAGCCTTGGCCTATGAAGCTACAACTGAGGGAAAATATGACTTTACTCATCTCCTTTGGAAGTCCCCATTTGAAAGGAGTTTGGGTTATTCTCCAGAATTATCCCCCAGTTGGCCTCTGTGCCATCTGGAAAGTGGGAAGCTCTACTCTCCAATATGTCCGCTGATAGATGCAGAGTCTTGGAAGTGATCAGTCTGAGATAATTGTGGAGTCCTCTTTGGGTCCCTTTTCTCATCTAAAAGAGTGGAGCTTAGTCATAACTTTCAGGACCCAAGTATCCCTTGACCACAAATAAGCACATGCTACCTAGTCTCCATGCACAGCGAAGGCAGATAGTGCCCTAGAGACAGGAAACGAAAAGTTGGAGTTATGGAAGGAGGCATATCTGCTTTGGGGACTTTTGCTAGTAATAAGGCCATCACCAATACAAAGGAGAGCCATCTAGACTGGGAGCTGGAGAGCTGGCGATGAACATTATAAAGTTCAATGTTTCTTTTTCAGTGAGGTGATTGAGGGCCAAAGAAGTTAGGGGAAGGATTTGAAGCCATCTAAGAGCGTCTAGCATTGGCGATATTTTTTTGTTTTTAGATCTTCCATGATCATGATTTACATCCCCCATCTTGGAGGCTCCTTTTAAGTTTAAGCTACTATGAGAGCAGGAAAGTATTCTGTTTAAAACTCATCAGCTAACCAAGCAGCCTAAATCTTGGTGGAGATGTAGGTATAATGCATGTATCTATGACCTCCTTTTTGCTTAGGGATGGGAGAGGCTGTGCCTAAGAACCTGTGTGCATCATCAGCATCATGTAGGGTCTCAAGCGTCCTGTGAAGGGTATTTACTGCTTTTTCAGAATCACCCAGCAGAGGGTAAACACAGAAGAGCAAACTTCCCCACAGTCATGGGGTTAGCAGCGTCTATTCATATCTCTCAATCATGTCTGTGCATCAGTATTGTTTACATGTATAGAAAATTACACGTTTTTATAACTGGGTCTTACGTTGTAACTTCTTATAAAAGGGCCTATGAGACTCAGACAACCTCTCCAAGAAATTGTCGTATTGGGTTAAAATTATATACATATTCACTGACCTGAGTTAGAAAGTCCTGAAATGATTTTTCTCATGATTCAGGACACACCCAAAGCTGTCTAGTAAAAACAAGAGCCATGAACACAGTGGCGATTACTGCAGCTGAGGCATCTTCACTATTGAAGTATTGACTGGTAGAGATTCATACAGAATTTATATACTATGGAAAAAAAAACCTCACGGAAAGGGAGGGTCTCTGCCCCCTCCTCTGCCTCTTCTCCTCCCTCCTCCTCCTCCATTCTCTGAATGTATGTATATACTTAGATTAAAATTTAAACTATCACAGGAGAGAATATGGATAAGAGAGTTTGACTTGATTTACTGGATTCTTGTTTCAGAGTGATTAATTTTTGAAGAACTCCGTAAAGTCACAATCGCCTGTCTTGAACAGCTGTCTGAGCAGATGGAAGGATGTGAGAGAACACTCTGCTGGTGGCTGAGAGCGGATGGGAGAGGGGCAGGCTCATCCTAGGAGGAATTGATAACCCATTAATTTCAATAGGAACTCTGCAATTCTCCCTTCAGCACTTCCTATTTCCTCAAAACAAACAACGCTTTCTCCTCCCTTTCCTTGAATTGGAATATTCGTTGTGCTAATGCTGTCTTAGCTAACGCTCTACGCTCGCGGTGTTTAAATGTGATGTCAGACCGGAGACTGAAGTAGGCTTTGCTGCTCATTGCTCCATTATCTTCATGGTTTCTTTGTTTTCATTTAAGAACTGAAGAGATGTGCAGGGCTGAGGAGGAGTGTTCATTTCTAGCCTACTGGTGAGCCTGACGGTGAGAGGGTTGAAATCCTCGGGATGCTGAGAGCCTCCTCTGACTCAGACACCCCATAGGAGGAAAGATGTGTGTTTGCTGTGAGGGGAGGAAGGGAAGGCGGGAGATAAACACACATACTCTCAAGAATTGTGATGGAAAAGAGATTGGCTCAGGAGGTTTGGCTTTATCTACACTGCTTGAAATTATCGACCTCCAGGTATTAGAAAGTAAAATAGCTAGTCAATTTCCCTCAGCTTGAATCTTAATCTTTCATACGGCAATATGTTGTGATGAATGGCAATTGGAAGGACTGAACTTTGCGTCTGGCTTAATGTATATTTATTAGTCCTAAATAATTGGTGATCTGTACTCCCTCCCCTCAACTGAAACACACTAAATATTTTATATGGTCTGCATTTGAAAATGGAAGTGCTCACGTGAGTTCTTAGAAAACAAACCCTGGATCATTTCCTAAAGTTGGTAATAACAGCATTATGCGATCATTATAGTCATTTGTAAATATAAGCATGATAAATGCAGCGGCTGCCAGCTTGAATTGGAAACTGCCACATTTTTATTAATGAGGCAAATGGCTCATTGAGGCACTTGTAATGATGTACGTTCTGCCTGGTCATGACCTGTTAATTGATCAGAAAATATAAGTAGAGTAAATATAAATAACATCATCCTCTTCTATAAGTTAAGAACTACCTGATAACTTTTGATATTAGGTACTGGTTATTGACCCTGATGCAGAAGTGGATGTTAATCATTTAAAAGATGTTCCATTAGGAATCATTAGTGTCACTCACTGTGGAGTGTTCATGTGGAAAATTCAGAAGAGAATTTTGATGCCTCAGGTACTACAGTACACTTCCAAATGATGCTCAGATCTTATCTTTCTTGCAACTCTGTTTTGTAACTTACTTATTTTGGTCTACCCATTCCTATGAGCCTACTATTATTCATGGCATGATGACAGAAAATTTAGTATAATTATTTATCTGGACCTTATTGCAACTTGCATGTGACTATATAACTTTTATCACATTATGCTACAGTAATAATGTAGATATTGCATTTTAGACGCATGAATATTAGTAGAAAATATGAGGCTGGATTTTGTGGGTATTGGAAAGCTCCAGAGAAGCTAGTTATCCATAGTCGACCAGAGAGTTCCAAATGGGAACAGTAGTCTTCTGAAGTGCAGACAGCTGCAGAGCCCTGAGAGTAAGACTCCCCTATCCCAGCATCTGGATGAGGATGGAGAGATGGGGCATCTCCTCCGGGAGCACCTAGCTTCCCCTTCTCCCTCTAAATCCAAAGCGAGAAGTTGTCCCCAGCCCACTTTGAGGTGGTTCCTCCCATGGTCTGCGTGCTAAGATAAGTGATGGGTTCTGTATCACCACTGCACCAAGACTTCCACCTGCATTTTAAACAAGGGCCATGAGAGTGCACCCATGGTGGAGAAAACAAGGCTGCCCGAGGAAAATTAATGGGTTTTCTTTATTTCAGATATTATGAACAAACCTGCATTTTTTTTTTCCCCATGAAATTTAGAAATGTACTATCTGCTGATCCTGTGCTGGTTCTTTTTTTTCTTCTTTTGATTTTTCGAGACAGGGTTTCTCCGTAGGTTTTTGGTTCCTGTCCTGGAACTAGCTCTTGTAGAACAGGCTGGCCTCGAACTCACAGAGATCCGCCTGCCTCTGCCTCCCGAGTGCTGGGATTAAAGGCGTGCTGCGCCATCATGGCCCGGCTTTGTGCTGGTTCTTTTTGTCTTCTTGATACAAACTAGAGTCACCTGGGACTCAGTTGAGGAATGGCCTTCATCAGATTGGCCTGTAGGCATGTCTGTGGAGCTGTCTCTTGGTTGATTATTGATATGGAAGGGTTCAGCCCACTGTGGGTGGCGCCAGCCCTAGGCAAATGGGTTGTACAGGAAAGGTAGCTGAGCAAGCCATGAAGAGCAAACATGTAAGAAGTATTTCTATGCAGTCTGTGCTTCAGTCAGGTTTCTGTCCTAACTTCCCTCAATGGTGGAATGTGACATGGAAGTGGAAGTCAGATAACCCTTTCCTCTCCAGCCTGGTTTTAGTTTTGGTGTTTGTCACAACAGCATAGAGGGAACTAGGAGAGAAACAGTTAAGCAGAACGACCCATCTCTTCAGTACCAAGTCTCTTTTATTCTGGCTAAGCCAGCTCTTCATGCCAAACCGGCGATGGGTCCGGTTGAATACGGTGTTTATTGCATCTTCCTGTGCAAAAGTGCTCTCCTAAGTGTGGGGCGCACACTACTGATTGAATCCTCATAGCAACTTATCAAGACAGATTGTCCTATAATACATGTAAGAAAACAGGCCAATATCGTCTGTCAAAAGAAAAGCAGCCAGAGGAATTAAAGTCAGGTTTTCCACCCCTAGCAGTTTGGAGCCTAAATTCCTCAGCATAATATAGAGTCGCTTTTATACCATGCTAGTCCCACAAGATAAAATAACCATAAAAGGCTTTAAACAAAAGGCATTAGAGAGGACTGATATCCACTACACTCTGACACTGAACTTTTACGGTTATTAAGAACTATTTGTAACATTCTAAAATCTTCTGTGGAATGCTGTACCTTTTGTTTCTAATCACGTTATCCTTCTGGGACACAGGAGAGTTTGCGTGATGCTATTTTGTGTACTGTTCTTGAGGACATGAGAACAAATGTCTTCTTCCTCCTGATAGTAGACTAAAGTAAGGGTACCACCAAGCCCAAGTTGGTGAACCAGCGAATCTTTTTTGGGTTATCTACAGGAGTATGCATGAAGTCTTGTTTATAGGAGCAGAAATGACTGAATGATAGCTCTGCCACGAAAAGCCCACTCCAGCATAGGTGACTGTTCACAAAAGCTAGAAAACATGGAGTTTCTAGGGAGCCAGACAAATTCAAGATTTTTTTAGAGGCCCTGATGGAAGGGAACTTTGGTTGTATGTCCTTATTCAGGAGTGGACTTGGCAAGGCCGATCTAGGATTGGAGCCGGTGCCTCCTCCATTGGAGAGTTATGGTTGCAATTTCTAGGGACCCAGTTGTTCCGCCTGGGCTACAATCAGTCCTAAGACAGCTGTGTCTGAGGTATCTCATGTACTCTTTGCCAGCATTGTCTGCCTTAACACTCTACTGACCTTGGCTGTTCCCTCCACACTCCAAATAATATACATCATGCAGTACTTCTTAATAAACTTGCTTGGCATAAGTAAGTCATCAGCTTAAGTGACACCTCCTCATCCTAGCTATTGCTTTTGTCTCCCTTATTTATTGCTTTCTTAATTTATTTCTTTATTTTTCATTCTTTCTTCTCACCAGTTGGGACCCTTATGCTCACTGATTTGGGACACTGGAGTGCACTGCACAAACCATAGGTAGCTCAACAAATTAAATAGAGTGTCTGTTCTAGACAGTTCAGTTGGTCTGAGCCTCTTCTAGGCAGCTTGGCTGGTCTGAAAGTGTCTCTCAAAAATCCTTACAGCTCATATAAGCTTTGAGAGGGAGGTGCCTAGTGAATCTGGTCAGTTTCAGGGACATCCTGAAGCCTTTGAGTTGTTTACTTCATAATCTAATAGCTTGTCCTACAGGACAGGATATTTCATATTCCTTTAGGACATTATGTGTTCGAACAAGCTTCCAGGCAAAATGGAATGTTTCATCTCAGAGGAAATGGCCACAAAACAGATGCCCAACCAGAAACCTTATTTCAGATAGCTGGTGGTTTCCAACTTACATCTCCAACCTCTAATCTTCTCATAAAGAAACATGGGATGGCTTTCTAGGGGTTTCTCTTTCAGGCTCTAGGTCCTTCTTCTGAATTTGTTCTCCCAACGCAGCTACCCTGAACAAGGCATGTTCCTTCAGTTGCCATCTGAATGGAATAAGGAGAAAGAAATTTCTGTGCAAGGACTCATCTCTTTCTGCTTCTGGATACATGTGACATTTTACTTCTCCTCCCATGCCTTCTCTACTGGGATGGGTATACCCTTAGCCTGAGAGCCCAAACACTCTGCCTTCTCTAAGTTACTTTTTTTTAGATACCTGTCACAACAATGAGAAAATCAGCAACACACTATCTTAGGTTCATAGCTAATGGGCTTATAAGAAAGGGAGGTTAATGAAAGAACCATATATATAAACATTTTACATGCTGTAGGAGCCTCTTAAGGAAGCAAAGATACTTGGAGTTGGAAAGATAGGTCAGCAGTTAAAAGTTTATACTGTATTTTTTTTAGAGGATCTACCTTCAGATCCCAGAACCCACACTGGGTAGCTCACAACCGTATGCAGTTCCAGCAGATACAGGGGATATGACATCTTTATCTGACCCTGTAGACACCTGCACTCATGTTTGCATACCCACAAATGAACATACACATATCTTTTAAAAATAAAAAAAAAAAGAAATGAAGACCCAACTGGGTATGGTAGCATGTGATTTTAATCCCAGCATTTGGGAGGCAGAGGCAGGAGGATCACAAGTCTGAGGTCCTCCTGACTACACAGCAAACTGTATCTATAATGAAGGAATGAATGTATAAGCAAAAAAATAAATAAAAACTCAAAGACTCATATAAACCCGCGCATCATCTTTAAAGGGGTTCAATGGAAAGGAGACATTTCTACAGAAACCAGTCAGAACAAACCATGTCTCAGTTAATAAAAGAAAACAGGGAAAGCTTTGGAAAAAGAGGGCAGCCATTTGCTTCTAGGGAGACAAACTCCCACACGGAATCCAGAGATCTTTCTCAGTATCCATCGCCTGCTTCTGGACAGAAGGGTAGGAGGAAGGTCTGGTTCTGCTGTTTTCTGAAATTCCTTCAAGTTAAAATATTCTGTCTGCCATCATACTCTAGGGGCTTGGATATCCTAGGCCATGAGATGGCACGGTCTCAGCATCCATGGATGATGTGCACAGTGTCCATGAGATTGCACGGTCTCTGCATCCATGGCTGGTGTGCACAGTGGCAGATGAGATTGCACGGTCTCAGCGTCCATGGCTGGTATGCACAGTGGCAGGTTCTCTGTGCTCCATCATGAGGGTTCTATAATGTGACTCTTAGACTTTTGACAGGAGCTAAAATAAAACTTGATAAATCAATGAAGCTTGCCTGTCTCTCCATGTTAGAGCTATTTGCATTTTTTCTTTTCGTGAACAGTCTGCTCAGATTCACCAATTTTTCTATTAGAATGATTTCTCTCTCTTAATTGAAAAGAATTCTGAATATAATAGGAAAATTATGCTATTTTTATTAACAGCATGCAAATGACAAAAGTATTGCCTCTGTAGTGTGTGCGGGCATAGGGCACACGTGATGCCAGGGACTGGTGTTGCAGTGTCCTTCTCTGTGACTCTTCCCTGTGGTTTTTGACAGTCTCTCCCTGCACCTGGACTCACTCCTTCATCTAGACTGGCTGGTCAGGGAGCCCCTAGAGCTCATCTGTTTGTGCCACTCAGTTCTGGGACTATAGGTGTCATGACACTCTGCCTAGTCCTTTTGTTCATTTTGTTTTGTTTTGAATTTCGGAGACAATTGCTTTTGCAATTTTGTAGCTCATCTTCTGACACGGGTACTGGGAATTCAAACTCACCCTCCCAAGTCACACAGTGAACGCTACTTATCATTGAGCTTCCTCCCCAAACTCCAATTTATGTCTTGATATTTTTTCTTATTTTCTTTTGACAGACATATATATCTTTTTAGAGGTGTGTATAATATGTATGGTATATATTTGTCTTTTAAAATCTTTTTTTTTTTGAGACAGGACCTCATTATGTAGCTCTGTTTGTCTTGGAACTTGAACTCACAGGGATCCGCCTCACTCTGCTCTCTGAGTGCTGGGGTTAAAGCTGTGGGGCACCAAGACCTGACTACTCTTTTTGTCTGTTTTGTTTTGTAAGCACTTTTGAGACAACATTTCACTTTGTAGCTCAGGCTGGCCCCTAGAACTCAGTATGTAGACCATGCTGGCTTTGAACACCTACCAATCCTGTACCTTACCGTAGAGGCTGGGATTACAGTGTAAGCCACCATGCCTGACCTGCATTAGTTTTTAATTCAGAGCATTACGGCCTTTCTTAAATGTAAAGTTTGAAACTGTTGGGGGGAAAGCCAAAAAAACCTGCTCAGAGTACACTTAAAGTTTGTGGATTTTAGCTTGTTCCAGTGTGTGATATATTTTCCCAAAGAAATTGATTTCTGCACAGTATGGTATCTGAGACTGCCAAGAAGGTGAGTGGCTGAACCTGGCTACACAGTAGGATTTAAGCCTGTGGAGTTGTATAGCCAAGGGATATTTATCACAGATTTTGGGAAGGTGCCCCCTTGCCTTGGGAGTCATTCTGCATTCTGGCTGAAGCTGGCAGCCAAATGTTCATTTTGGGGAGCAAGAGGAGATGGAGGGAAAAAAAGAAACATGGCTTAGAGAGGACTGTGCTAGTAAAAAAAGGAATCATTTTTTCCCTAAGAAAGCCTTTGCAAGAGATTCCAAACAGGTTGGATTTTCTTGCTAAAAACCCAGAATTACCCTCCAGATAATAATCATAATAATAATGATAACATTCTTTGCATACATTTAAAATTAACCTCAGTCTCCCCGAAACACCCTTGTAAAGGTAGGTGTTATCAAAATTTCACGCTGTAGCCCTTGTGAGACCTGGAAATGGGTAGCAATTTACCCAGGATTATTGGGAGAGGGAAGGACATGGTGGCAAGGCAGTGAATCCCTTCAGAGCTTTAGGACTTGGCCTTTATACAATCATAGCTGCATCTTCAGTGTTTTGACAAAATCCCGTTGCCTTAACCAAGTAATTTAGCTTTGAGCAGAAAACATTAGTGTTTCTGTACCCAATGATGATGTCAAAAAACCCCTGGGTGTTTTCTGTACTGGTTTACAAATAGAAATAAGCAAGTCACTCTAGTTATTTCCTGTCTACATTTGAATCACATGAAGACAAGTCTGTGTCCCTCCCTCCATGCTTAGTAAAATGTAGGGCATATGCAGACAAGACAGCCTTCAAGAGCTCAGCCTCCACACTGAGACTTGATATGGTCATTTAACTTTTGTTTGTTTGTCCTTTTAAAGAGGGAGGCATAAAGTTGGGTGGGTAGGGAGGTGAAGAGGAACTAGGAGAAATCAGGGTAGGGGAAAACATGATCAAAATATATTGTATGGAAACATCTTTCTCATTAAAATACTATCTGAAAAATTCTTTTGTACTAAGCATTGTAGATTTTTATTTTTGTTATTATTCCACAAGAAATACACTATGACAACATTTATATAGCATTTCTGTTATATTAGGTATTATACACTGTCTAGAAAGGTTTTTCAACATGTGTGTAAGTTATGAATAAATATTATCTTATCTTACACAGATGTTGAACATCCATGGATTTTAATAATTCTGGGGTCCTTGAACTTCTGCCCCTGCATACAGGGGTGCCACTAGAGTAATGTGAATGTAGATGCCTGCCTAACATACAGTTTTCACTTCCTTTGGGTATAAACCCAGCAGAGAGAGTACTGGATCATATCATACTGTAGTTACAAGCTGCTTTTCTGAGGCACTTTCATTCTCTTTTCTGTAAAAGCTGGATTAATTGATATTCAAGTATTTCTGTCCTTGTATCCTTGCCTGCCCTTCTTAGCCTCAGACTTTTAGGAGGGTGTGTTGAGACTTTGGTTCGTACTTCCTATATGTTGATTTTTTTTTTTCATGGATCTTTTGGTCATTCAGACATTGTCTGTGGTGCTTTGAGAGAAAATGGCCCTCAAAGGGAGTTGGCACTATTAGGTGTGGCTTTGTTGGAGTGGGTATGGCCTTGTTGGAGGAAGTGTATCACTGTGGAAGTAGGCTTTGAGGTCTCATATATGCTTAAGCCACGCCCAGTGAGACAGACTACTTCCTTTTGCCCATGCAAGATGTAGAACTCTCAGCTACCTCTCCAGCACCATGTCTGCCCACATGCCACCATGTCACACCATGATGATAATAAACTAAACTTCTGAAACTATAAGCCACCCCATTAAATGTTTTCCTTTATAAGAGCTGCCATGGCCAGGGTGTTTCTTCACAGCAATAGAAACCCTAACTAAAATCAGAAGTTGGTACCAGGAGTAGGATGTTACTGTGATATGCCAGACCACGTTTTTGTTTGAAGGAATACAAACCTTGGGATCGTGGATTAGAAAAGCAGTTGAACTCTTAAAATGATGCTTAATGGGCCATACTAGAAGTATAGAAGACATTGGTGCTGAGGGGATTTGAACTGTGGGAGCTTGACTCAAGAGGTTTCAGAAGAGAAGAAAATAAATATGTGGCCTAGAGATAATTCTTGAAAAATTTTGGTGCAGAAAGAACCTACTTCTCCCCCCTCCCCCCGGTCCAAAGAGTATGCCTGATGTTAAAGTGAAGAGTTTTGGGTCAATTCTCTTGGCAGAGGAAATCTCAAAACAGCCTCATATTGACTCTGCTGTGTGGTTATTACTTGTTACTCTTATACAAATTTATGATGAAAAGGAACAAGAAAACGCAAAATTTGAGGTGAAAAGGAGCTCCAGGAAGTAGAATGGAGATCAGTCCTGAGTTCAAGGAAATAGATTAGGAAATTCAATAAAGGGCAAAATACCACTTAACTGTTTTCAACTCATGAAAAGGAGTTAAAGAAAAATTTAGGCAGGGTGTATGCCTTCAATCCTAGCACTAAGCAGAAGCTGGCATATTTCTGAGTTTGAGGTCATCCTAATCTATAGATTCAGTTTCAGGACAGCCAACCTTAGGCAGTGAAGGAAACAATCAAAAACAGAAAGTTGGTGAAGATGTAGTTGAACGAGGGAACCGTGTTCCAGCCTCAGGAAGCAGCAGAATTTGACAGCTTCAGTCACATAGTCCTGGAATTAAGACTAGAAGAAAGGGGAACTGGAATTTGCCTTTGTGACTAAGGAAAGCCACTGAGGCCACGCATGTGTCAAGGGTATCCCTGAATGGCCATTTCATGAAGTTGTGAAGTTGAAGCTTGAATTGCCTTGGAGACACCAAGACTTCGGAGAAAACAGAGTAGTGGGATACCTACCAAGAAGAACTGTTAACATGTAGTGTAAGCAGACCAAGAGAAAAAAAGTGTGTTACAGCCAATAAAGCTGAAGGGAGTTGGAGATCTGGAGTACTTTGGCATCAAACAAGGAGATACAGACCTTGAGGCTTGCCCAGCTAGTTTTTGGTCTTGTTTCAGTCCAGTATTTCTTCACTATGCTCCCTTCCCTAATTTTTGGAATGATAATGTATATCCTGTGCCATTATATGTTGGAAGTATGTGATCACATACTGCTTTTTGATTTTGATTTTACAGGGGCATTACAGTTAAGAAAGTGTATGAATCTCAGAAGAGACTTTGAACTTTGGACTTTAAATAAGTTTGAGACTGTTATAGACTATGGGGACTTTGGAAGTTGGACTGAATGCAGTTTTGCATTGTGATATGACTATCACCCTTTGGGGGAAAGGGAGTGTTGTTTTAACTTTGACATGGTGGTTGCACCTTAATCAACTGCCATTTCAATAGCAACTGGGACTCTGTAGTAACCAGCCTGCTTCTCTGGACACTCAGGCCACAGCCTGGTGGGAATTTTATTCTTGCAGGCACTGGTTCTGCTGTGCTGCTAAAGGTAGCTTTAGCTAAATCTTATCATTCTATTTATAAACAAAATTCGAGATTAAAAGGCTGGGGTGAAAATCTGCTAGCTCAGAGAGGTTGAGTAGTATCTAGCTAGCCTTCTCTCCTTGCTGACATCTCTGAATGAGAGTATCCTTCTGCTCTGCTAAATAATAAAAGTCACACCACTCCAAATCTCTTCCTAATCTTTCCAGTACATCTTTTTATCTCCTCCAGATGGTCTCTGGTACCCTATTGATTATCTTCTGTTAACAAGCTGCTAACTCAGCCTCCTGACCCAAGGTTAAGTTTATTTAATTAATGCAATGCAAACTTGGGGTTCACAGTGTGGCCAAATATCTCTCAACATTTTCCAGTTTTTGTCTAAATAAAAAGAAAAGGTTTTAACTCTAACACAGTAAAACTATATGTAATAAGAACAATTACCAAGTAAGGATTGCATTCACAATGTTCAGTCCATTTGTATTTGGCAAATTCAGAGAAACTGCTCTATTATCTAATCTTAGTGAGTTCAAAGTTTGGTACATAATTTACTTTCTATCCTAACTTTTATCAACAACTCAAAACTATCTTTTTAGTCCTCCAAAACAGTTTCTTAGAAAATTTAACCTTATCCTATAGCCATACTGATGAATATCTTGCATATCACCATAGAACCTTCATCTGGCGATGGATGGAGATAGAGACAGAGACCCACACTGGAGCACCAAACTGAGCTCCCAAGGTCCCAATGAGGAGCAGAAGGAGGGAGAACATGAACAAGGAAGTCAGGACCGTGAGTGGTACACCCATCCACGGAGACAGTGGGGCTGATCTATTTGGAGCTCACCAAGGCCAGCTGAACTGGGACTGAATAAGCATGGGATAAAACCAGACTCTCTGAACATGGCGGACAATGAGGGCTGATGAGAAGCCAAGGACAATGGCACTGGGTTTTGATCCTACTTCATGTTCTGGCTTTGTGGGAACCTAGCCTGTTTGGATGCTCACCTTCTTGGACCTGGATGGAGGGGGGAGGACCTTGGACTTCCCACAGGGCAGGGAACCCTGACTGCTCTTCAGACTGGAGAGGGAGAGGGAGAGGAGTAGGAGGAGGGGGGGGACATGGGAGGCGGGGAGGAGGCAGAAATTTTTTCAATAAAAAAAAGAAAATTTAACCTTTTATGTCTCTCAACCTTACGCACTTTATACCTCTTTTGTGAGTTTCTTTTCTGAATTTGGTAACAAGGAAAACTGTAACTATAACTATCCCATTTTCAATTCCAACAAAGACTTGAGAAGGATATAATATTACCTGAGTAAATAGGAACTTCCAGAAGTAGAGAAATGACAGAAACAGCTGGCTGCCTGGACAGTCAACTCAGGTTCCCATGCAATGTTGAGGCATCTATCTTCAGTCTACAGGCCTAGAATATCTGATAGAGTTTTCTGTGAGGCAGAAATTTTGAAGGACTGTCCTACCCTGTCTTAAAAGGCTTGACAGTCACCTTCTTTTGTTGTCCTGTTCGTCCAATTTGGATAGCATACTGTCAGCAGTTGAGGCAAGGGAAGTTTCTTGCCCAGTGGCTAACTTTGCCACAACAAAAGCAAACTCCATATGGAAATTCTTTGATGTCTATCATCCTTCTTTGAAGTAAATTGATGCTGTCAGGAGCAGATATGTCATGAAAAGCCTTAGGTTATTGAAGTATATTAAATGCTATATTCTGTAGTCTTTGTAGTGTTTGAAAACTACATATATATTTAAAACATAACTTTGAAACATACCTAACATAACTATGAGTTTGATTATTACAGATGACTAACTTCTAACCTGTATTTCTTAGTTAAATATTACATTTTAAATGAGTTGCATAGGCACAATACCTTAAACAAGAGTAGAAACATATACAGTATAACAAAATAACCTTAAATTTGTATCTATATATAAAAATACCTTAAAAAGAGTAGGAACATATATAAAGTATGTTCTTGCAAAAATAACCTTAAATTTGTATCAAAATACAAAATCCATACCAATGTAAAATATCTGAGATTAATAGTTGTTTTTTAGTTTGAAGTAGGTTCAGTAACCTACCCTTTTATCTTATCCTTTCCATATTCTCCCTACTTTTTATTTCCTTTCTTTTTTTTTTAGAAGGAGATCCTTACATTCAATCACCCTTGGATAGTTTCATCCCTTGCCATGACCAGTAACAATTACCAACCAACCCCCCTAAATGATGACAAACATTCATAACCTATTGAATGACCAAAAACCTCCCACCCCACTTCTTGGGAATATGGATGTCATATTCTTAAAATTACTTCTTGTTGTCTAGGGGTAATAGCATCTTTAGGGAACCCCAAGAAAACTGAGATAATGTTCAAGTCTTGGGAAAGCTAGTTGTAACATTGGTCATCCAGTCTGTGTAATGGAAAAGTTCAGGGCTTATCTGAAATGCTGGCTCAAGTAGCCTGTGAAGCTGAACCTTCTCAGCTAATCACCTTGAAATTGTCTTGAGCAGTTTGTAGTTCAAAGCTGATTGTTAGCTTAATGTCATTACCACAATCCAGGTGGAATCATCATTTTGGGACTTCATCAATCTTTTGGAGTCTTTCAAAGGTAGCTCTTAGGAATGGTCATGGTACACTGCAGAAAACTTAAACATTTTAAATGTCATATGTAGCAGATCTCAGAGATGTTAAAAGACCACAATCTATTAAGTATATGCAGGATACACAAACTCAATTTCTAATTATATGCTTCAGATTCAAGCCCAAAATCATGTACAGGAAACTAGATGCAAACTATATTAGCTAGTACTCTATATGACTATTAATATGACAGAAAGTTTAATTATATGTATAGAGACACACATATATAGATTTATCTTACAAATTTGAGGTAATATATATTAAGAAAAGTTTTGAAGAGTCAAAATAAAACCAAAGAATAATGAAATAGTGACAATAAAATTGTCCCTTAATTTTTTCTTCTGTTCCTTGTCAGTTGGCTCTTCTGGCATGAGACAGAGATTATAGATTTTCCTTTAACAAGCATATTTGGATTTAGAGAAGAAAAGAGCCATGATCCAACTCTAAAGACAGCTTTGATTTTTAATTGCATCGGAACCACAAAAGACCATTTGCCTTATATGTTTGTAGAGTGCAGCAGAAAAAAATAACTTGGAACTTTTTTTTTTTTTGTAAATTTATCCTGCTGGAACTGTGCTATACTATTAGGCCAATTTTACCTTTTTTCTTGAGACATTTTCTCTGAATGATTTGTACTTTTTCTTCAGATGTTTCATTTGTCTACTGATCTTCAGGTTCCTTAGTTGAATGCTTTTATTCTGGAAAGACAAAGCAAAAATCCTTCTTCAACCCTAACTTTGGAGAGTTCATTTTTCTTGTCAGGGTATATCTTTGTCAAGACAATGGTTTGGGGTAACAGAAAAGAGTATTTCTTTTAACAAAAAAATAATATTTTTACCCATACCTGATTAAATGTAAAACATTTGTTGGACTCATATGTTAGCTTGAATTGAGACTAAGCGGTTTGATGAATTATCATCTCTCCTAATCAAGAGAAGCTCTAGAAATTGGTGTTCCACTCATTATATAAGGGAGAATCCAGTCAGTTCTTTTTATAAACTGAAGTCTCTCACTTGGGGATATTTGTTGCTAATCTCTCCCAAGCAGTTACTGCAAACTCTTTACCAGTGTTCATTTTCTGCCTATAGCAAGGAGATTTTAGCACTAATAAAAGGTATCAACATTTCTGCTGGGTCTATTCCAGGTCAGAAAGCTTTCTACAAAGGTCTTTATTTTTTTACTCTGTTAATGTGGTAAAAATATCCATTAGAGGATATTATTTTCTCTCTACATAAGAATTCCTGTAGGAGAATGTGTAGAAGGTAGAATAACCAGAGGACAACCAAGCTCTGGGTCTAAGCAATCCATCTATGCTTCCTTTCCTTCTACCAGACTCTCTTTGCTCAGCCTCAGCTGACAGTTTTCTTGTACTATTTAAGTCCGTATCACCTCATAAGGTCTGAAATAAATTACTTAGCTCTTGAGTTGTTGATCCAGTTGTGGGCCATTGACAGTTAATATCTCCCAGAAAGTTTTGAAAATCTTTAAGAGTTTGCAATTTATCTCTCCTGATTTGTAGTTTCTGTGTTTGAAGTTTTTATAAGCCTATCTTATATCCCAAATAATTAATAAAATCTCCTCTTTGTGTTTTTGTTTTCAGGAGCAATTTGTAATCACCAAAAAGGCCAAATTCTCTTTACTTTATTAAACACTTTCCTAAAGCATCTGTGTCAACCAATAAGATATTATCCATGTAATGGTAAATTATAGATTGTGGAAATAAATGAGAAATTAGTTCTAATGACTGTCATACAAAATGTTGACTTAAGGTAGAGCTGTTTAACATTCCTTGTCGAAGAATTTTCCACTGAGACCTTTTAATAGGCTGGGGAAAAGGTACTCTGAAGGCATCTTTTTCTCTGTCTTGTTCTTGTAAACAGAGTAAAAATAAACAGTCTTTCAAATCAATCATTATAATAGACCATCCCTTAGGTAATAAAGAAGGCAATGGAATTCCAGTATGCAAAAAGCCCATTGACTGAATCACTTTATTTATGGCTCTTAAAATCTGTTAACATTTTACATTTTCCAGATTTACTTTTAATAACAAATATAGGAGAATTCCAAAGACTGGCTGATTCTTCAATACATTGAGCATTTAGTTACTCCTGTACCAACTGTTCTAATGCCTATAATTTTTCTGATATCAAAGGTCATTGTTTCACCCACACAGGTTTTTCAGTTAACCATTATAAGGTAGGTTTGCTGGTACCTTTGAAAGATCAGCAGCTGTTATGCCCTGCTTATGTACAAATTGAACATTCAGTGTCTGTTCTTTTTTTTTTTTGGTTTTTCAAGACAGGGTTTCTCCGTGGTTTTGGAGCCTGTCCTGGAACTAGCTCTTGTAGACCAGGCTGGTCTCGAACTCACAGAGATCAGCCTGCCTCTGCCTCCCGAGTGCCTTTAATCTCAGTGTCTGTTCTTGATAATGCCTTTCAATATTTTTCTCAGAAGCATACATTAATTTATAGTTTTTTTCTGATATTGGAGGAATGTTAATCTGTGTTTTTCACTGCTGTAACAAATCATGTTCTCATAAATTCATTGCTATGTTAGTGACATAAGGTTTTAATTTTATCTGTTTTTCTGGCCCTATACATTTGATCCATCTTGTACTTTGTTTTACCTGAGATAAAGTTCCAATCCCTAGAAGCTGAACATTTATCTCCTAAAGAGACCAATCTGGATGACAAGATTTTGGTGAAAGTATTGCTACATTTCTACCTATGTTCACTAAATTCTAATTTTAATGTCATTTATTTATATTTTTAGCTTTGATCTTTGATCATTTATAGAAGTTTGCCAAAATGCTTGCTTTATGGTCCCTCCTGAAAGTTTTGTTTGATCTGCTGAAGCTGTTCTGTCATCCAGAGCAGTATGGTTTTCAACAACAGGCATTAAGTCTTTTAATTGCTCTATAGGGAAGTTTACCTAAAGCTGACAGGGAATGATTGAACCAAATTTGACATGGGGACCTGTCTAACTTCTGGATCTGATATCATTTTATTTGCAGCTGAAGTCAATGTTTGTTAAAAAAAAAAAAATCAGCTAAGGCTTCTTTTGGGCCTATATAACTTTAGAAAATGACTCAGTCCTCTTTCCTGATTCTTCAGTCCTGTCCCAAACATTCAAAGTTGCTATACAACAAAGAACCAAGATGAAATCATTCACTATAGATTGTCCTTGTGAATTTTTTTTTTTTTTTACAGAGAAGCTGGTCTTGGGAAATTTTGTTACCTCTAGGCCTATTTTGTTGTTCTATGACCCTAGCTTTCTTTCTCCACCATGCTTTTTATTGTAATTGAATACCAACATCAAAAATTTCTGTAACTAAGTCTTTCCAAATTTGTGGAAGAATTCTGTTACTAGTTGCCCATGCATTTATCATGTTTCACAAAGTGAATACATGCCATATGAAACAATTGTTTCCTTAAATCTCTTCAAACCTAGCATTTCTAAAGGATTCCAATTAACTTCTACACAGCCTTAAAGGTTTCTGTCATCTGTTAGTCATTCCCGTATTATAATTGGATAAATTAAGAGTGGCGTAAATTAGGCTGATCCTCTTCAGTTTCATAATGCAATGGTGTGGTAGGTTCTGCTCTAAATTCTTCTGACTATGTCTGAGTATTTTTCTTTTCATTAGTAGATCTTTATAAAACTTATACCTTATCAGTGGCAAATTTGACATATCAGTCAAATTTTTCTTATTTTCATTAGTAAGTCTTTCTAAGGCTTGTACCTTATTAGTCAAATTATCATATTTTGTGTGTTATCAAACTACTCTTTAAAAAATAAAATATTAATTACCAATCTTATAGTAATTAAAATTGACATTCTGTCAATTCCAACTAAGTCATTTATCCCCTCTTTTAAATTTTTTATTTTTAAACCACCCACAGTAGTGCCATAAGAGCTCCTAGGACCCTACATTGTGATGTTTTCTCCCTGAAGGACTTCCTAGGTATCTCATAAAATCTGCTGACTTTTTAGCTCATCTGTGGTGTCAGGGGCAAACTCAAGTTCCTCCCACTTCTAAGAGTGAGCCTGTTTTCTGGAGTCCTGGCAAGTGGCAGCCAACTGTTGTAAGAGCTTATACAGAGAGGCCCAGATAGCAACTGTGGTAGAGCCAGATGACATAACTTCTCTGTTTGTGTGGTTGCGCCATGCATTGGAATGCCGCAGAACTGATTTAACCGGTTGCTGATTCCCTCACTGACATCAGAACCAGTTATACCAAACTTCCATTATGGACTAAGGACCTGCGGCTTCCAGGATCCTTCTAGATTTTTAGCACTAGGTTGGGACTGTTGAGGCAATCAGCCTCAAGGACTGAGCAACTAAATGGGTTCTTAGCCTCTCAGGGGTGACTAACCTGCTGTTGTTCTTTTATGCTAAGCCGATTTAATAAACACACATACACATCATTGATCCTATATCTTCTCCATATTCTCTCCAGTATTTGTTATGTCTTAATTTGCATTTCCCTGATGACTAGGGATAATGATCACTTTAAAAAAATAATTATTGACCATTTGTGGCTTTTCCATTTTTGTTAATTGTCAATTGATTTTTTTTGTTTTTTTTGTTTTTGTTTTTTTTTTTTTTGTTTTTCGAGACAGGGTTTCTCTGTGGCTTTGGAGCCTGTCCTGGAACTAGCTCTTGTAGACTAGGCTGGTCTCGAACTCACAGAGATCTGCCTGTCTCTGCCTCCCGAGTGTTAGGATTAAAGGCGTGCGCCACCGCCGCCCGGCTAGCCCACTAGTTTTTTTAGTGTATTTGATTTACCCTGTTATTAAAGCCTCCCCCCCAGGCTTTGAATTTTGCTGCGTGTATTTTTCAGCTCAATGATATGTTTGGTTTTCAATTTTTTTCATTTGTTTGTTAAGTTTCTCTGGTCGACTATTAGAAACTTTACGTTTCCTTCCTGTTCCTTTTTTAAAAATAGCTGAATTAAATTTTGTTAGTGTTCTACCACAGCTTCCTGCCCGGTCAATTCTGGCATCTTATTTTTGAGTATGGAGTCAGGATTTCCTGAAACATTTTGGATATCATTGGCAGTTATATCATTTTGCCATTGAAGGGTTGTATTTTTCTTAGTCTTTCTAATCTGAAATAGTTTGTACTTATTTTTCCCATGGTTCTAAATGGCCTTATTGGCTTTATTAAGACAGTAGTAAATTCCAGTCTCTCAGCAATGGAGGTTCCCAGGCCCTAATTTGCTGGGATGCCCAATAGAGGAATGTTGTCACTGTTTCAGTACTAGATGGCAAGCCATGTCTGTGTTTGTCACGAATTCATTGCTGGAGTGATGTTCAGAAAGAACAGGCGAATATACAGAATTAGTAGTGTGTTCCCACAAACCTCATCCTCACATGAGACTAGGCCCAGACACCTTATCAACAGTTATTAGTCTATGGTCAGATACCGAGAAGGTTTGCCCAGCTCTGGTTGGAGTTATCTTTGATATTCTAGATACAGGCTCACATGTCACATCTGTGCCCACCATTTCTATCAAGCTATGTAGTATCCCAAGACTGCATCCTCCAAGACAAGTAGAACACTTGATGGGGACCAAAAACAGCACTTCTATGGGCTGCCTTGTAGCTCAATGTGGGGGCCCACAGATGTGAGTCCTGTTCCACCTGACTAAAGGTCAGAGAGTTTGAGATTATTTTTACTCTTTCAAAGTTGTTGACAACAGGTGTGGCTACAAACAAGATAAACTGACCTTGGGTGTGGTTACTTTGTGTTTTGGACCTTAAGATCCACCGGTAGAGGTGGATCAGTACTACTCTGACCAGAGGTCAGAGAATTCAAGTCTATTCCTGCTCCTTCATTTTAAAATAGAAGGTTTGAGACCAGCCTGGTCTACAGAGCTAGTTCCAGGACAGGCTCCAAAGCCACAGAGAAACCCTGTCTCAAAAAACCAAAAAAAAAAAAAAAAAAATTAAAATAGAAGGTTTGGCATGGGGAGTGGCTGCCTACAGGATACTAGGTCTAAGGTATATTTGCTGCATATCCTGCCCAAAATGTCAGAATGCTTAACTCAGGAAATAATAACTTGATGTCTCAAGTACTGAAACAAGTAAGCATTCTGATTGTCCTTCATGTCATATTAAAGCAGTCTTTTGCCTTCTTCTTTTTTTTTTTTGTATTGTATTCCCATATACGCATTTGGGAAATCAACACAGGTGGATTCAGTATTCACTGAGTAGCTCTCCTGGTACTCTTCTATGTCTCTGTGTTTCTTTTATATCTCTGCCTATTCTACCTAACATTGGTAATCCACACACCACTACAAACCCATCATGACAGGTCCATGACAAATATCAACCCAATGTTTGACTTATGACAGCTCAGTATCGTTGCAGTAAGTCATGGGTGATGCCGAGTGAGGCAGAATTCTAAAGACTGGCCCTCTGTGTCTTTCTCTAGCATCTCAACTGTTTCAGAGACTCTGTCTAGAGGTGGACCTGGGGATGGGGTTGCACGGTGATCTCCCAAATGTGCTTCACCAGCTTAACACAATGTCCCAAGGCAAAGTCCTCATCACAAAGCTGTATTAGCCTCAATAAATGAGATTGTATATCATTCTCTATTGCCTGAGGTTGGGGTTAGCATTGGTTAGGGTCTCTTAACTACCTAGGCTTATGCTAAACTTAGGTTGAACCTGACTTTCAGTGTGTGTGTATTTATGTATAGTCCCTGTGAATGTGTATCTGTGTATGTCTTTACCAACACAAACACATTCTTGATATATTTAATTTATTTTCCTTTATGATTAAAGTCAGTCAATTCTCAGTCCATCAGTTTTTTAGGTTGCTTATTTCAAGACTAGAATTAAAATCCATTCTTGTACAGTTCTGAAAAATGCCTGGGTTGTAGTAGTTTAAACATAATTGTAGAAATATAGTCTTAAAGTAGGTAGGCCAGGTAGGCACCAGCCTGGGTAAATTTAGTCTGAGGGCAGCAGTGTCCTGTCTGGGCATGCTATGAATGAGTCAGTCAGTTCCAAGGTCCTGTCTGGTAAGACTTCTCTTGTAAGTTTTCAGCTTCAATAAATCGAAACTAATACATTCAACAGAAAGAGTCGGGCATAGTTCTTACTGGAAGTCAACGTGTGGAAAATACCCAGGCAGTAAATTCACAAGAAGAATGTGGAAGTTAATTGCTCTCAATCTCTAAGCCATTGTCCCCAGTCCCCTTGGAATGTTGTGGATGGTGATTTATCCCTTTGTCACATTAGATTGTTAGCAGTCTAGTGAAGACTGGGACCCCTAGGCCTTACAAAGTGTCTGGCACACAGTAAATGCCTATCAAGTATTTATTGATTACATTTCTATGGTTTAAATGAATAGCATCGTGAAGAGGAGGAGTGGGCATCCCTAGAGGGACCCTATGCACACGGTGGTCTTTCTACCATGCCGTTTGCTTTCTGTTCTCTGGTTCTTTAGAAATGAGATTCTTTCAGGCGCGGTGACTGCCTAAAACTAATTCAATCTGCTCCAATTACCTCCGACAGGTCAATGTTTCAGAGGAACAGAGTTAATCTCATCACTAGCACCCCCGGCAACCAAGACCCTCTCTACTGCACCCCTTGCCTGTTCTCCCACTGGTCCAGTCCCCTGCTTACCCACAGCTCCACTTTCTGCAGTTTCAGTCCCTCACGGTTCTCTGTGATCTGGAAATGTTAAATGAAAAGGTTCCAGAAATAATGTATAATTTTCAAATCTACTTTTAAAATATGCTTAAAGTGTGCTGCTATTTGTTGATGACTGTGCTGAAATTATACCCTAATCTTTTCCAAAAATATGTGTGCGAGAAAAAAAAACCATAGTACCTGCAGGGTTCACTACTATCTGCTGTTTCAGATACCCCTCGAGGTCTTGGAACAGATCCCTGTGGAGACAGGAACTACTCCACATGTCAAAATTATGTTCTGCAGTCGCATGCGGCTGAGCATGCATTTCCCAAGCAAATAGCCCACGTTCCCCATCCACACCTGCTGCTTTCTGTGCCTGCTGAGTGAAATCCCACAGTCTCTGCCACCTGGAATCCATCAATCCATAACTCCATGTGAGATGCCTTTCTTCCCACGGTATATGATCTTCCCCTCCTCTGTCTGGCATCACGTCTTTAAACTCTCATCTTTTGGCTCCTACTTTGAAGTCACTGGATAAGAGGGTCTGAGCTTTGCTCATCTCTCTATATTCCACCACCGTGCCTTTCAGTTTACCTGGAATTAGGAAAGACAAGGGTCAGGCATGGTGGCACACACCTTTAATCCCAGCACACAGGAGGCAGAGGCAGGCGGATCTCTGTGAGTCTGAGGCCGGCTTGGTCCACAAAGTGAGTTTCAGGATAGTCAGGGCTGTTACACATCACACTGTCCCCATTTCTCACGGTTGCCTTTCCACTTCTAAAACCCACATCCACACTCAACTCCAAGTATTTATTATGTAATATGCATTATATGCTGGGACCTACATGTGAGTCTATATTTTTGTCTTTCTGATACCTCATTTCATATAATACTTACAACTCCATCTTCCATTTCCCCATATGAGTTACATCATTTGATGATGATACTTACAACTCCATCCTCCATTTCCATATTTTTTTTCTCTTTGCATTGGAAAAAAAAATCAGCAAACACACACATTCATGTGACATTTTCATTCAACTCTTGGTGGACATTGGGGTGGATTTTAGCATCATACAAGTTTGTAAAACCTCTGTGACATTAAGGATAGCTACTTACACATGTGAATACTCAAGACAATTTGTTAAGGAAATCCAGTTCACTGTGTGAGAATCTGTAGGTGGAAAAAGGAACCAGGGGCCCCTTGTAAATAGAATCAGGCTTATATGTGACTTTAGCAGCCGGTTACAGTGCAGGGATTGTTCAGTGAGACTTAGAATGAAGAATGGGATGATTTGAATGTGGGCCCAATGAGGCTGTTTTAAACGAGCATCTTTATCTTGCTTATGGACAGAGTCATAGAAACTCAGGCAGGCAAATAGTCCACTTCCACTGGTGTTCCAAGAAAGTTGTTTCCCCCTCATATGACTAACAAGAGGGAGGGAAATAGACAGAATGCTCATATTCCAAAGGGAAGTCCACATAACTGGTACAGCTTTATCTTACCATTCTAGGGGTCTTCAAATGTATAATCTAGAAAGCATAAACAATGTATCATTGGAGAGGCCAGTCGACGGTGTGTCAGAAAGAACTGAAGACAGGATTGAAGGGAAGATTCAGCCGACACAGGGCCATTTCATTGTGCTCCATCCAATTTCATCCATCCTTCAGTGTACATCCCTGACATTCCGTTTCCTTTGGGAGTCTTTTCTTTATAGCAAGACTCTGCTTATCGCTTCTGCTCCTTATATGCTGTGATTGTTCCTTACCCCTACTAACTGTTTATCGCAAATGACTATTAAAGGCACTTTAGTTGTCTATCCATACAATCTCTTTTTTATTTTCCTTAAAATTTATTTAGGGAGAACTCTTTTGCTGGTACCTAATTTATAGTGTATAAGGAAAGCCTAGACAAGCTTCCCTGTACCCATTTACTTTGGACTGAACATCTTTTTTTTTTAATAATTTATTTGCATTTTATATACATTAATGTTTTGCCTGCATATATGTCTGTGTGAGGTTATCACACCCCCTGGAACAGAAGTTACAGACAGTTGTGAGATGCCATGTGGGTGCTGGGAATTGAACCCCGGTCATGTGGAGAAGCAGAGAGTGCTCTTAACCGCTGAGTCATCTCTCTAGCCCACGGACTAAACATCTTGACTGAGGCATGTGGCTTGCAGCAGCCTCCTCCATAGCCAGGTAGGATATCATATCAGGCTGGTCATTGCTGTTGTTTATCGGTATTATAGCTAGATAGGACTAGTGGTTGCTTCTCTAGCTTGGAAGCTTGCATGGCACCAATAAATAACCCAGGTAGACATTTTATATTACTATGGTAGTAAATTTGTATGATATTGGAATGTTCTATAATGCAGGCAATAAAGAAGATTTGTCCTAGAAATATAAATTGAGTAGACCTGGCAACACATGGCCTAACATCAGTAAATGGGATTCAATGCATATTTAATTGAATTGGCATTAAATACCTCCCTTGGAGCTGGGAAGATGGCTCAGCAGTTAAGAGCACTTGCTGCTTCTGCAGAGGACCTTGGTTCAGTTTCCAGCACCCACATGGCAGCCCATACCACCTATAACTGGATCCAGAGCCTTCTTCTGGCCTCCAAGGGCATCAGATATGCAAGTAGTGCATGTATACACATGCACGAAAATGATCACACAAATAAGATACAACAACCCTACCCAACCTCCCTCTTTTCCAGGGAGTCAAAGAAAAAGGATACCTGCACACACTGGAAGGACTCAGTTCTCTGAGCGTGGCTGCTGTGCAGTTTTGTGCTATTGAGATGACATATCTTTTCTTCATTATTGAATATCCACTAAATTGTATTGAAATCTGAAAGAAGAATATGAGCCCAAACCTGGGCACGGACAGAAACACCACAATAGTTGGGATGCCACCTTTTTTTCTCAGCTTTCTGCCACAGACAGTGTGATTATGAGGTCTTGTTTGCTCCCTCGAGGGAATCATGGGTTTACCAATGTACAGATGCAAAACCTAGATCAGATACCCATAGATCAGTGCCTTACGCAATACTAGTCAGAGAAGTTTCTTCTTGTAGTATATGGGAATTAACACAGAGACCCAACACTGGACAATGGGCAGAGACTAGGAGTCTCTGGAGCACTCATTTCTAAATGGAATGTCCTCAAACCATTCCCATCAAGGCTCAGGGATCTATGCAGAAGAGGAGGCAGTAACATTGTAAGAGCCAGAAGTGGTGATGACTCCAAGGAAACAATGGGGCTGATGCCCAGATGAAGTTACAGAGACCTTGGCAGCATGGACAGTGCCTGTACGTGTTCAAACCAGACAGGGACCCAGCACTGGGAGGGGGATGTGGGCATGGGTCCCAGCCCTAACCAAGAAGCTGTTTGCAAGTGTTAGCTTCTGGGAAGGTGAAAATCAGTTTCCTCCATGGAGTGGTACTGTGTATATCAACCATACTCCAGGGCAGTCCCCATGGCCAGAAGCAATTGGCCAACGCAAAATAAATTCCGTGGATCCATGTTTTTTTTCTCTCTCTATCTTTTGTGTGTGTGTGTGTGTGTGATCTCTTTCATTTTGTTTTGTTTTGTTTTGGCATTTTTTGTCTTATTGGCTTTTGTTTGCTTTGATTTTTTTTAAAGGAAGGAAAAGAGAGAGACACATTCACAGAGCAGGAAGGGAGAGGTCTTATGTACATAGAGGAGGGGGAGGATTTGAGTAGAGATGGGAAAGAAAAAAAAAACTTGATCAAAATATATTTTATGAAAACAACACAAGCCCTTGGAGCAGGCAGAGCACGTGTACTGGCCAAAGATAAATTATAAACTGTTATAAAAACTTTCTCCTTAAACGGGTGATCATGAGTAATAAAACTCAGAAAAGCTTCAAAGCAATTGGCAAATTCAGCTGTTAAAGCAGAGTCTCAATCTTGTTACATGTCAATATAAGAATGATAGGTTTTGGGTTTTAGCTATAAAATGTTTGAAAGTAAATTATGGCTAAGAGTTTGATATGAAGTAGAAAATTTCAGGAATAAACAAGAAATTTAGGCTCTTGATCTCTTCATGTTACTTTTTCAATTAATGCCACCTCAACTCTCCTCTTCAGCTAGTATCTTTCCAAGGCCGAGACCCTCACAGCAAGGAAAGAAAGGCAATTAACAAAGGAGGCTAAAACTTCAGTGTTTGCCACTGAAGTAGGAATTTTATCTTATTGCTTTGCTAAAACAAAATCTCAGATTCAGTACATTGAATCACTATTATAAACATCCCCAAAGTCTAGAGCATTAAAAAATGCGTTTTTAATTTAAAAAGCTTTAACTAAAAAAAATCAGATAATATATTTTCAGGGAAGAAATTCTCAGAAGGACTTTCATTTAAGTAATATTAACATTAGTTTATGACAGGCAAATGGCAAAAATAATTAAATTATTTTTTAATGATTGCATTTTGGCTCTCTTAAGGTAATTATGGAGCAAGAAGAGGAATTTGCTTTTGCTAAAGAACAGACATAATCTCCCTTTCATTATTTAATGTTGTGCTTGATAGTGTATCTAGAAATAAGCAGTCTGTCCTTGAACAGGTGCTGACGGCAGAATTGCTTTTTTGTTAGTCTGCAAATATTAAACTATGGATTAGAAAATGATCTGCAACATTATTTTCTCATAAAAATCATGTGAAGGAATAAATGAGCATATCATTAAACACAAACTAAAGGGTTGCAGAAACACCCGTTGAGACATAAGATTACCAGGGGAAGACCCACTTACGGTTTATTATCTTGTTCTGCAGAAATGAGTCTTATTGCCACCTCTAAAGCTCAGTGAGAGACTTCCAACAAAGTCAAGAGAAATAGGAGATTTATAGAAGCAGTAGATGGGACATCTGTGCTAGCCCCCTTCTTCACCTAGGCTGAGGGGACATCTGGGAACAGGAGGCAGAAACAATGTAAGACAGAGGGACAAGCAGGAATGCTGTGAAATGCTGTCTTGTGGACATGACATGGGTCTCAGACACATGAAATCAAAGCAGCTATGGATATCTGAACCAGGCCTGCAAAAGATCAAGTCAGCCCAAATCCAGCATAGATGGAGGAGTTGATCTCCAGGTGCCACTCCTAACCAAGGAGCTATTGATAGCTGGTTATTGGAAAAAGAGAGGGAATCACTCTCTTTTGAGAGTGTGGCCACAGTAGGTGTCTATGTTCTAGTGGATCCCCACATCCACGGGCATCTCCGGTGATGCCCACATCCATGCACATCTCCGGTGATGCCCACATCCACGCGCATCTCCCGTGGATCCCCACATCCATGCACATCTCCTGTGGATCCCCACATCCATGCACATCTCCCATGATGCCCACATCCATGCACATCTCCCATGATGCCCACATCCATGCACATCTCCCATGATGCCCACATCCATGCGCATCTCCCATGATGCCCACATCCATGCACATCTCCCATGATGCCCACATCCATGCACATCTCCCATGATGCCCACATCCATGCGCATCTCCAGCACTAACTGGACTTAGTCAATTATTAAAAAATACATAAATTTGGAAAGGTTTAAGTTTGGGGGAGACATGGAGAGAGTTGGAGAAGAAAATAGAGGTGTAGATATGATCATATTTTATTGCATATATGTATGGCATTCTCAAAACTGAAGACAAAAAAATTAAAGGCACTCAGAAACTGCTGACCCGTAACAATCTACAATCAATGGAGAGATAATGAAGTGTTGCAATCAAATAGAAGCAAAGCTTTGGGTCATTTGGCTCTTCATTATCTAACTTTATAATGAAGGTAGCATTTACTTCACAGATTCCTACAGTTCCTATAGAAGAACCATTGAATCACAGTACACCAGATTCAACATGGAGAACCTAAGCATCACCATCAAGGTAGAAAGTGAATATTATATTTAGAGTTTAGTCCTTCAAGAACAAAGACAAATGGAATGTCGAATAGTGATAGGGAGTTTAGGAATGTGGAAGCAATGTTTTCTCAGGTGAGTATTTTCTTTGAAATCTTACACACACACACACACACACACACACACACACACACACCTCATGAACAAGCTACACCAAGAACACAGTATATTCTATAAGAGACAAAACATTGCCATACAGCAGTCTTTGCAATTATTTCAAAAACTATTAGGAAATTACGTTGGCATTTCCTCAATTCATTTATAAGGAACATGTGCCTTGTGTAGTGTTATCTTACCTAATAGGTTAACTATTTTTAGTTTCTAATTTGTATTTCTTTGCTAGCTTCTTAGAAAGCTAAAAGCTAAGTGTGGACTTGCATGAATGGCAATTCTCAGAACCTTTGGATGGGTAGCAATTGAATACTAAAGCTCTAAGAAACCTTTAGGATTATCCCCAAAGCGAATACACCAAGGCTCAAAGGGATTAAAGAGTCAACAACTTTATCAAGATTACAGGGACTGTCAGAGAGGAGCCAAAGCTAAGGCCGTGGTATTCAGGGGGAGGGGGCGGCTCTCCTTCACTGTCTTTGCTGCAGTAATGTAGGTCACAGAGCATGGGGCAATGATACCCAGCAGGGTTTCTGCATGCATTGCCCATGTTCATCTCCAGTGCTCCCCAGAGTGTGCAGAGACATTTCTGAAAAAGTGCTGTTTTCTCTCTTCATGGACTGTAGCTCAGCTGTTAGAAGGCATGCGTGATCATAATGAAATCAGTGAGCCATGGTGTCTTCCAGCCTCTTATTCCTTTCTAGTCTTAACCAGAACCTCTACAGCTAGCTACACAAAAGAACCAGTCCTTTTAACTGTTGTTTAAATTTCCAAAGTTCTGCTGGCTCTATACCGCTTGAGCTTATCTTCATAGGTTTAGGGAAGTCTCTCATAAGCTAGTGTCAGTTTGCTCTAAAACAGTCTAAATGTTTATTCTCAGATCTATCCTTAGGTCAGGAAGAAGCAACACACAGTTTTCAGTCCAGCACTCATCTATGGACCCCACTCTGAGAGTCAGATCTAAGATGAGATAGCCTCATACACCATAGTAGAGACTCGAGCATGTAATGTACCCTTCATTGTTCTTTCTGCGACACACTGTGCTACAAACTCAACAAATGACATTGATTCCTCCCTCAAAAAGTGAGAGCTCGAAAGAGGACAGTGATATACTCTTCTCTGTCCCCTCACCTCTACCGGAATCTCCTGGAGAAACACGACCCCTCCTTAGCTGTAAAGGAGATGTCTTCACAGAGCCAGCTTGGCAGGTGGTTCAGAAGACTTTGTTGGGAGACTTCCTTGATTTAGGTCATGACTTGGCACTTGCAAGTGCTGTAAGTCTTTTGTGTAGTCCTGCGTCTTTGTTTTTTTCCTTTATAAAGAATAGCGCCTAGTGCAGAGTAAGTGCTCAAAAAATGTTAGCTATTGTAACTGTCCAAAACTAGCCTTGGTTAATGAGCTTGTCATCTGTTCCCTCCTTACCCCTGTATGAGCAGCGTTGTGATAGTCTTCCAGAATGATCACACACACACACACACACAGCTTGTGGGGCAAAAGTGAGTATCACAGTCACCAAAGCTGATTGGGATCCAAAGAGGCATGAATGACCAGGAAAACTGTCTGTGGATGAAGTGGAGAGAATAAGTTTATGTAGGACTAAAGAGCATGGACATGCATCTTAAGGAAGGCAATATTGAGAAGCAGAGAAAAGCAGGAAAGCCGAACCAGGGGACAAAGTAATACAGGAAGGAGGAGTGGGAAGTCAGGCCTCATTCAGCATCTAGAAGTGGGTGCTGGGCTGCAGTTAGGAGCAGGACATAGGTAAACCTGCACAAGAAAAGCAATCGTTTTAGTAGGGAGCATTTCGTATAGCATGGTGAAACACTAATAGCTTCAGTTCTGTTGATTCAGTGACCTGGAACCAGATTAACGCCAGTTGGAGACACACAACCGGTAACTAGAGATCCGGAACTGTGGGGATTTTGACGAGTTCCCTATGAAGACGATTCTCACCGAGCCTGTGACAGTGAGCTTCTCTTGGGTCATTCTGGATACGGCACATTTTTCTTCGCTACACATGTGTGTCTGGCAGGACTTCAGAGGGCCACAGTGAAACTTCCGGGATGTCTGAGAGAGCTGCACTTGGTTTTCCTCTGAAACATTAAAAACGGAAGGGGAGAGGGCAGGATTGAGAATTCTGGAGGAAGAAATGGTTCCGGTCCCAGTAAAAATCTCTTTAAGACGGTTTGGGTTTGTTGTTTTCACTGCCATTGTCGCTTACAGCCTCAATCTTCGTGGGACCTCATTTTCACCGTGCCCAGAGAAGGTGGCCAATACCTCATTCTATGCAGGAATGAAATTTTTTCTCTAAAAATAATTTCATTTTACGTTTACCTTGGGGAACTGTCTTTACAGCATGTGGAATTATAGGTTTGTAGTTATTGTCTTTTAGCATTCAAATATGTTATTTCAATTTCTCCTATTTCCAGTTCTTGTATTAGGAACTAAACTGTCTGATATAATTGTGGCTTTTAAAAAGATAGTTTTCTCCCTCTGGCTGCTTTTTAAGACGTTTTTCTCTTTGTCTGGCATTTTAGTATGAGGTGGTGCAAACTAAGTTTTGTTCTTTGGAGTTTTTGTCTTGATTTAAAACCTGTTATAAAACCTCCTTTTAGCCGCCATCTCTTCAAGAACTGTTTTTTAGGCTTTTTATTTTTTGAGAACACAGTATAATCACATCACTTCCGCTTGCTTTTCTTCCCTCCAGTACCCTCCCATATACCACTCTCTTCCTCTCATTAAAATCGATGGCCTCTTTTCTTTAATTGTTGTTATATATATGAGTGTGTAAACATATAGCTACAACCCACTCAGTCCATATTGAAATACCGTTGTTACCCTACACTGTCTTCATTGTCTTCTCTTTTATTGAATTCTCTGTTTTTTTTCATTATGTTATATTTACCATTCCTAGGAAGGGGTGCACGCCCCAGCAATGCTTGTGGATGTCAGAGGACAGTTTGTGTGCACTGGTTTTCTCCTTATACCATGTGGGTCCTAGGGATTGAACTCGGGGCAAGCTGAGTCATCTCGCTGGCTCCTTTTTACTTCTAATGTGTCCCTTTCTTCTCTTCTGTATTTTCCATATTTTTGAGTTTTCAATGTTATATTTGGAATAATTTACTATTTTTAGTTCACTCGTTATTTCCCCTGCTGCCTTTTATCTTCTGACAAACCCATTTGTTGAATTCAGTTTTGATTTTAGACTTTTAAAGCCATAATTACAACTTCATCCTTCATAAAACTAGTTTCCAAAACTCTATACAAATTCTTAGCTTTTTCCCCTTTTATCTCATTCAATATAAAATACCAGTTATTTTAGTCACAATCTGGTAACAAAGTGTTTGGAGCCTCTGTGTGCATAAATATTCTCCTTTTAAAAGGGTTTACTCATTTCTATGGCCTCATGTACTTATTATTCTTAAAATAAAAACTGAACCAAGCGTTTATTGAGAAATAAAAATCAATATACAAAGTTTATTTGTACCTGTACACCATGATAAAGTTTTCTTGTGTGTTTGTATGTGACCTTCATCTTGCTCAGTATGCTCTGAACCATCCTAGATCCTTCCCTCTTGCTCTGTCCTCACTTGCCAACAGGCGGTGTGCCGTAGATGAGCTTTTTCCTGATGTTTTCACTTTATATGACTGAAATAATGAAACATGTATCTCATTTCTATGAAGGATAAGGAATAAAATTGAGTTTTGTTATTCTACATGCAGCTATCCAGTGTGGCCAGCATCAGTTATCAAAGAGTCTGTCCCTTTTACAATGTATATTGTTGGCTTCTTTGTAAAAAATCAAGTGACTATAGAAGTGTGAGTTTGTATGTGGGTCCTCAATTCTATTCCACTGATCAATACGTTTGCTATTATGTCAATTCATGCTGTTTTTATTACTACAGCTATATATTTTAACTTGAAATATGGGATGGTGATGCCTCCTGCATGAAAGTCAACTCCAGATGGATCAAGGACCTTATGTAAGGCCTATTGCCCTCACAGAGCTAGAGAAAAAAGTAGGGAGTACATTCGAGCTCACTGACCTAGGAAAGAGCTTTATGGACGGGATCTCAGAAGCACAAGAATTAAGGCCAACAATAAATGGGATATCATAAAACTAAAAAGGTTCTGTATAGCAA
The DNA here is from genome assembly GCF_000317375.1 of Microtus ochrogaster. NCBI lineage: Eukaryota > Metazoa > Chordata > Mammalia > Rodentia > Cricetidae > Microtus > Microtus ochrogaster. Next base: position 11,629,316 of record NC_022028.1, on the reverse strand, counting down.
GAATATGATCACTATACTGAATAAGCAACTTTCAGAAAAGTAAAGAAAATCTTTACCACCCCCAACAGATGGTTAATATCTAGAATATTATAATATACAAAGAATTTAAACAATTAAACAAGAAAACACACAACTCAACAAATAATGGGTCATATAACTAAAAGTGTTTGCCAAAGAAGTGGCAAACATTTTTTAAGTTCAACATCTATAGCCTTCAGTAAAATGCAGATTAAAACTTTCATGTGGCTTTACTTAATTTAAAAAATGATAGGTGTGGAGAAAGAGTGACATTTACTTACTGCTGATGGGAATGCAAATTAGAGCAGTCGCTGTGGAAATCAATATTGAGCGTCACCAAAAGATATCTGCATCAAAATGGCTCCTCCATTTGACCCAGTTATTTCGCTGTTGGGTATATACCCAAAGGATTCCACATGCTACTCTAGAGATACCTGCTCATTTGTGTTCATTGCTGCTCTACTCACTATAGATAAGAAATGGAAACAGTCTAGATGTCCACTAGCTGATGAATAGAAAATGTAAATATAGTATATTTGCACAAAATTTATGCAGCTATTAAAAAATGAAATTAAAAAATTTACTGGTAAATGGATGGAACTGGAAATAATTGTCCTGAGTGAGGCAATCCAGATACAGAAAAAATGCCACATGCTTTCCTGCATCTGTGGATGCTAGCTTTAAATTTTCAGATATGTGTGTTTAATTAGGAATACAGATAAAGTTTAGGAAATTACTAAGGGGCCACGGGGAGGGACATCCCAGGGAATTGTATGTAAATTGGTTTAAAGAATCAAAAGAGAATGATGAAACAGGAAGGGTTAAGGTAGGGTTGAGGAGTAAAGAGTAGGGTGGAGGAGGAAATAGGGAGAGGAATAAGTACTAAAGATCCTTTGAAAAAGATATGAAAATCTACTACTGTATAAATTTTCAAAAATATATATTTATATTACTTATATGGGGAGGGCCGAAGGAAGGAGAGGGAGGAGGGAGCATGGAGGGAGAGAGAGTATGAGCTAAAATACAGTCACTCTGTAATAGGTCAGCAATGCTTATACTAGATAATAGATGTTAACAAATGACACACCCAGAGCCAGGTATGAGTTACTTCCTTTGGAGTTGTTGACAAGTGCCTTCCTAGAACCCTGAAATATTTCAGGCTATTACCATTGCTTCTAGTTATTCTATAGAGCTTGATGGTAAGACCATAGTGCTGAAGACGTCCTGTATATGCGTCATTGGGCCTGGAGAAATCCAGTGTGGTGTGGGAAGCTTTATCTGAACTGGCTAGCTTCCATAGTGCTGGAAGGTACTAGGCAACCTACTAGAGGAGAAAAGTAATTATCGATCATACCCAGCTATAACCCCTTCAAGCTTCTGTAAGGACTGACTTGGAAAGGCAGGCCCACTGGGTGTAATAGTGGTGTGAACGTCATGGGAGTAACCAGCCACTTTATGATTGGATCTGAGTTCAACTCAGTGGAGTGAAACCCATGGCACTATTATCAGGCTCTACAGTTCATAGGCTCTAGGAGATAGTTTTCTAATATGATTCTTCTAAGTAGATACACTCTTAAAGTGACTCCTAATGACTTTCCATTATGCCCAGAGATCAGTGTATCTCTCACTGAGAAGCTTCTGTTGACAGTAAATGGTGATTAACAAAAGACCTACAATTGGCCAAGGCACAGATAAGAGGCTGCAGAATGCCCAGACCTAAAGAGAACATTTATACTACAATCCCCCTCCAAAGGCTCAGGTGTCACTGTGGAAAGAGTGTAAGACCCTGAGGTGGTTGTTATGGAAAAATCCCTTTGTACACTGTGAAGATTTGCTGTTGTGATTGGTTTAATAAACAAGCTGACTGGTCAATAGCTGAACAGCATAAGTTTAGGCAGGAGGGCAAAACTGAGAAGGGCAGAGTCAGAGGAGATGCCAGCCAGGCACAGAGGGAGGTGGAGATGAATGTGCCATGCTAATAAAGGTGCCACCATATGGCAGAGAGTAAATAAGAAATATGGGTTAACTTAAAATGCAAGAGCTAGTTATTAAAAGGCCTGAGATACTGACTGAGCATATATAACTTTTGTGTGGTAATTTGGGAAGTGGCTTCTGGGTATTTACATCTGAGTGGATCCAAGACAGGAAACTTCCACGTACAGATGGTGGATGACTGTTAGGAAACATTATTTTTTTTTGACACAGCAGGGAAGCCAGACACATGAACTTACAGTGACTGCAACAGAATGTACAAGACCTGTGTAAGTCCAAGTCAGACCAAATCATAGCAAGGCAAGAGGAGCTGAGCATGCAATCCCTCTCCAATATGTGGAGCTATTGACAATTGTTAACTGCTTGGAGAGAGAGAGAGAGAGAATTTTCTTTAAGGTTATATGTCCTGGTAAGTCAACCATCTCTAGTAGAAGACCACATAGTCAAGAATATTTGGGCAACCTGATTTGGTCAGGGAAGGAGGCTCTGTAGGCTGGGAGGCCAATACCTTTATCTTTTGGTGACAGTGCCTAGACATTTTTGATTGAGTGCTATTTGCCACATTAGCAAATGTGTAGGAAGAAGATTACATTTAGGATGATGCTACCTTTCTCTAGAGGAAGTTGACATTTGCTCCTGTCTATCACAGCCTTGATCAGCAGATTATACTGACTGTAACGTAAGCAGTAGCCTTTTCAAGGGCTGGTGTTGGATTTACTCTGGTTCTGCTGGTGTCAGACTTTCTAAGTCCTAACTCAAAGATATTCCTGGCCGCACGCATCCCAGTCCTCATCCTTAATCTTCTTAAGGCTGTAAAGACTCGGCCCCATGTGCTAGAAAGTTGGCTCAGTGGTTAAGAGCACCAGCTGCTTTTCCAGAGGACCCAGGTTCAATTCCTAGCTCCCACATGGCAATTTACCACTGTCTCTAATTCCAGCTCCAGGAGATCTGATGCCCTCTTCTGGCCTCCAAAGTCACCAGGTAAGTACATGATATACAGACATACATGGAGACAAAACACCCATACACACAAACCAAATAAATAAGAGCTCTGCTCACACCCTCAGGTTTTCAGGCCTGCACCTCTAAAGGTAGACAATGGCTCTATGAAAAGAGTGGCTCCACATACCGTTCTCAATGGCGCTGTCCACATTCTACCGAGTCTGAAAATGCAGCCCTTTGCTCTCTAGTCAAGGATAGGACAGGCTGCCATGTCCTCTCTCCTATGAGTTTATTAAAGGTATGCATTATTTTTTCTGTCCTCCCTGTTTGAGTCACCGATGCAATGCTATATATATATATATATATATATCTTTAAATCCCAAAGACACCAATTTATATTTATATACATCTTATAGGTCCATGTGCAAAAAAGGGCCTCGTGCCAATGAGTCTTTAGTTCTTCTTTTTCTCTCTTGAGTTCTTTTATTATTTACATCATAGTAGTCAGCAAAAACAATCTTTTCCTATTTTGCTCTCTGATTGCTTTAAGTGAATTTATGTGAGCTCAACTTGTGAGCTGGTCTCGGGAGAGCTGGGCCTCGGCTTTCCACTCACCATGGTCCTTAGTGCCCAGCTTGAGGCTCAGATGCAGTCGTGTTTGGTTAGTGTAGATTGCTTTACAGAATAAAAAAAAATTTATTGGGATAAATCAGAATAAAAACTTTCAGGATAAGACTGTGATTCACAAAAGAGGCAAACAAGCCTATCCTGTTTCTCTGCTTTTGAAAATAAGACCCAGTGAAATTTCCTGACGTTTTAGCAAGCTCAAGTGTTTTATTTTATGTATATTTTTCTTAATTATTTGAGAATTTCACACAGAATGTTTTGATCATATTCATTCCCCTCCCCAGAACTGTTCCCAGAACCACCCTTATGACCTCATAAAAAAAATTCAGTCCAATTAGTGCTGGTTAATACTCTGGGATGTGCATCCATCCCTGGGAACATGTTTGATCTACCAGGGAGGGGCCGCAGTCTTACAGAAAAGTAACTCTCTAATATCTCCTCAGCTAGAAGTGGGACTTCATGAGCACCTAAATTAATGCCCAACGAAATTTCCTAACCTCCTAGCAAGACCAAACTTTTGGGAGTCATGTTCCTTGAAATCTTGCAAATGGGGAGGGCAGACAGTTATGGTGAGGATAATCACCCCAGTAAAACCATGGCTCCTAATATGTTCACACTTGTAACATGCCTCACATCATTCAATGATTTACATGGTATCTGTGAAATGATCGTGCCCAGGGGGTCCTCGTCTCTTAGCCTGGAGTTTCACAATGGCATCTAAGAGATTCTTTTTAGAGCCTATGCATATCACACACATTGCTGATTACTACAATGTAGGGAAGCATTGAAACATCTGGTGGAAATGTGATGTTGGAAGAGGCTCCTGTGCAGGGTCTAGCACATCATAGTAGCACCATGCCTAGGGGAGGGACTCAAACCCTTGGGTCATTTGACTCAGCTACAATAGGGGAAGTTATTTGCTCAAGATGAACACTGCCTGGAATTTTATTCTATAAATATAAAAAAGAACATGGAAGTGTTTGTTTGGGAGAGGAGTTAAATGAAACAACACAGAATATTAATGTTCATTTTCTTAAAGTCTTTTTAGCAATAAACCATGGGTCCAAGTGATAAACAATCACTACGGCACATCCTTTTGTGCAGTTAGTAGAGTTTGCTAGGAATTAGATGACAGCAAGATACAAAAATCCTTTAAAATTGATGCGTAAGCGTAGCTGGCTTTTTGCTGTGGGAATCGAATACTCTTAAGTCCAAACTATTGATGTAGGTTCTCAACCTGAGGGACATGACCCCTTTGCGAAACTTCTATCTCCAAGAATATTTACATTGAGATTCATAAAAGTTACAACAAAAATAACGTTGAGGAAGTGTACTAAAGGGTCACAGCATAGGAATGTTGAGAACCACTGGCACAGGTGGACATCGCTGCATTGTTTATGCCACCCCAACACAATATTTAATCTCACTATACTCTGCAAACAGCCAGGGGGAATTGTGTGCTCACCAAGAAAGGTTAATTACATCCGAGACTTAAAAGTGAATGGTTGGTTTTGACTGCAAACAATATAAAGCATGGTGAAGAATAAGTATTCTTTACTTTATGCAAAAATTACAGATTGTGGTCTAGAGACACAGAGTTGTCAGAGCTCACTTCTTTGCCATTACTTTTGTCTATCTCATAGCTCCCAGAGGGCTGCTGCAACACCTTCCTACACCTATAATTCACATACGGAGGAGAGGAGAGAAGGGGGGAATGCCTACGTTAGAAAGCCAGACGTGTTCAGACCTCCACAGAGATCTTGTACTTCATTGTCTCAACCGTCATAGGGCCACATTTGGTGGCAGTTCAAAGTAATCTGAGAAAGTGATGTTTTAGTACATGTAGATGTGGGAGATTGACAGGCTGGAAGGGATCATTTTATCATAGCAGGATGCTTTGGGAATGTCAACGATGCCAGTCTAGAATAGACACCAAACCTCTGTATGTCCGTGCTTGGAGATGGCAGTCATGGGAAATGGCTTAAGTACATATTCCCACTGGCTAGGACATCTGAAAGTGGGGACAAACATTTCTATCTGGAAGTCAATAAAGTGTAAAGAAACGATAACTTGTGCAATTGACCCTAGACTTGGTGAGAGTAGCAAACACAGCCCATTCACTTAAATGATCTCTGCACCCAAGATGGTGAGCAACTTGGCTTTGCTTAGCTCCATGAGAGCGCGCCTGGACAGGCAAGCACAGTCAAGTTCGGAGAGAGCCGGGCTCTCTGGCAGAAGCTCAGGGTGCATATTTTAGCATAACTCTAGATGACAGGGCTGTCCTTGTGGTCTGCACTTGGGTAGGAAAGGAAGTGCAGACTCCCAGATGTGATGATCATTTCTGGAAATGTCTCTAAAAGTGAAAAGAAAAGCAGCTAAGTGGCTGAAGAACCGGAACAATTGCACATCCTAGACAAATGCCTGGGAACAATAGAAATGATTTGGCAGGGGGATGATACATTTAATCAGTTAAAAAAAAAAAAAGGCCTGATTTGTCAGTGCCTGAGCTGAGAGTGAGCGTCAAGGTGCTCTTGGTTAGTTTCTGCCAGGGTGAAAACAGGGTATAACACATACCCACAGCAGGACATGCCTTTGCCTAGGTAGCCACATAGTCCTCCGTTTCTGAAAAACTGTCAAGATAGATGGGGTCTTATATTTCTTAGTTTCATCTGTGGAAGCCAGAACCCCAGACAGAAAACAGGCTTTGTTGAAAACTGGTGTGGCTACTTCCCAAGGACACAGCTGGTTCTTAAGTAGGAGGTGTGGGAGTGAGGCGTGGAAAGTGCTGCCAGGACAAGAGTGGCATCCCGGTGACTTCCCATCCAGGATAAGAGTGGCATCCCGGTGACTTCCCATCAGGGCCTCTCAGTGGTCAATAGCAGAGCCATGACTGTGCCTTTCACTGCCTCCACTTCATCTAGGTGCCTAGAGTTTCCTCCCAAACACCCAAGTGCTATGTCAGCGGAGAGACTTCCTGGGGTTTGTAACAAGAGCTGAACAGGGGCAGGGGTTGCAGTGGCGGTCAGCTGTGTTGCCCAAATCCTCTCTCTAGGCAGGACCACCTATTGGTTGGTGTCTGCTGTCTCCTGGCTTGCCTGGGTTGTGGCAGTCTTATACTAATTGCCAGATCCTGACTTTTGTTGTTGTTGGTCTCTGCTCCTCTCATCCACCCTTAAGTGCTTAACGATTCATCCCATTGGGATATTCAGTTTTGCAAACATTTAAAAATGCAGCCTGGGGATCGTTAGCCACTGTATTAAAGGTTCCTTTGGGGTGTGCCTCGGTTGAGCGGGTTAAGTAGCTGAAACAAACAGTGGTTCATTACAGAATTTTTAACTGCTAGAATGCTCAGCGATGAGGTGCGTTAGTTGTTATTTATTTATTTAGTTTTGGCAGTGAATTAGTATACTCCTGGAAAGTATCAAAATTGGCATTTCACACCGGTTTAGGTTGTCCATGGCTAGTGAGAAAATGCCCTGTTTATTTTAATTCTTTTAGTAAATTTGGATGACACTGCTCTTTAGTTTCTTTTTTATTCAGTACAAATTTTATGGGAGAAGCAAACAGCATTTATTGAATTCCTAGAATATACTTGGCAAAATGGCAAGCATTTCCATAAACTTTTAATATATTTAAAGCTAATTTTGCTTATTTCCTTTGTTATTTTTGAGAATATGCATAATGATGGGTAAATAATAATATAAGTTTGTAATATTTTAACTTTCCAAAAGGCAAAAAATTACTTTTCTCAAGAAGCAACCCAGTGGAGGGCTGGTTACTTTGGCTCACAGTTCAGGTGGATACTGTTATTCTTTCGGTCCCTGCCCTAGCCATGCCCACTCCTTTTAATCTCTGACCTCCGGCCGCCATCGCTCTCTC
>NC_022028.1:11603702-11620638 GCF_000317375.1 Microtus ochrogaster | reverse complement strand
GATGGCTCAGTGAGTTATGTGTAAAGGTTCTTGCTGCACAACCCAGTGGCACGAGTTCAATACTTAAAACCTACAAAAGGGCTAAAAGAGAGAACCAAATCCACAGTTTTACACAATGATCTCTACATATGATACATAGTATAAATGCAACAAACTCACATACTACAATAACACATCAATAAGGTTTTTAATTAGGAAAAAAGATACCTTCAATACGTCCCGTTAAGTTGCTAATTAAGATAAACTATCATGAATGAAATGATAGATACAAAGTGTGTGACTTCTTATTTTACATAACTGTATTAAAGAACAAAACTAAGCTATTCCTTAAGTTCCATGGGAGCCTTTACAGTTTTGTTTTTTTGTAGTTGGGAGGATTACAGTGAAGTTTGATACAAAAATATGGGTGCATGAATGTTTAGTTAGATAGTTAAGGGAGAAATACATCAATTGGTTTTCTAAAGGGTCCTCCATTTCTATTCTTAAGGAATGTGGGGAACATACTCTGAGCTGTCCTTGCTTAGGCAGTAAGCCAAACGTGTTCTGTCTAAGCATCTGGGACCAGCATAGTTAGCAAAATTGAGGCTCTTTGAACACATAATTCTGGCATAAGGGTAACATTTCACATTGACCTGCAGGGAAAAGGAAAATGGGCATGCAAATATGCTCTAATATTTTTTAATTTTATTTTGATGTTACAAATGATGCTGGTCAAGCCTAATTTAGTAGACTGAGAATCACAGTCTGTGACATATTCTTAGCCCATCTTCTATCCCATCCTGTTGATCTCTTGGTTAGCAAGGACATCACTGAGAGAGTTTGTGTGAAGGAATCGCTATACATAATGTCTTGTGATATACAGATAAAGGGGAACTGGATTTGATTTGTAGTGCTTGAAGACAGGATAGGTGTGCTGTTGGCGAAATAAGTCATTGTGGATAGGTGAGCCACAGGGGAAACTCCCAAACAAGGGAGTGATGGAGTCACTTCCTCCTCTGTGGGCAAAGAGTGAACACATCCCTGGAGTAGGGTCTGTGAGCGTTTCTGCCAGGGGTCAAGGAGGTGAGTGTGTGAGCTGATGCTGCCTTGCGATTTGCTGTCTGTTAGTTTTTCCCTTAGGGTCTGTGTTCTGACAAACCCAGCCTCGGGAAGTGAACACTACTCATCACTGGAGACCCTCGCCAAGTCCACCCACTATGCTGGCTAATGTTATGTCCACTTGACACAAGCTAGTGTCATCTAAGAGGAGGAAACCCCAATTGAGAAAATGTCTCTATAACATTGGACTGTAGGCAAGCCTATAGGAGTGGTTTTTAAATTAGTGACTGGGGTGGGAGGGCCTGGACAATTTAGGTGTGGTCCTAGATTCCATAATAAATCATTTGAGCAAGCCATCAGGAGCAAGTCAGTAAGCTACACCCTTCATGACCTCTGCATCAGCTCCCGCATTCAGGTTCCCAGAGTTCCTGTCTTGACTGTCTTTGATGATGAACTACAAATAAGCTCTTTTCTCCCCAACTTGCTTTGGATAGTGGTGTTTTTATCACAGCAATAGAAACCCTATCTAAAAGACCCACAAAGTGAAGGTGCCATTTGTTGTCATTGTCCAAGTAATTTAGAAATGATCATTTTGCATTGGCATGGCCTTTGCTGTATTTCTGTTCATGTATGTATATTTTGGTATACTTCAAATCTCTATTTCAAAACTGTGTCTTAAGGCTCTTTCTGGATAGTTGGTGAGACGTTTTTGAATGGCTTTGTCTATAGGTTGCTGTTTTCTCTTGTTTGAAAAGTAGAGCAAAAAATAGGTCATGTTAGTTTAGATTTTGCTACTCAGTACCTTTAAAATCTTTCTGTGATAGCCCCCACAGAGTCATAGCTTAAATAGGCTTCCAGATCACATAATTAAATGGTCTCATTTTGTAGACGAAGTGGACCATAAATGATAACTGATTTATTTCAGGGTGCTCAGCATCTCCCAATGGATACAGAACTAGAGCCCCCACATTCTTCACCCCAACCCAGTGTTTTATGGATCACAGTGGGTGGAGCAAGGGCCCAAGGTACCAGGCCATCTGCTACCCTCTCGGATATGGTTTTATAGAAAATGATCTTCTTCATACCAATGACATTTGATAATATATTTTAATGGCCTAGATTTAAAATCAGTATATTTAAAGAAAGTATTTTTTTTAGTTGCAATTCATAAGCTTTCTTTGCAAGCATATTTTTGTAGGATGATTTTCTTTCTTTTTTCTTCAAAACCTATTCCAAACAACAGCGGGGCCTTCTCTTAGAAATTTAATTATTCATTTGCATGCATGTGAAGTGCCACGGTTCTTATTTCATGAGGCATCCCCTGAGTATCAAGAGAAAAAAAAAGTTGCATCTGCTGTAAAACCAGCTGAACAGATCACAGGCAATTCAAGCTTTAAATGCTCACAGTCATAACCTCTCAACGCTGAAAGTTGGGTTGAGGGAAGAGAGGACTCTGGGAAGGAAAATGAGCTCATATTCTGATATATGTCTTCCAGCCACCCTTTGCGTGTACTTCACCCCATCTTCCTGGGCTCAGAAAGTTCTAGGGAAGCCACATCCTTCTGGCAACTGGTAGCTAATTTAATATGAAGGAGCAGCATTAAGCGTTACCAGTTCTGTACAGACGAGTTAAGTGGATAGCTAATAAATAATGGAGAGCAAGCAAAAGGAAAGCTGGTAGATTGACAAGGAGGAAACTGGTCCAGTGTGAACCAAGGAGAAAACAATCTGTGCTCCAAGGCAGAAGCAGTGAAGATACACTGATGAGATATTAATGAAGAATTTCCCTGCACCCCACAGGACCTTCTGTTCCTACTGGTGAGTGTGTCGTAGAATAGACAGAGTGCTATTAGGGAGGCCTAAAAGAGCCAACAACTGAAAATGAAAACTAAATGACTTTTTTTGCCTCTTCAGACTGGATCTGTCCCTCCTGGCAGTGGAGTCCACATCAAGTGCGTTTCTTTATAGCATTTACTGCACACAAATCTCTAAAGCTCTACCTTTGTAATATGGGATAACAGTGGTACTAATCTCATAGAGATTCTGAGCTATGCACAGAAAGCTCAGGACACTTCTGGTGGTCCTTCAACAAAGAGGCAATTGCTTTGGATTCCCCCTTGAGTTGTGATGGACTAGCACCATTCCTAACCTATTATAGAGCCTCGATTAATAATATTTGCCAAGGACTTCCAGCTCAGCAGCTTTCTGAAACAATATTCAGCCAGCTGTCCCCTAAATACGACTCAAGAGGAGGTCTTCTCATCTTACTTCTGTAACATTTTGGTTGCCAACTGAAAGATGTTTGGAGAAAACGGTGTCCTTGGGTTGAAAGTTCTCAAGGTGATGTTCTCAACTCCTGGTGCTGAAGACATGTCTCATGACTGCTCCTTTAGGAGGGCTCTGTTTATCAGATAAAGGTGATAGCTCACATCTAAATCATGCACAGGGGATCCTCAACGCTTCTCTTTTAAAATATTTATTTGAAAAAAATATTTATTTGTATTGTTTTTAATTATGTGTATGTTAGGTATGAGCACAGGAGGATAAGAGTCCATGGAAGCTAGAGGCCCCAGATGCCCTTGGCACTGGAGGTTCAGTTGGTTGTGAACCCCCCAATGTGGGTGCTGAGGACTGAATCTGGGTCCCCCACAAGGGCAAAAAGTGTTCATAACAGCTGAGCTATTTCTCCAGCCCATCCTTAGATTTCTGTACCATGATGATGTTGTGTGTTTGCCTCGGGAATGTACCTTTATATAAAGTAGGTTTTAACTGAAAAAGGAGAGAGCTAAATAATATAATACTTGTTACGAAATAAAGGAGTGTAGTAGGAGCTACGGGCTGTGTTCTGCCGCCCGGCTCCTGGTCACTGGCTAGCTTATGCTCCGAAATAACAACACACAAATTGTATTCTTTTAAAAACTGCTTGGCCCATTATATCTAGCCTCTTCTCGGCTAACTCTTGCACCTGGACTAGCTCATTTCTAATAATGTGTGTGGCACCCCAAGGTGTGCTTACTGGGAAGATTCTAGCCTACGTCCATCCTGGGTCAGAGCCTCATCGCGTCTGCCCCAGAGAGCAGAGCTAAGACGTATGAGTTCACTTCCTCTTCCTCCCAGAATTCTGTTCTGTTTACTCCACCCACCTATGTTCTAACCCATCAGGGCCAAGCAATTTCTTTATTAATTAACCAATGACCTTCCTCCATCAAAGGAGTGACTTCTCTCCCCCCTCACCCCCGTTCCTACTTCTAATCCCATCCTGTAGATGTCAGCCTGCTTTATGCTCTTCTCGATTTAGAGATCTGGACTTAGCCTTTGGGAACCTCTTTGGTTCTAGCAGAAATACATTTAGCCATGTGCCATTGAGTGAAGAACAGTCCTCTGTTGCACAATTTGGTCCTCTTTTACTGAAGACACAGCTTCCAGAGTGGCACACATAGGAAGAGGACACTCGCTTAGCCTTAGTAAACTCTGGCAATCAGTGGAGTCATAGATTTCAGTCTGCTCTCCTTCCCACACTGTAGGCATCCCTATAGTGGGATAGTAAATTCAGTCTTCCTTGTGCTTTTATTAATTAATTTATTTTTTATGTGCCTGTTTTCTCTATGAGCACCATATATATGTAGGTGCCCTCCCTGGCCAGATGAGGGTGTCAGAACCCCTGGAGCTGCCTGAAGTAAGTGCTGGGAAGCTGGGTGTCCTCTGCTAGAGCGGCAAGTGCTCTTAACTAGAGAGCCACCTCTCTGGTCCCTTCTTTTCATTAAAAAAATATTTGAAAATTTTAATTGTGCTTATGCATGTGCATCTGAGTGGGGGTGTATGAGTAAGTGAATCCTCTTACCTGCCTGACTTGCTGGCTTGGAGCCGAAGTCCAGGCTCCTGCAAGAGCAATGAGTACACTTAACTCTGGAGACACCTCTCCAGTCCTGCCATTTTCCTTGTTTGATTTTCAAGCACACTTGCTATGTCCCCTTAAATAGGAATCTGGTTTCCTTCTACTTCTTCTGTCTCGCGTTGTCTCATTCCAGTGTTGGACACTTGGACCTTTTAGGTCTCTTCTGGCTCCTCGGTGCCATTTCCTTATGAGCCCTGTTTTATGAGCATTTACCTGGGTTTTTCTTGGGTCAATGCTGATTCCAGATGAGCCCCAAAGCGTATGTGATGATAGCTGAGTTTTCCTTGGCAGGGCATTGATCTGGGTACACTGTATCCCCACCAATTCTGAGGTGAATTAGGGGTATCTGCTCATAGGCTTTAAACAGGAGGAAGCGTGAGGTTGTCCAAATGCCAGGAAGAGTGGGTTCTCTTGGAAGACCAGATATCTTTTCAAATGAAGCATCAAGCTTCCCAGATGTCCACTGAAATCCATTGCAAAGCAGCCTCTAGTTTTGTTGGGGGAGAAAATGCCTCTTCTTGGTTGTTAGTATCGGTGATACTGAGTGGCGGAGTATGAAGACTGGGCTGGGAAGTCTTGAGTTAGTAGACTGTCCAATGCTGATTTTCACTCTGCTTGTGCCTGGCCCTTTGAGATCCATCTCTCACTCTCTTTTTTTTTTTTTTGTAGCAGCAGAGAATTTGCACACATTCAAAATCTTGCGTGTGGTCAAGAAGCCAATGAGAAGAGATTTGAATAAGAGGCCAGACAACTTAGGTGGAAACACTTTGGGTTAGTCTGAGCGTGGGTCCTAGTAAGGAGTCCCCAACAATTTGTGAAGTATGAGCCGTGTAGACACAGGCTGAGGAAGGAGTAAATTTGAGTTGCCGAAAGAGGAAAAGCCTCATACTGTTGAAAATAGGAGAGTTTCGACTCATAAATGAGGGCTTAGAGACGTAAGAATGGTGAGTTATCATGCTGAGGTCTGGGTTAAAAAAAATTGGATGGGGATCAGCAGAATACTACATAGTCATTACTGACAGGCATCATGTTCAACTCTGGAGCTGCAAGAAGCACTGAGCCCACTTAGTCAGACCCGTTACAGCACAAAGGGAGAGAGGAGACATAAAAAGGTTAGTGACGCCAACCTTTAAGCGTATCTTAATCCCACCAAGCCCATTAGACTGTGAGTGCAGGCAGCCTGGAGTCATTTTACAGCGTCCCTGCTCCGGGCTTCCTCATTATGCCTTTGATTCATTTCCAAGGACGAAAGTGTAAATGCGCTTCTAGGATGTTGACTTCAATAATTTATGTAAGGCTATAAACACATTTCAGCACATTTAGGAAGCAAATTTTCCTTAATTTTTCTTTTCTACTGCACAGTTTCTAAACAGTTTCTGCTCGTTTAAAATCCCCTGTGGATCAATGGTCCTGCCTTCCCTCTGTCCCTCGGTTTCGGCAGATCATCCAACTGTGCACATTTCTCCATGCAATTGTGTGTAAGTAATACGTTCCGATTATTTTTGTCTGTATTTAAAATTTCCCAAATCTATTTCCTGTTGTTGGTCGGAGCTCTTAATATCATCATTTCCTTATAAAGTGTGATGTCATCCATCAGCATGACTATGGCCCTTCTGCTCTGTCACACTGACATTTTTCTCACACATCTGCACCGTCTAGAACCTTCAGTCCTTTCTGGGGCAAGTTTCCATTTTATCCTGTTTTAGCCGTGTCTCTGTGATACTAGGGCTACATACATTTGTGTTTTCTCCATAGGTATCAAACTTAATAAAATATTTTTCTGCAGTGCTACCTCAGGAGGCATTTCACGTTACACTTTCCTTCTTCCTTCCTGTCTTGACCTTTTATCTTTCTCCTTTGCACTGGTCTGTAAATGTATTCCTGGCATCTGTGTTCTGTTTGCAGTTTTCCTTTTAGATGCTGCCAATATACTAAACTCAGCCCAATTATTTCTTAGGATAATTTAAAGGAATGTTGGTGCTGAAGGAAAACAAGAACAGATGCTTGATCTTCCTCGGCAACATACAAATGTTTATGTTAACCTGGTTTCCTAAGTGACTTCCTACCGCTTCTTTCTTAGACACACAACTCAATTTTTAGACAACTGTTCCTTACATCGAGCAAAATATGATATGAAGTTGTTTCTTTACACACCCCAGCCCTAGTCCACGCCCATATTCTTTCTGTACGATTTAACACACCAAATCATCATTGTTATTAGTCCACTAATCTTCTTTTGATTTTATTCTTGTGAAGGGCACTTTTATCATTTTAATATTCCTCTTCGTCTAGGGAAGACACTTTTTGAGTTTGTGTTATTAAATATTGTAGCACATTATTTCTTTCACAAATTAGGTTTACAACCAAAGTCATATCAAAACACATCCTTTTAAGGCTTCCATTTCACAAAAGAAGTGACTCTCGGTTGAGAGGTCAGAGGTCAGGACAGAGTGGCCTCATATAAGCGCCCGTATTATCTTCTAAATCAATACTTGCCATTTATTTCTGAGACACAGATAACCACCAATTTAGTAGCTTAGGTAACACAAGCTTATGGGCCTGTGGGTTGCAGCACAACCACAGCTCTCGCAGGGATGGGGAGATGGTTCTGGGAGGATGACTGTTTTCTTCATAAGTGTGTTAAGGACTTGAGCATAACCGTCAGCAGCCAGACAACAAGATGGCCATGGGCGCACATGCCTGTAACTCTTGTACTGTAGGTGTCAGAGAGGAGGGTCGCTTGGGGGCTGGCAGCCTGATTCTGAGTTCGGTGAGACACTCTGTCACAAGGGAATAAGGGAGAGTGAGAGTGAAGGACGCCTGGTATCGTCTTCTGATGTCCTCAAGAGTGCCCTTGTGTGTGCCCATGCATGTGTGCACACATTCACAACACACTCGACCACATGCGTATTGACCCACAAACGTCCTACAATAGTGGTGACTTTTCATCTGAAGCTATGCAGATGGAGAGTGTAGCTCGGAGTCACACAACGAGGAAAAATGCTTAAAGGGCCACCCCTGCTTCTTTCCCAGTCCCTTCGCTTATTCTTATATGTGATTTCATTTTTTATAAATCTAATTTTTATTAATTCTTGGGGAATTTCACAGCATGCACCCCAATCCCACTCATTTCCCAGTCCCTCTATTGAAGGCGAATTTAATTAATCCAGGCCAGTGGGTACAAGAAGACAATTTTAATATAAAAGCACACTCACACACCCGGAGTTCAGCGATCCACCGTACGCCGGAAACCGGAAGGGCTCCAGTCTCGCGTTCCAATTCATTAGTAAAAACATTCGCCCGAGGCTGTCCCGCCCCAAAAGGCGGGGTCTCTCTACACTCTATATCTGCCTTTGAGTCTTGCAATGTCCTCCCAAGGAAAACTTAAAAAGAAATAATAAAACTAAAACAGAAGTCCAAAATACAAATAAGAATACTAAAAAAAGCAAGCAAATAAAAATAAATTGAGCAAGCAAGCAAGCAAACAGACAGGCAAAGGCCATCTTCCTCCTCCATCTTTCTCCCCTCTCCATGGCCTCTTCATTCCTCTCAGTGGCACTGGAAACAACAGTGTATCATGCAGGAGACTCTTTTGTCTGAACGGCTTTGCTTGCAAATGTTCCAGTGAAGAGTCCAGCATTGATAGGGTACCAGAACCCGGAGGCCTCGAACCTGACAAACAACACGCTGCACGAGGAACATTTGCCAATCAGTTTATGATTAATGTAGACATCCGTGTGATTTCTTTGGGATTTAATGACCGCGGGAACTGGGCAGGACAGAAACCTCAGACAACAAGAATAGAATTCACTTCCATATACAGAAGTGTGCTTTTTGAAATTCCAAAAGTGAAAGATTCTTGAACTTGGAATGAGAGCCCGGATCCTGGCCTGAGTTCCTTGCTGTAAATGGAAGAATTGCTCTCTGGAAGGTGAAGAAACTATATCCAGAGGCTTTAGTCAACATGAAAAACACCTGATTTGGGCTTTTTGTTTACTAGCAAATAAACCTTTCTTTAAAAACCTTACATAGCCGTGTATCAGGCTCTATAACGTCATCTATAGCTACCTTATTGGACTGGCTTATTTGGATTCTCAGCTCAGATTTGGGAAAACTCTTGTCTATCAACCAGCTTGAAAGGATTTATGAGCAAGCTTTTTCTCAGCCTTTTCGATTCTCTCCCAAGTTTCAACAGAGTATTGTAAAAACAGAATAGTGTATGTGTGTGTGTGTGTGTGTGTATGGATGGTGTATGTGTGTATGTGCCACAAATTACTAGCAATGAATACTTAAACATATCAGATAACAGAGGTCAACCTAGCCCTTGTTTCTGCCCAGACAATGAAATCCAGTGTGAAGATGTTCTTTATTGTTTGACCTTGACATTTTCCTATTCACTTCTGAAGATCCAGTGGCCATGACCATGTTTGGAGACATGTCTTGGCATAAATCCCCCTATTCAGAAGGATATTAGGGAAATTCTCAACTATTCCTGCACCAGTGTCAATTGAAAGCCCAAGCACACGGGCTTTCTGATTACATTATGTGAGTCCCTTCAGAGCACTTTTTTTTTTTTTTGCCCAAGAACCAAGCAGAATATGTATTTGCTATTTTTATTTCTCAGAACCAGCATTTAAATTATGTTATTCTCAGGTGATATTTGTCTTGGTTAAAGCATGCATTTTAAAGCTGATCATTTTCTTCTAGTCAGAGTGGGATTGATAGTTTTAAAAATAGTTGAATCAGCCCATGCTGCACATCAAGCTGTAAAAATAGAAGCCAGGTCTATGTTTGACAGATTCCAAAGATAGTCTTTGGCATGATTAGCTGATACAATACTGCAGGCCTCTTTAATATTGATGAACCACTAATGTCAATGCGGGGAACTGAATAAGAACATGAAACCCTTTAATATCATTGTCCAGACAGTGGTGAGATTTTACATTTGAGATTTTGAAATATTTAGCGAGATGATTATGAATAAACATATGTTAAAATATATGCATTTTACAGGATATAATATTGTATTTTAATATTGGAAGGAAGAGAGATGATAGTTACAAATCGAATCATTTCCAGGGACTTGGTCCCTGGTCAATAGATAGGAAACATAACCATTTGAAGGCATTTGGTAACAGCTATCTCCAGGCATTCGGTACCTCTTGGATCTGGTTAAGTTCTCTTCACTGAACCAGTGATACCCTTCCGAAATATGTGTGAGGATAATGTATTCCGATTCTGATGGATTCAGCTCTATCAAGCCCCAAAAAAGAAAGCTTGGCATCTGATGTTCACATCATTTCTTGTTCTCACTTCCTTTCATAATGGTCATTTGCCGTTCTTCATCAGAAGTTGCTCACCTTCTCGTCTATGATTCTGAGGAAGCCTAAATTATTTTAGCTTCTGCTTAAAAAAAAATCTCTGTGGGAGGGGGCTGGTAAAAGGGTTAGGACCACATAGGTGTGTTAGCATCTCTTAAGTAGTTTCTTACATGCTCCATTAGAGCAGTGCTCTGCATGGTGGTGTCATATTTATTCATCTCTCCCTTGTTGTACTAAAATGCTTAATTGTTGAACATATGAGTGAATGCTGACACACGTTCTTCCTGCAAGAACTTCAGTTTCTAGAAATTTCATATTTGTCATGATTACATGTAAAAAAAAGGAAATTACATAATCTTGCCAATGTTGAGAAATAGCAGTGAGCATATTGAGAATATTCAGGAAAAGGGAGATAATATTCATCTAAAATAGTTAACTATCTTCTGACTGATGGAATCTTAAAATACAGTTGATAATGTCCTTTGGTTCATATTTTCTGCTACATAGCATATGGCTGGGTTTGGAGACGTCAAGATACTTCCAATATCGTGATAATATTTTCCTGATAATAATTATATTTTATGGCCTTAAGAAAGTCATTATGTTAGTTTTTATCCCTGTGACAAATACACAAGAGGAGAAATTTTAAAGAAATAAAGAGTTTTAACTGATGGTTTTGGTTTGTTTACATATAAGGGCAGTGCTCCATGGCCCTAGACTTGAAGTGTTGCTGAACATCATGGAGGCAGGAGGAAGATGGAGTAAGCAAAGCAGCTTGCCTCTTGATAGACAGGACACCATGAAGAAGGTATATGCTTCAAAGGCCTGCCTCACTGGCCTGTCTCTTTCAGCTGGGTTCTACCTTCTAAGTTTTCACAGCTTCTTAAAACAGTACCACTGTCTGGGGACCAAGCCCTTACCACATGAACCTGACAGATTATATTCCATAGAAGTTTTGCAACTGTACCCGGAGGGGTCACTAGAAAACTCACTGTGCGATAACTATGTGAATTTTGTGTTCTTTCTGCTTTTTCTGTGTCAGTCAATGACACATGTAATTTTTTTTGGAGGGGAGGAAAGCCTCATTCATTTTGCTTTGCTTTCATACTTATTGTTTGTTTGTTTCCTTAATCTATTGTGTTCAGCTCTCTTTGTGTCCAAAACAATCTCTCTCCCTCTCTCTCTCTCTCTCTCTCTCTCTCTGTCTGTCTATCATCTATCTATGCCATAATTTGTAATAGTTGTCATGGCTAGTCTTTGCTGTCAACTAGACATACCCAGTAAGAGAGAATTTCAGCTGAGGAATTGCCTCCATCATATTGACCTGCGGGGGGCTTTTTATTCTTTATTTTTGGTTCCTGATTAACGTAGAAGGGCCTAGCCTAATTTGGGAAGTCCCATCCTTGTACAGATGGTCCTGGGCCACGTAAAAAAATAAATAATAAAATAGGCAAGTAATCCAAAGGAAACAATCCAGTAAGCGGCATTCTGCCATGGTCTTGGCTTGCAGGTTGCTGCCTTGAGTTGTTGCCTTGGATTTCCTTGATGATGGACTCTAGTCTATGAGATGAAATGAACCATTTCATGCCCAAAGTTGTTTTTAGTCAGTGTTTTTATCACACTAAAGACAGACAAACAAGAATGGTAGTTAAATAACTTTCCATCAGATAAGAACTGCAGTTTTGTTCTGTTGCTATGCTAAAACTTTGACTAAAAGCAGCTTAGAAAATGGAAGGGCCCATCACCGAGGGGAGGAAGGGTAGGAACGCCTTAAACAGAAATTGTGGAGGAATGTCACTTTCTGGCTCACTTATTGCCTCCTGTTTTGCTAGCTTTCTGACATAGCCCAAGACCACCTTTCAGACTGCTGCCTCCAAGCAAGCACTTCAGTCCTGACCCTAGAAAGAGTTCTTTAACTTTATGATGCTGGTTCTTGAAGGTCAGCATGAGACCCAACCCGAAGTCATGGTCATACTTTTCCATTTTTGCTTTGAAGTAGGCCATGAGTGTGTGACAGCCTCCATTTATGCCTGTATCAATTCATCTTCTGCTTATATGCCTTGTTCTCTGCTCCAGGAAGCTAGTACCTTGGTATGGCATCACTGGGTTGGATTAAGGAAATGAAGGAAAAATATGTAGTTGAGAGGAATGTTCACAAAACCAAAGGACAAGTAAATTAAAAATGAGAATACTTTAAAAATAAAATTCAGGACTTACTTGATTGGTCAAGGGTCATGCACAATGTGTCCCTCTATGCACTTTTTGAGTTCACTTTATCTCTGACTCCAGATATCTATGGCTACAACACCAACTCTTATCATTTCCCATAAGTGTGCCCTTAGTCAGATACTATGCTTTGAGAGTACCTATTTTGTAGATCCGGCATTGTGTAAGATACTAGGTATTGGCACTGGTTGAGGTTTAAAGACTCATCAAAATCACCCCTGGAGTAGGTTTCTACTGCCACGAGGGCAATGACATCCTTCCAAGCTCAAAGAGATCCAAAGTAATCAACTTGCCATTAAGTGGTCAGTTTTTCTTTGAGAGTAAATCATATTAAGGGCTTAGCTCTGGTCTTTGTTGCAAACAGGCTAGGAATTCAGAGGACGAATGGTGTCATAGGTTTTGGTAAGTGGAAAGCTGCACTGTTTGGGTCCTCATCAGTCTTCCAGCTTGGCAACTGAGGTCCCTTCATTTATGTGTCCTCCGTGCCTACCGGAAGAGCAGCTGGCAAAGCCTGTCTAGTAGCAACTGGTGGCTTGTTTGTTTTTTCCCTTTTATTTATTCTCTATGCTTTCTGTAGTGGGTGTTTTCAGCTCATCATTAGTACATGACATAAAAGTGCCCCAATGTTTGGAGAAATTTTCTTACACAAGAGCAAACAACTAACACATTTCTTTGAGAGAGAGAGAGAGAGAGAGAGAGAGAGAGAGAGAGAGAGAGAGAGAGAGAGAGAGAGAGAGAGAGAGCGCAAGTGAGAGAGAGCTAATGTTAAATTTGGTTTGTAATTGAATACTGAAAAATCTAAAATCTGTTGTCTATGGTTAAAAGAGATGATGAGCAAGAATTAAGATGAAAAATTAAGTCAAAACCCAGGATTGTTCTTTGTGTAACCAGGAAGAGAAAAAAAAAAAAGAATGGAGAAAGGAATCTTTCTTTGTGGTTTGGATTTAATCCTATACTTCTTTCCATCAAAAATTATTTGAAGAACCAGAAACAGGCTGGAAAGATGGCTCAGTGGTAAAGAGCTCTTGATGCTCTTGAAGAGGACATGGGTTCAGTTGCCAGCACCCACGTAACCACACTCATTTTTGACCCCAGTATCTAACATCTTGACGTCTTCTGGCCTCCACAGGCTCCATTCATAGTACACACACGTAACCATAAATAATCTAAAAATCTTTTAAAAGAGACAGAAATAAAATGTGCCCATACTTTATCAGTGATGCTTAGGGGATGGGGTCAGGGGATGTAAGAGCTTTTAAAGCTCAGTTTTGAGAACTCATTGTGAGTGCTGACCATGAGATTTCAGCCCTGTGGCCCTCAGTACATTTTTGTGTGCAAACAAAAATTGTAGCAGATGATTCCAGATGCTTCTTCAAGTTCTTATTATCCAAAATCCCAGGAAGGATTCAGACCATAAATAATAGGGAGCATCGCTTGCCATCAGAGAAAATGTCCAACAACTCATAGGAATCAGCCTGCAAAATTTCTCTTTATGGATCCATGCCTGAAGATATTTTAATGAATTTTATGAAGTGTCAGATTTGTTCATTTGAGACTTGAAAAATAAATTTAGTCACATGATATAATCAGGAAAGTGTTCATACTGTGTGTCATTTCCAAATGGTTGTCCCATCGACTCTTAACAGGCTATCTTGCCTGAGAAAAGAAGGACAAAAGTCCTTTTGCATGAGTAAATTTAAAAGAAAAAATTCAAGTCTTCTGCAAAGCTGAATTATACAAGATTATTACAAATACAGTAACCTAGGCTGGTAAGTTTGACTAACGTGGTGACAAGATTTAGAAATATCTAATATTTAGTCTTTTAAAGAGTTATTTTATTGTTCATGTTTATGAGTGTTTTACCTACATGTATGTGTCTGCACTATGTGCAAGCCTGTACTGGCAGAGGTTAGAGGAGGAAAATGGGTCTCTCGGAACTGGAGTTTCAGATGGTTGTAAACTATCATATGGATGCTGAGAATTGCACCTGGGTCTTCTGGAAGAATAGCCAATGCTTTTACTTCCCAGTAATCTTTTCTGCCCCTTCATACAGTTATTCTTAAAATTGTTGTGGGGCCTGGGATATACCTCAACATCAGAGTGCTTGCCTGTATCCCCAAACCCAGGGTGTGATTGACTCAATCTCAGAATTAAAAAAAAAAAGATAACAACACTACACATGTCTGTGGACATACAGAGCCTAAGGTCACTTTTGTTGTGTTCTCTGGAAGGATTTGGGCTGGCTGTGGTGGTGCCTATCTGCAAGCAGTGTTTGAGAGGTGGAGGCAGGAGGAGTATGAGTTCAAGGTCAGCCTTGGCTACTTAGTAAGTTGGAGGCCAATCTGGACCAAATATGGTCCTGCCTCATAGCCTCAACAAGCAGACAAAAAGGTGCTGTGCTTTTCACCAACCTATTTCAAGGGATGGTGATGCTGAAAGAGGAAGTTTTCTTGGGAAGTTACTAATCCTAAATTCTCATTTATTCAGATGCTGCCAATGCAGTCACAGAGGTGAGCAAAATGGAGTTGTAAGTGGTACACACGCTCGAAAGGAAATGACCTGAATGGGAGGCACCGGACTGTCAGCAGTCCCTGTCACTGAAAACAAGATGCCTTAGCCTGTCATTTTCAATCTTTCTCTCTCTCATCCCACCAGTTAGAATGGCATCTTCTGTGCTTGAGGGAAAAAAAAAACCTTCTGGTTTGAGGGATATGCCATAAGGGACCTTGCTAAGGACAGTATGAGAAGGCGCAGTTGGTCTGTTGACAGTTGAGATTTGAATTTCAAATGCAAACTTCAGAAAGAAAAACCATCCTAGTGCAACATAAATTGCTTCCAAGCACCCACAGACACAGCAGAAAGGGCAGCAGCAAACCACACGAGGCAAAACAATTTTGATAAACTGTTAGGAAATCTGTTCTCCTTTTCCACCTTATTCTCCTCTCCTCCTACCCCAAGTAACCAAAAAGCAGGAGTCAAATTAATTGAAACTGCCCAGGACATTCTAAGAAACTCCAAGGAGGGAAGCTCATTTGAAAGCTGATGCATGACTGAACCAACAGTCTCTGTTGGAAGAAATATCGCCTAGAGAGACAAAGAAATTTGTGACTGAGGGTGAAGTCAGGCAGTCGATCGGTATATATTTAGCTTGTAAAGGGAAGCTGTGTCCCCTTAGCTGGCTCAGATTCTATTTCTAAAGGTCCAACAAGGTACGTGTGCGGCAATTAATCACCACACAGTTTTGTCATCAAGCAGAGTCTGTGATGGGTTTCCAGCCCCCTCAACTGAAAGAATCTTCATTATATGCCTGAAGAGAGAGCCCATTGGAGCATTGGAGCATCCTCCATGGTGCAGTCAGAGTACAAGAAATGCCGTGTGTGTGTGTGTGTGTGTGTGTGCTCACGCGCGCATGCATGAGTATTCACATGCCCAGCTGTCAAATTTTCTTCATAGAATGGAAATTACAATTTGTGACCTAGATCTGAAGTGTCACATGAAATAAGTTGGGGGATAGCTTTTGGATACATTAGAAACACACAGGCAGAGAGCTAGCTGTTCTTCCACACCAGTTTTCTTTATGATCCACGTAGTCCTACTGGTGACCCAGTCAAAGAGCAAATGTTAGATTTCTGCATTTCAGGCTGCAGACGTATTATTCTACCAGCGGGAAATAAGGCTCCCACAGTCTTATTGTGGGAAGCCAAATTGCTTCATCCCCAGTAGCCAGAGGATTACACTAGCTAGCAGTGGGGTGCCCATACAAAGCTGTAATTTGCAATCTGAATCTAATTTCAAACCCCATCCAAGAAAAAAAAGAGAGAAGAAAATTAACATGTGGAAGGGACTCCCTGTACTATGAACAGGCTGCTTCTCGAAGTCCTTAGAATTCGTTGGTAATCGTTTCTTGAGGAAAATTAGTCAGCATTTAATCATTTCTTTACATGTTCTTTTCTTTTGCATATCCAAATTACAGTAAGTGTAGGCGAAGGCTTATTAGACCTAGCAAGGACACAGTTCTTCGGGTTATGCGCAGCATTCAGGTATGACTAGCTTAAGAAAACAGTCTCGCCTTTTAATAAAAGTGAAAATTATATGTGAATCCAGCCTTAAAATAGGGTCGTAGGAGAGCGCTCTACCAAAGGAAGATTGAATTTAAGGGCTGTCACTCCCGTCTATGGAGAGAGCAACACACACAGACGAAAGGTCACAAGGAGCAGAGCCTTGGCTCCCCTCGCCAGCACCCACCCCTTCCAGAAGCTGAATTACTGGGCTGTCTACCAGCTCCTGCTTTGTGACCCTGGCAAGCTCGCAGTGGAGTCGAAGAAAAGAGCGAAGAGAATTCACGGCAGAGAATCATTTTCCCATCCCTTGAAAGGTGATGGGGAAGCTCAGGCTAGGGTGTGGCGGCCTGGGGCCAGGGAAAAAAGACCTGGGGATCCAGGTGCCCTTGGTGGGC
>NC_022028.1:11593354-11603602 GCF_000317375.1 Microtus ochrogaster | reverse complement strand
AGGCTCTCTCTCTCTCTCTGCTGCACGTGGTGCTCGCTGGACCCCGGTAGTGTGAGTTTCTCCTTTTCCAATTATTAAATTATATTCCTTGTTTTTGAACTGGTCTGGTTAAGTCTAATTACCGGTTGACCACGCCCATCAGAAAGGTGCTCAGGAGCCAAGACAAGGGTGCCACCAGGCTGGTAAAAACACCACCTTGTGAAAGTGGAGGTTGGAAATGAAGGGGCATGGTCTCTCCTCAAACAGTGCCAACAGCACTCAAATCCCCTTCTCTCCCATGTCTGGTTGGAGCTTTTTAACTCCTAGCAAATGATGGGAATGCGTAAAGTTGTGTTTTTCCAACCTCTTTCTTCTTTTCAGCCTATTTGAACATGAAGCGCTGAAAAGTTTAGAGACGATGGCAAGTGAAGCAGAAGGAGAAGGCAGCAGAGTCTGTGTGGCGGTGGCCAGCTGTCACTCCATTCCGGGTGGCAGAGGCCTGAAGGACTTGTTCCATGGTGGATGGAGGTTTTACAGAATTGGATGGTCACACAGCGACATGAGCTTTCTTTTTTATGCAAAGACAGACCCACTTTTGAAGTCAGCATCACGTATAAAAGTGTACAATTATTCAGAATGAGAAATCACAAATAATTGTAAATTTTAGAAAGTTGAGAAATATTCCTACAGTCACAGCTTGTCATTTCTCACCTTGTTCAGGCACTGAACTTTTCCTGCTTCTTTTCCTCTCTCATCTCTGCTGAGGAAGTCACTGCCGGGACCACCTACATCATTTGAAGAACTTAGGGCAAAATAAAGCTGCCGAGTCCCCTGTCCAAAGTGTATTGCTGCTCTCAATAGGGAAATCTCTCTGGCAGAATCTCCACACCTACACCCCCGTGAACATGGCTCTTTCCAACTGTACGGACTGCACATTCACAAAACTGGAGGTGTCAGCATGACTAAATGCAGAAAATATAATATTTTAATTCAGTGAACTCAATTATTGTATATTTTATATTCTTATTATATATTTTCCCTCCAGTTTTTGGAGGCATATATTTTGATTGACACTTCAGGTGATGAGTGCCTTGTGGTGAAAAGCTTTCCATCTTTTCAGCATATTTGAAATTTATCCCTTTCAAAATTCATTGGCTGCTTAGACAGGTTTTCCTTTCCCGGCATCATAATTCACTGTTGTCCATGTCATGCAAGCTTTAGGATTGCTGTCAAATATGGGGAAACCACTGTCAATTATGTCTCTTAGTTTTGTTGCATCTACTTATTTGTATGTGTGGGTGAGTATGAGAATCCCATATCACAAGTCTAGTCAGAGGTCCAAGGGTAAGTTGAAAGAATCAGTTCTCTCCTTCTTTTATGTGGGCCCCGGGGATCGAACTCAGGTTGTCAGCCATGGCAGCAGGCCAGCTGTGAGGCTTGTTCTACAGGTTTTGGGTTCATTCGTATTACACTGGGGCCTTCGTGCCTGCTTCCTGATGGGGCATTGGTATGAAAGTGGTTGCTAGAAGTCTTCCTTGAAACTCTTCCTGTGCAAGAACGATTGGAAATGACATGGCAACCATTTCTTACATCCATGACTTAACTTCTTCTCAGCTATATTCAAAGGTTCCCGAGGTCTCAGGACCAACCGACAGGAAGAAAATGAGATTTGGGATGAGATGATATTAGAAAGTCAAGGGGAAGATTGACGTGGCTCAACGTTATTAACAATATTGTCTGTCTGAACATTTTGTAGGAAGATGCAATACAAAGAGTCCATATAAGGCTCACAGTAAATCTAGCTGTGGGCATAAAACAAATCCCAACGGCTTCTGGGAATCTACCCTCCTGGAGCAAAATATCATGGCAAAAGCAGAGTAGAGCCATGGCCCTGGATCTACAGCAAGCCACGCAAGGGCTAGCCACTTCCTTTGGTAGAAGACAGGTGATTTTAAAACTCCACAAGGCAAGGGCTGCTGGCTTCCTTTCTGTGTTTTCTGGCTTGCGTTTCCAGGCAGGTAATAGAGTATACAGAAATGGGCGATGGGATTTATTATAGAGAAAGATAAACGAAAAGAGGCTTCTCAGTTATCTGACATCAATGGCCACTAGAACAGGTCACTTGGCATCTGAGTAAGTAAAAGATAACCACACATTTCTGATAAAGAACATTTTTCAGAAAGCCAAAGCTGTCCTCTTATCAGAAACATTTTAATCATTTCTCCGTAGTACCTGGAATTGTAACAACCAGGGACTGCACTTTGAAAAAAGTTTAGCTTTGCATATGTCTACCTTGTGCCATCTAGACACCAGGTACCCAGCATTTCAGAAAACTTAGGAACAAACGAGGTTCCCAGATGTTGGTTTACAGTCCAAGCTCAAGAGACAGATAGGAAACAGAACAAAGGTGGAGAGAAGGGACAGGGCCCATGAGTGTTGGATGCGTCTTCACTGTCAGCCGCAGTTCCTCATGACAGAGGAAAGCAGCGCTACGGAAAGCGAAGGCTGGGAGATCTGTCTCTCCAGGTGGCCAGAGCTACGTCTTCGCTCCTTGTGGAAAACTCAGTGGCCCCACTCTGTTCCCATCCTTCTAGGTCTCCATCCTTGAGAACACCAGCTGGAATCCTTTCTGTCTCCTTCCTGCCTTGAGTCTGACCTCTCCACTCTTCCCTTCTCTCACTGTGAGAGTTTTTCCTCCATGCTTCCTCCCTGTTTACATGAACCATTAGTGGATTCTTGCATTCAAGTCTTTTTTTTTTCCTTCCCTCTCTCACCTGAACGGCTCCCCATCTTTAACATATCCGTGTGCTTGTGACCTTGCACTTGGGGTTGCCACCTCAATCCCACAGGTCACTCATTCTAATACTGGGAGTGCCTCTGGCTACAGCCTTTCTTCTGGACTCTCTCTCTCATGTCCTTTTCTCTCCATCTCCCATATTGTTATGTGAGTGTGTGCCTTCCTCACTGCCCAATGGATCAGAGCCCTGTACGTCTCTTCTCATATCCATTTCTCATCTTCTCATTCTGCTCCGTGTATTTGCTTAATGTAAACTTAAATAATTTTACTTTAGTGTTCTGACACCTCTATCCTTCATAAAGTACAAAACTGCTCAGGCTAACGTCAGAGGCTTCCAACACTCTGACTGGAACACACAGTTTCAGCGTCATGCAAGTCTTAGAGGAAAGAATGACAATGGACAACAGAGTCTTCGTGTGGACCATCAAGACCCAAGTAGAAGTTGTATTCCTTTGAAAGCGCCAGCAAACACTTAGATGAAGATTTAATGCAGAATAACATGGAGCTGGGTTAATGGCCAAGGAAACGAGCAGAGAGCGGGACAGTAAGTATACCCAGCCACTCCGGACGGAGCAGGGCATGGGCTCCCCTCACGTGCGGAATGTGCAACATCCTGGAAGAAAGAGTGCTTCTGTACATAAAGGCAGACTTTGCAAATGGCCCTGGGTCATTTCCCAGGATGCCAGGAAACTCCATTCATGGACTGACAATTTCTGACTCAATGAAAAGGCAAGAGAAAACCCCCTGACATAATTTCCCCACTCTCGGATTATCTTTTTTTTTTTTTTTTGCACTGATATTTTATGTCATCTCTTGTGGGAAGATAATTTCAAGGTTGTTTTCTACATATTACCTTGTCTCAGAAGGAAACCTGATCATTTGGGGACATAAAAGGAAGTGAGGGAAATGCATTGGGTGAAAAAGGAGGCCAGAATAATAGGAAAGAGTGTCTTCCTTTTTTTTGCAGACAATGATCTCTTTTCTTAAATTTTTCTTTCAATTTTTTACTCGTTATATCATTGAAAGAAAAGATACACGGTAATTTGCAATCCCTTCTTACACACCCAACCACTGATCCGGCTTCCTTTGATCTGTTTTCATTGATTACACTTCTGTAATGAAGTTCACCTCCATCACACACTTCTTGAGACTATATGACACTTCTCCAACCCTGCCAGATAACATATGAACACCCATACTGTATCTGAAGGAACAAAACCAGGTTGAGACCAGCATTCAAATATCATTTACATATACCTGATATGTGTATGTTTACACACTAGTGCACATCCTTAGTTCTACTGATTATATTCATTTTTAGTGAAATTAGGAGAGGAAGCAATGAATACATGTAAGAAATGAGAAAAGAACTGGTTTTACCCTTACGACAGGCCACTTACTGTAATTTGACTAATCCAATGTGAGTTTCTGGCTTCAAAAAGCCAAATATATGCTTTCAAAAATAAAATGTCTTGTGATTAATTAAATTTAAATAAAGGCCATTTAAAAGTTTGTAGATTTAATCATTTAAACATCTTAAATTACTTTGGAAATTAGGAAGACTATAGTAATTCATAATTATCTAATCTCTAACCAAAGAAAATTAGTTTACTGACATTAATTAAGTTTCCTACTGACATTAGCAGCAAATTAAGAATATTATTAAATTGGTTTCATAAATGTCTAAATTGAGACAGAATGAGGAAGTGAATTTCCCAGGGTTGTAGTCAAGCTGATAGAAATTGGAAGTCGTGGATTTTAATTTATTTTTGTAAGGCTCTAATGATTATTAAAGTGTGTGTTCACCTAAGCATTCAAGCTAATGACATTAGCTGCATATAAAGAACTTAAAAAAAAAATCCCTTACTCTGCCGAGAATCATGTGTCTCCTGGTTAATTCTTACAAAATATTAAGGGGAGCATAAATTAAAATATTTCCCATGAAAAGTAACAAAACAAGTCCATAAAATTTATTTGGGTACATAAAAATTTAAAGATGGCTTCTTTTAAGAATGAAAGGTACCAATTGGCATGAGGAGAGCTGAAATGTAAGACAAATACCAGAGAGAACCCCAACTTAGTCTCCTAGGATTATTTAAGTTTCTAACATCATCTGCTCATGTTTTCCTTTCTGGGTTGGGGGATTTTTTTCCCCTTTGTTTTTCACCTAAACTGTGTGATAATAATTGTGATACTGTTTCCTTTCATAGTGTAATCATTAATGCATGTGATAGTTAGTAATGTATACACTGTACATACACATTAACAGTTTGACCGTGACATTTTATACATGCTTTGCTGTACCCATCTTTCCTAAAAACCTCTTTCTCCTCACTTCCCGGGGCCCCTCACCCTTTTCTGGTACCCTCTATGGCTTTCTGGTTGCCTTTATTTTTATAGCTTCACATATGAGGGAAAATATGGGATCTGTCTTTTTGTTTAACATGGTGACCTCTTGTTATTCATTTTGATGCAAATGACAGGATTTTGCCTTTCCTAACGGTGGGGTAGAATTCCATTTTCTATATTCACACATGCTTTCTGTAGGCACTCATCTACCTATGGGTGAGGATGAGTCCACAGCTTGCCTATCATGAATAATGACAAAAATAAGCATGGCTATCTGGGTTTCCTTGGTAAGATGCTTTTGTTTCCTTTAGGTGTATACTCAGGAGTGGAATAGCTGGATGACATGACACTCCTACTTTTGGCTTTGGAAGACAGCACCATCTTGATTTCGCAAAAGGCCGTCTTAATTCATGTTCCCACCAACAATGTATCCTATCTGATAACGACATCTTCCATTTTTCTCCACACCCTCTCCATCCAGAGTTTGCTGTATTTGAATGTGCTAAGATGAAATCTCAGTTTTTGTTTACATTTACTGGTGGCTAAAAAATATTAAATAGTGTTCATATATTTATTTGGCATTATATTTCTTTTGAGGATGCCTGTTTCGAACATTTGATGACTAGATCACTTATTCTTTTGCTGTTAACACTTTGAAGTTCTTTGTAGACTTTGGATATAAGTTCTCTGTCAGAATAAATGACAAGCAATTTTTTTTCCCTATTCTGTAGCTTGTCTCTTCAGGTTATTTCTTTGGGATGCGATAGCTTTATACTCTGAAGTCAGTTCTTGCTTTTAAATCCAGGCCCATTTGGAGTCTACCCAGCAAACCAATGCCTGTTCCAATATTTTGGCACTGCTTCCCAGTCCCTGTTCTCTTCAGGTCCAACATTTACATTAAGGCCTCTGCGAGTCCATTATGTTTTTAATAGGTTAAGAAACAGGGATATAGCTTCAATAATTTCCAGGCGGGTGTCCAGTTTGCTCATCAGCACTTGTCAAAGAGGTTGTCTTTTCTTTAAAGCTGCCACCTGTATTGAGATTCAGTTTGCTGTATTTGCTACCATTTAATACCTTTGGTCTATGTGTCTGTTTTCCCTACAATATCATGCTATTTTCCTTAGTAGGCTTTGATAATAAAACTCAAAACAGTATGAAACTTCCAACATTACCTTTTCTGCTCAGGATTTCTTTGGCTACCGATCATGCTTTATGCTTTCATAAGAATTTAAATTTTTAAATAGCTTCTTACTATGCAGCCTAGATTAGCCCTGAACTCACTTTACTTCCTTCTTCTAGGATTGCAGATGTGTGCAAACAAGCAATGCATCTGGATGGATTTCAGAGTTGTTTTCCCCCTAGTTTAATCAAGAGTGTCACTGGTGTTTAGAAACGAAGTGCATTAAATCTAACAGTCACTTTTGGTGATGTGGCCATTTTAGCAACATTAATTCTTCTTACCCATGATCTTGGAAGGTCTTTTCATCTCTCTGTGTCGTATTTCAGAACACCCTTTAGTACTTTATAGGTATTTCATTAGGTGCATTTTTAAATTTTTCAATGCATTTTTAAATTTTTGAATTTCCAATAAATGAGATTGCTCCATTGAATTCTTAGTATGTTTATTACTGGAGAAGAGAAAAGCTGATGTCTGTATGTTGGTTTTAGATAATATTACTACATATCAGATCTAAGAGTTATCTAGTGGAATCTTGACAACGTCTGGAATTAAACCATCTGCACTCAGGGATGACTTGCCTTCCTCATTCCTGTTTGTATGCCTTTCTTTCTCTTGCCTGATTTCTGTAGCTAAATTAAAGTTCTTTATTAAGTAAGAGTGGGGGGAGTGGGTGCCTTTGTCTCTTTAAATATTTGAGATATAAGCAATGCTTATAGATTTTCCTCATTTGGTATAATATTGACTATGGGTTTGTCATAAGCAGTCTTTATTTATTGAATGAGATTCTTCCATACAAATTGATAGACCTTTTTGAAATTCATGTGAATGTGTGTCTGTGTGAGGATTTGTCATGCACATGTGGGTGCTTGGAGCAGCCAGACAGAATGATTCCCTGGAGCTGGAGTTATAGGCAGTTGTTAAACCAGATATTGTGAAATCACCAAAAAGGGTTCTAGAAACTGAGCTTGGATGCTCTGTGAAAGTCCCAAACACTTTTAACCTTTGAGCCGCAGAGTTTCTATTTTGAGAGAATATTTGACCACAAATGAGTTTTCTGTACCAATCGAGATGACCATGCAATGTTTATCTTTGAGTCAATATATGTGCTGTATTACACTTATTGATTTCCAAATATTGAACCACCCTTGGACCATAGTGTCAACTCTTGTTATATTGTTGAATTGGATTTGCAAGTATTTTATTGGCTCTTGTTGTCTAAGTTTATCAAAGAAATTGGCCTATAATTTTCTTTTTTTTGTTATGTCTTTATTAGGCTTTAGTAATAGGGTAATTAATACTGATTTGTCATATGAGCATGGAAATTCTCTTTCCATCCATTTGCAGTATTTTATGCAATATTTTGAGAAGAATTAGTTTCCGTCTTTAAAAGTCTGATAGAATTCAGATGTCAGCAATCCAATTCTGAGGTTTTTCTTTGCTGGGAGAATTTTTATTATTACTTTAGTTTCATTGACTGCTATAGGATTATTTTGATTTTTATGTAACATCTTGGCCAATTTTATTTTTCAATATTTTACAATATTTTGACATATAATTTTTCAAACTATTATTAACCTTTGTTAGGGTTGGATGGGTATTTATAAAAATATGCCCCCTATCATTTCTAACTGTATTTATCTTATCTGGGTTTTCTCTCTCTTTTCATTAGTTTAGGTATTTGTTAATTTTGTTTACTCCTTTAAAGTGTATACTCTGTATTATCTAGGAAATGTCCCAATTCTCTCTTCCCATGTGATTTAGGTTATGTGGCATTTACAATAAAAAATAATCAGCACTGTTTCCTTTGAGAATTTTCTGTTTTGCTAGTTCTGTGACTGTGCATTCATTTGGTATCAAGATTTATTTTGGGGTTAAGTCCCATTAAATCTTTTAGCAAGCAAAAAATCTGACTTCTAAGATCTGATAAAAAATAATTAACTCATGTATGTTACCTCTACATGTTTTTTTATTTCTTGGGTGAAGAAACACTGAGAGAAAAAGGGGCAATCTCTACCAGGTTTTTAGTTTTTATAGACATGGTTAAAAAATTTCAGAGGCAAAAAGAATGATATCAATTTGCGTTTCAGAATCACAAAAAGACAGGTAGAATCTGACAAACCAGCACTCCAGGAAGAGGTGACACCACCCACAGTTTGGAAAGCATGATTCTCCTTAGCTTTGAAGTTACTATTGTGACATCTGCAGCTATGCTGATGCTTTTGCTTTATAAATGGCTTGGCATTTGACTTTCATAGTTTTCATTATTATTATTGTTATTGTTGTTATGTGCTTGTCAATTATAAGTATGGTAATGGAAAAATTCTTTTTTAAATTTCTTCTGCCTCTGGATTTCCATATATTTCCCAAGAGTTAAAACACTTTCTGGTATTATTTTATGAAATGGGCTTCCCTCAGTCCTTGTCCTGGTTTTTCCATCTGATTCTATTATATTATTTGTAGTTTTCATTTCTTAGCCAAGCCATGCAGTTCCTGCAGTGCTTCAGTTTGTCTGTATTGTCTTCAAGCACTGATGTTTTTCCTTCTACTTGATCTAGTTTATTGGTGAGATTTTCAAGTACATTTTCAAATTTGATTTATTGAGCTTTAATTTCCAAAATGTCTACTTGTTTATATTTCAGAATCTCTCTATTGATTTTTTAATATTTTGTATCTTTAACCCATTCAGCTGTTGTTTATATTGCTTGAAGTCATTGTTAACTTTAAATTCCTTGTCCAACATTTTTTCTAGTCTACTATGTTTGGATTCTGTTACCTAAGAGCTATGAGCATGCAGAAAAGTAATATCATCTTGTTTGCCCCATATTTCTTGTGTTTTAACATTGAGATGCTCATATCTGTTAGGATGTGATGTGGGATTCCCCTCTGTATTCTGTGAATACAATTGGTTAATGAATAACGAATCTGTCTTGGCCTGTGATCGGGTAGAGTTGAGCTAGGCGGGGAAAACTAAACTGAATGCTGGGACTAAGAAGGTGGAGTCAGTGAGAAACAATGTAGCCCTGCTAGAGACAGATGCTCGAATTTTACCCAGTAAGCGACAGCCTCTTGGTGATACACAGATTAATAGAAATGACTTAATTTAATATGTAAGAGCTAGCCAATAAGAAGCTAGAGCTAATAGGCCAAGTAGTGATTTAATTAATACAGTTTCTATGTGGTTATTTCGGGATAAACAAGCGGGCTCCAACTATAAGGATGAGCAGCTGGGATCAAATTAGCCAACTCCAACTACAAGAATGAGTGACATTAGCCATATTATGTGCATTTTAATGTTGAGATGCTTGCATCTGTTAGAACAGAGGACAAGAAACCTAGAATGTTATTGAAAGGTCTTCTTAATGGTTGGACTTCTCTAAAGGGCTCAACTCCCAGTGCTGTTCAGAAGAAAGAAAACAAATGGCAGTAACACCTCCTTCAAACATAGAAATTAGTTAGTGTCCCATCACTGTGGCAAAAGTACCAGAAAGAATGACTTAGGGAGGAAGTGCTAGCAGACTCACAGTTCAGAGGCATCTGAGACTCGGGGAACGGAATGACGTAGCTGTAGAAGCACGCGTCATGGCTCATGGTAGGTAAAGCGCAAAGTAATGAGACGAGGGGCTTGGGACAAGATACAACCCACCAAAACAAGTCCCTAGTAGTGGCCTGTTGCCTTTGCTTAGGCCTTATTCAAGTTTCCAGTACAATGGTTTAGGTGCCCATTAAAACGGCACCATTCTCCAAGGGGCGGGAGCGGACCATGAGGGGCGGTGGGTCCCAGGCAGTGAGCTAAGGCACTAAGTGGGTCACTGCCTGCAGCAGAGCCACAGCGGATGACCTGAGACCCAAGGCAGAGCTACAGTAGCCCTCAGCAAGTGAGAGACAGATAGACAGGCTATGCAGAGACTGTGGGTATAGTTTATTTAGTAGGTTAGGGATGGGC
>NC_022028.1:11586960-11593159 GCF_000317375.1 Microtus ochrogaster | reverse complement strand
AGAGAGAAAGAGAGAGCCTACTCACACAGAAGATCCCCTTGCCTCATCAGAAGTGGGGGGAGTGGGCAGGACTTGTCTCTTAAAGGGATAGGATAGTCCATAACATCCAGAACCTTCCCAAACAGCACTGTGTGTGTGTGTGTGGGGGGGGCATAAATACTCAATACTTGAGTCTATGGGAAATATTATATATTAAATAAAATGCCATTTAATAAACAATGCTAACAAGAGAAAAGGGCAGAATAACGTGAGGTAAACTAAAAAGTTAAAAACCAATACAGGTAAAAGTCATACTAAAATAATAAATCGAGGAGTTGGGAAGGATTAGTGGAAGAAGTAAAATTAAGAAAGAACAAAAATGAGACCAAGAAAAAAAATGAGAAGCCGGGCAGTGGTGGTGCACGCCTTTAATCCCGGCACTAGGGAGGCAGTAGCATGCAGATCTCTTGGAGTTTGAGGCCAGCCCGGTCTACAAAGTGAGTTCCAGGACAGTCAGAGCAGTAACACAGAGAAACCCTTCCTTGAAAAACAAAAAACAAAACAAAACAAACAAACAAACAAAAAAAAACAAAAAGAAAGAAGGAAAAGAGAAACAGAGTGAGAGCGAAGGAATCAATCGGAGAGTAAAAGAGTAAATATTAAAAACTAAGGTGGGATGGAAGAAAAGAGAAGCAAGATTGAAACTTCCTATTAGCTGATGTATTCGGATTAGAGAAACTTCTTTCTAGGTGCTTAATACTGATTCCATTAGGAATGGGTTCTGACGACTGTAGCTGAGTCCTTCTGTTGTCATATCTGTGTATACTGAGTCCCGGCAGAGTGTTTTCTGCCTGTCAATTATGGGCATGCTGTCGGAGGCAGCTGCACATCCACCCCTTGCACGCAGAAGTTCGAGGAGTTCGCGGTTGTGAGCCGTGCTGATGCTCACTCTCTCCGGAGTCCTCTGCTCTGTACCTGGGGGTGTGTCTAATGTCCGCGCTGTAACATCTCTCTGAATGCCTCGAAGTGTGGGGTGAGCAAACACATCACTGAGCTCTACGTGGGAGGAGGTCAGTTACGGGAGCGAAGCCATCTGCCAGCCTGCATCTCGGTGCTCTCAGACAGGGCCTCCACAGTAAGCCGCTAATGAGAGGTCTTGTTCCTCATCCCAGAAGTGACCTCTACTGCCCAAGCTAGCTCCCCACTGCTTAAAGTTCTCAGCAGGTCCTCAGAGGACTTTCCCTGCTCCGCCAGTGTTTCCTGTGGCCTCTCCACCTAAGACCCTGCAACAGGCATCCCCACAGACTTTCAACTATAATTTCCTCATATTTCCTGATCCCCAGAATGGACCAGTTCAAAGAATAGGCCCCCTTTTAAGGTGACATCTGGCTTCAGCACACCAAGAGAGGGTGACCATTGTGATGGATTTCTTCAAAACTAGCCTGCCCTGGAGGAGCCACTTTCATATGAAGTATGCAGTGCTTGTTCTGGGTTTAAAGTTTGTAAAACCCTTGTTTTCCCCTGAAGCTGCTAGTGTGACTCCGTGCTTACCTTATATTGCTGTTGGCGGTCCTCTCCCCCAGCCCCAGCTAGGATTGGCATTGAGGAGGGCTTCGCATTTCCCGGAGTAGGTACCTGTTCCTCTGTTCTTTTTTTTTTTCCTAAACACATCTTTCTTAATTCCTGCCACCCGTTCTCTGGGAATACAGTTTCTCTTCTTTTTGTCTGAATCTTCTCATCCTTTTGGATGTAGTTGTACTGAGGTTACTGTTACCCACGATTTTACCCACCAACACCATTGTCCGCGTATTTTATCCTGTTGTCGGTCTCCTTTAGGAAGTCTGCGCTCTTACACAGCCTCTCATCTCAAAGGAGCCACGAATCCCCCAGTAGGTCCGTCTGTTGGGCTGCTACAAGTTCCCTAATTTAGTAGATCTCTTGCCTTGTGACATCGGAAAGAAGAATGAGCTAGTCTCCTTCCTGGTTACTGAGGGAGGGAGGTTGACAGTATCTGTTCCAGCTGGAGGCGAAGCCCAACTCACACAGTTCCTTAGTAGGAATGTGGAAAGGCTGGAGAGTTGATGAGGAATCTGAAACCACAGAAGGGAAGAGAAACTGGGACCGAGGAGGAAGGGAACAAGAAGATGTTTTCTCAAGAGTAAGTAATCCAGACTACCAGGAGAAAGCATTTTCTGCAGTGCACATGTAACTAAGTCAAACCAGTGAGCTGCTGTGTGTAACAGCTAAAGCATGGGCTATGGTGGGAAGAAGGGGAACACATTGCAGCCAGCCTAGATTTCTGATATATTTGGACTTCTAAATTTACATAGCTTGGTTCGCAAATATAAAAAATTTATGGGTGAATAGTCATGTATATTAAAAAAATGTTAGCTTCTCTTATAAGTTATAGAGTTTGGCTGCAAACTTTTAAATTGTGCTAGGCAGAATATGAAAGCTTTTCAATATTTACATACTTCAGGATATAGATCTGTGACCAAAACAATGCCACCTTTTTGAAGGCTGATATTAATAATGGTGTTTCTGCCATATGTAAATCTAAAACATCTTGGAAAGGTATATCCCTTTTATGCGCTTTCTCAAAATAAGATGTTTTTTCCATAATAAATATTCTGTTACACAGAAGAAAAGGTGATTTTGCATTGTGCACCTTGCTCCATCTGTTTTTCCCAGATACAGAATGTGGTGATAATAGGAACTTTTGAAGAAGAATCTCAAGGCAGAGATCTTTTACCAGGACCATTTGATTTTAGGCCAAATTTTGAAGGAAGGTTGAGGAAGCATTTTGATTTAAAAAAGTGTCCTTTAGAAGGAGCATCCTATAACATTTCACACACACACACACACACAGACACACACACACACACACACACACACAGTGATATTTTATTTATGTTTTAACAATTAAAGCTTGTCTGAAGACCAGAGGCAAAGCTAAAGCCACTAGAGGTCAGGTAAGGTGACACACCTTTAATCCCAGGATTTGGGAGACAGAGGCAGAAGGATCTCTACAAATTCAAGGCCACCCTGAGCTACAGAAGATTAATGCAGAAATAAATCCAGGTGGTGGTGGATCACACCTTTAATCCTAGTACTAGGGAGTTGCGCATCTTTAATCCCAGCACTAGAAGGAATATAAAATGGGAGGAGAGTGTCTGTCTGCTTTGTTTCCTTAGTCTGTGGTCATCCAGCCTTGGTAGAGGTAAGACTTCTCTAGTGGCTTGGCTACTTTGTTTTTCTGAGTTTTAGGTTGAACCCCAATATCTGTCTCTGGGTTTTTTTTTTTTAACTATTTGTGCTATACACATATATACACACATACCACACACACACACACACACACACACACACACACACACCATACACACATACATACACACAGCAAAGCACTAAGCTTTTAGATGGTTTCTTTCTTTTGATCTTTCTGAAAACCCAGGAGACAGTCAGCCTATGTTCACTCTCAGTTCAGAGAGAATCTACTTAAACACATCCCTTCAGAACATCTTGGGTCTTGTGTTTTGGCCACGAGGCAGTCACAGTGACATTCTAAACTAGAGGCATAGGCTATGCCACATGTAGTCTGACACGTAGTTGTTTCTTTTTGAGACTGGAGCTCACACAACCAGGTTGGCCTTGAACTTGTTGTGTAGCTGAGGATGACCTTGAACTGCACATCTTTTATTGGGATTACAAATATGTACCAGCACACCTGACCAAAGCCCATTGTTGACTGAAACATTATTACTGAACACATGACTCTGATGCAGTGGTTCTCAATCCCTTTTAGGGGTCAGACGCCCCCTTTCACGGAGGTTACCTAAGACCTTTGGAAAACACAGATATTTACATTATGATTCATAACAGTACCAAAATTACAGTTCTAAGGTAGCAACAATAATTGTTCTATGGTTAGGGATCCTCTCAATATAAGGAGCTGTATTAAAGGATTGCAGCATTAAGGAAGGTTGAGAACCACTGATATGGTGTATAATTCTGGAATGGTGACGTCATACCATGCAGTGATTCTTATATGTAAGTCAATTTCTGAAGATGGTTAGAATTGGAACACATGCAGGCCATGTAGCAAGTATCAGAATGAAAGTGTATTGAACATTCTGTTCACTTCACTACTGATTTGTCATCTGGAGATCAACTCACTAAGCTTCATGATGGCTACCTCTGCACTTTCTTGTATGTCTTAGCTTCATTTTGTTGTAATATTTTTGTTTCTTCTTTGAAACTTCATGTATTATACAATTTTGATCCTGTCCATCTGCCACTATAATTTGACGTTTTCCATGTTGTATCTTCATTTTCTATTCCCCATCTTCTATTGTACATACTATATTTTGTCTAAATATAATTATATATGGGTTTGTGTACATATCATCATAAAGTGACTACATTGGGTAAAACAAAAATAAAATACAAATAGAGAAAAGTATATATTCTTTTATAATCTATGCTTAGAATATTTTCTTTTTGTAACATCTGAAACACCACTGATGCTGTTTACAAATCTATACCAGGAAGGGAGTCCAGGTTTTACACATCTTGAACGAATGCTCTGTCACTGAGCTAACATCTTCAGCGTGCTTCACTTTAGTCTGATACAGTCTAAGTTTCCCAGGTTGGTTTTGAATGTGCAATCCTCCTGCCTCAGACTTCCTGAGTAGCTAAGACTTGTAAGTAATTTTCTGTAAGAGACACATATTTGCTTCCTACCAATAAAACCAGGGCATTTAATTGGCAGAACTCTGATGAAAGTAGCTTAACTCAAACTATATCTCCCCCAGAATATTTTCATTAGCATATATTCAGACTCTGAATTTATTATAGCCATTGTGATCTCTTTATCACTATTCACATTGTAAAAATATTTTGAAAACCGAGCTGTATTTAAAAAGATTTATGTGGGAAATTCGATACAATATATTAGTCACGTCAAAACACATACCGCAATGTTACAATGGGTTCAAGAAAACAAGTCTGGTGATTAATTTCAAATGTCAATATCCTGGACTAAGGGATTCCTGAAGAAGAGAAAGCATCACTTCTGGGTGTGCCTGTGAGGGTGCTTCCAGAGAAACTGCCATACCTGTCAGCAGACTGTGAAGACGTCCTCCACTACTTCCTCTCTTTCCACCCACTCCTTCTCTCTGCCTCCGTTGTAAACTTAGCTTACTTTCTTGTCCTGCCATTGGGCATCAGAATTCCAGGATTTTTTTTTTTGCTTTTCTTTTTTTTTTCTTTTTCTTTATTTATTAAAACTTTCCACCTCCTCCCATTTCCTTCCCACTTCCCCCCTCCCCCTCCCTCTCCAGTCCTAAGAGCAGTCAGGGTTCCCTGCCCTGTGGGCAGTCCAAGGTCCTCTCCCCTCCATCCAGGTCTAGGAAGGTGAGCATCCAAATAGACTAGGCTCCCACAAGGCCAGTCCATGCAGTAGAATCAAAACTCAGTGCCATTGTCCTTGGCTTCTTAGTCAGCCCTTATTGTCAGCCACATTCAGAGAGTCCAGTTTGATCACATGCTCCATCAGTCCCAGTCCAGCTGGCCTTGGTGAGCTCCCATTAGACCAGTCCCATTGTCTCAGTGGATGGGAATTCCAGGATCTTTGACTTTTGCCTGGCAGGGCTTACATCAGTGGTCCTGGGTTCTCAGTTCTTTAGCTTTGTACTATGAACTGTACTCTATGCTTCTCTAGTCCTGAGCACTTTTGATTTGGACTGAACTACATCATTGGTTCCCCCAGGGCTTCCAACTTATGGATGGCCTCTGGTGGGAATTCCTTAGTCTCCAAAACTGTATGAGCCAATTAGCTTACCAACTCCTCTCTGTTCCCCCAAACCTGTCTTTCCCTCTGGAGAACATTGATGTATGCAGCCGTGATAAGTGAAAAACAAATCGAACACGGGAGACATTTTAGCTCAAGGATTTATTCAATATGATTAAATTAAGCAAATGAGAAGAGGCAAAAATGACCAGAAACATCCTGTGAAATTGGCTGAATACTCATCTGAGTCAGGTGAACTTTATAATCCTCTTGTTCTCAGAAATAGGTCATACTGTGAAACAGTTCAATTTACTTAAGAGTAAACATAAAATCTATTCCTGCCTGTGTCGTAGGGTGAGTGTGATGCATTTTTCTCTTGTTAATTCTTTGAAAAATTTTCTTATTTATTTAGGGACTGTGTGTATATCT
>NC_022028.1:11526731-11586860 GCF_000317375.1 Microtus ochrogaster | reverse complement strand
GTGTGTGTGTGTGTGTGTGTGTGAGAGAGAGAGAGAGAGAGAGAGAGAGAATCACAGTATGTGTGTAGAGGTCACAGGACAGCCTGGACCAGTTGGTTTTCTCCTCCCATATGGATTCTGAGCATCACACGTGGGTGTACGGTATGGCAGCAAGTGCCCTCCCAAACTGAGCCACCTTACCAGTGCCACAATTTGTATTTCTTGAATGAAATCACGTTTTTTGAAGGTTATTATTGGTTACATGTCTTACCATGTTCCTACAAACTTTAGTTACATCAATTTTGTAGGTTGAAGTTGAGCATTTTCTTTGGGAGACCTTGGTGGACATTTCAAAAGCTGCAGCTAATGACAGCAGGACTCACAGCGAGCTCACTGTGCTGCTTACTTTGTTTTCAGAATGACATAATTGGGGTCATGTGTGAAGAGAAAGCCGCAATGGAGAATGTGCCTCAATTGTATTGAC
This sequence comes from Microtus ochrogaster, assembly GCF_000317375.1. Taxonomy (NCBI): domain Eukaryota; kingdom Metazoa; phylum Chordata; class Mammalia; order Rodentia; family Cricetidae; genus Microtus; species Microtus ochrogaster. The sequence goes on along the minus strand of NC_022028.1, from coordinate 11,586,397 downwards.
CTGCAGGCAAGTGTAGGGGCGTTTTCTTGTTTAATGATTGATGTGGAAAGGCCCAGACCAAGGTGGGTGGTGTCAACCCTGAACTGGTGGTTCAGGGAGATATAAGAGAGGTAGCTAAGTATGAGTTTGGGGAGTAAGACAGTAGGCAGCATTTCTCCATGGTTTTTCCTTCAGTTCTTCTGCCTTCCCATTTCCCTCCTTGAGTTCCTGCCCTGACTTCTCTCAACAATAGACTGTGATTGGGGTGTCAAAACCTTTCCTGCCCTAGGTGATTTTGGTGAGGCTATTTGTCACACCAACAGAAACTGAACAAAGACACTGTTCTACCATGCTGCTCTGTCCTGTCACTTGTCCCCTTCAGTTGTATTAAAGAATTCTGAGGTTTTTTTTTTTCTTAAGCACAAAGTTTACTATTATTTTATTGTTAAAGTTGAATAGAATAGAAGGCGTCCTCTGGATCTGGGACAAATCAATTACATGACTAAGAAGTTGCTATGTAGAGTTGATTAAGTCACTGTCAATCTCTGGGTACAAAACAGCCTTGATCTCAGCGATACAGATGCATAGCCAACTCTAGAGGTTCTCATTGGGCCGAGAAGTGGCAGGGAAGTTTGACATGTGAGGGTTGTGGGTATTTTTTAGGTCAAGAAGTTTTTAAAAATTTATTTGCTTATTATTTTTATTTACTTATTAGAAAGGTAGGTATACATTTCTCTGTATAAAAATTAGAAAGATTGGGAAACTATATGTTGAGAAAAGGATTGTAACAATGTGACATTGTGCAAAAGATTCAAAGAATGTCTATGATGTGAGATGTTCAGTTGAAATGATTTTTTGTTATTGATACTAATAGGTACTATTTTACCAAATAATAGGACTTTTAAAGGGGATCCCTATTATAGTGTTTTGTAAGATAAGAGTGGACATACCTCAGAATTAGGGGGATCCCTACTATACTATTTTATAAAATATGATTGGCTATACCCCAGAATTAGGCCCTTGAACTTGCAAAGTCTCAGGAAAGTAGCAATAATGATATCTTGGAAATGATCTATTTTATATAAAAGAAAATTGGCAGCAAAGCAATAATGGCACAGATATCCTGGGGTTCCTCTGTTCTAAACCAGCAACTGGGGTGTTGGACTAGAGATACATTTATTATGCAATTAACAGAGAATGGCAGGGTTTCTGAGAACTCCACTGAGGTAGCTTAGATTTCATTAATGAAGGCAAACATTTCTTAAATGTTCATTGGGTGCTGGCATTTTGTTAACTGCTGGAAAGTCAGATGAGTATGGCATTGTCTTTGCTATAGAGCAGTAATCTAGACAAAAGTGTTCATAAAATATTTGGTGCCTGTTAAGTATTTACATGGTATAAAATAAGGTCTTTAATTTTTTTAATGTGATAAACACTTGAGTTTAAATGCCCAAAGAGAAATAAAAATTATTTTCCAGAGAACAGTTTTCTTCTACCGATAAAATGATTCTAGTCTGAAATCAGTGGAAGGTGTAAGAAGGGGTGGCCGATGCAGGTCCTAGACAAGCCATGTCATGGAAGGAACAGCAGTAGGTGATAGCATGTGGGGCTTTGGAGCGCTGTGGTATCAATAGCTGTCTTCACACCCTTTAAGGGCTTTCAGGGGAAAGTGTGTTAGCCCTCCTGTGTTGCTCAGTAGCCAGACCTGTGAGGCTAGAGAAGGCGCCACATGAAGTAATGACTTTCCCTAGTGAGTGCTAAGTTAGCATTTCCAATTCCGGGACAGGCTTTCTCCTGTTCTGGGAGTTGAGACAGGAGCCAAGGGCCCACATTTCAGGGTATTTCTAAGTGAAGAAGGTGCTATACTTCATCAGCTCTCAGTTCCCCCACCCTCTCACACCCTGTCATTCCAAATCTTCGGGTGAGCATGCGGATGGTGTGTTGAGAAACTGAAAAGTTCCTCAGGAAAATTGTAAGCGTGGGAGATGTTAATTAGTTAGTTGTCAAATCTATATGGCAGTAAGCATTGTCAATTTCCCTTTCCAGGACGTTACATTACAAGCACATTAATAACCGAGGAATAAAACATTCACAATAAAATGAGCTCTATTTCCCCAGATGCCTCACAAAATTTGATAAAGAAATGAAATAATAATATGGTTTATTGAAAGAAGTCATGAAAATTCTTTTATCGTAGACCAGAAAACTTAAAAAAAAGCATACCCAGTTTCTAATTTAAGAGAAAAGCATGGATTTATTATTTTAGAGAATGAGGTTGGCTGGATGATAACACGCCGCTTAGACATGAAAATTAAATCACCGGAGTAGCGCATTCACACCGCTCTCAGGAGCTCCCGGGTGCAGCTGGAGCGAAAATGAACGCTACAGCTTAATTGGCAGCCACGGGAAAACATAAAGCAACGATGTCTTGAATCAGCTGGAGATTTTGAGATATTTTAAAGGAACTACAAACGTTCCGATGTTTTGTCAAGTCCGACATAGGATTTCGCAACTGAAGAAGGAATCAGGGCACATATATCCTGTGCAAGTTAAATGCACATGTTTGCAGCTTTAAAGACTGTGAGAATGGAGGCTGGAGCTGAGCAGGACTGTGCGCTTTCTAAACAGCGACTACAGCAAGGAAAGGAGTCTTAAGTGAATGTCCCTTCTAATAAGCATAGTGCTCCAGCCCCGGCCTGTAGGAGCCCCTTACACAGTCCATAGTGGGCGGGTTCTCGGGGAGCATTGATATTAGATGCAAATATTGTCCTCCCTGTTCCTATGGTTTTCATTTCAGTTTTTCCAGAAAGAATAATTATTCTCTGGATCTCGCGATGGACTTACCAACCCCAGCTCAGCTCCCCTCGGTTGTTCTAATCGTTGATTTGGAGGTGCTTTGACATAAAAGCAAACAATTATTGTGATGGATACGTCGCCAACTCCTAAGACCAAGTAATACAATGAACAGATCTTGGTTGAAGAATCTGTTTAAAAGCCTTGTTACAGCTATGGCTTATCTGACTTAAATGCCCAGTTTGGTGGGGGGAGTTTTCAGCCATTCAGGGATTGTTCTGTTTTTCCAGATCTAGAGGGAGCCATAGACTCACTGTCTGCAGTGGCCCCTAAATCAGCCTCTCTTTCCTAGGCACCACAATCATTCCTCAAGAATTCTTATCTGTGACCTGGTCCCTGATCTGGTGAAGCTCAGGCCCTAGGTTGGCTTCTAACAATGTGTCCTAATGATTGCATTTTGGAGAATGGAGATCTTGTGTAGTGATATTTCATTTTTATTTTGATAAATAAAGCTTGCCTGAAAATCAGAGAGTAAAACAGTGCCACCGGTCAGTCTTATAGTCCAGGCAGTAGCAGCGCACACTTTCAATCCCAGTAGCCACACTAGTTGCCATAGAAACTGGGTGATGCTTGCTTTTAATCCCAATGGTGCACACATTTAATCCCAGCCCTAGAGAGAAATATAAAATGAGAGAAGACAGCTCTCAGTCTCAATCTGAGATTCCTGAAGGCAGGACTGCCATTTTTGGACTAGGGTCAAGGTAAGAGTCAGTGGCTGGCTGCTTTGCTTCTCTGGTCTTCAGGTTGAACCCCAATTTCTGTCTCTGGGTTTTTATTAATCGTGCTTCAATCTTGTGTTACATGTTTTTATTTAACAGAGATGTGAAAAGGCTGGGGATATGTGTCCTGAAGAAATCTGGATTCCAATGAATTAAATATCTTGTAGTTAGTGACAGGGTTAAGATGAGGACCCGTATGTCCTCCATTAAGGTTTTGTTTTTACGGTTCCACTCATGGCTCTAGTTAACTAGCACATGGAGAAGCACTAATAGTTCATAGAGGTTTGGGACTAGGGAACACCAGGAATAGTGTCCTGGGCCAGCATGGTCCTCACTCCTGGGCCCCTGGGGCCTTCTCACCGGCTTTTGAATATTTTCTCCAGTTTTAGCTCTCAACTTGTTAACTAATGCCTTTGCTGAGTTGGATGTGATCTTCAGCTTTTTACTTTGGTCTTCTCTTAGGGGTTCTAATTGCCCTCTGTTTTCACTCAGCTGTCAATCACGGGAAGGCTAGCCACTCATTTGTTTTATACCTTCTACTCTGCTCCTGCTTCTTGGCCTGGTGAAGCAGGCACCGGGGAGTTTTCTCCCGATAGGGTTGTTTTGTTTAGTTTTCTTTTGTGAGCCAGGTCCATTTGCTGTGGAAATGGATGTGACTAAGACCCTGTTTCTTAGCAACTTGTTACTGCATTCGGGGATCAGGGTGAGGAATCATGCTTGGAGCAGGTAGCTGCAAAAGGTGATAATTAATTACGGTGCAGAAGAGAGGAGTTTGCAGAAGACTATCGAGGAGACGATGTCGGCTTTGAAGTGAAAAAGGCTGGACCCTGCGAGCTACAAAGGCCTCCACTGTATGTGCTGAGTGCTCACCGTGACCTGTGTCTGGAAGTGCCCAATGGTCAATCAAATGCCCAGTGAAAACCATTTTAACTGTTTTTTTTTCTATCCCTACTAAGAAGACAGCTTTATATACTGGAGTACAACATTCTAATAGACTTTAAAGGAACATTAATAAGAGGGCTGAAACGTTTACAATGAATGAGGACTAAAGAGATGGGAACCATTTAATAATAAAAGACTTATAAGCATCTTACATTCATAGCAAGTTTCTAGTTATAATCTCCGAGGAACAGCTGAGCTCTTCTTAGCTCTGCTCCACTTGGCCAATTATGGTTAACCCCAGAGTTTATGCTCGCGTGGATCTAATTGTTCAGCAGGTGCTTATTGGGCACAGGCATAAAGAACCTTGTTAGGTTTCAAAACCTCAGAGGGCTCCTTGTCTGCTGGGGGATCCTGTTGTGCAGACAACAGTAATGACAAAGCTTGGTAAGCCGTATGTTCTGCTCAAATGATGTGTGTGTGTGTGTGTGTGTGTGTGTGTGTGTGTGTGTGTGTGTGCGCGCGCGAGCACATGCGTGTTGGTCGTTGGCTTTAAAAAACAGTGAGATTCTATGTTACATAGACGTTCTCAGCATTAACTTGCAGAAAATCCTCCTTATCAAGCTTTTGTACATACTGTTCTATGGTGTGCATATTACATATTTATTTTAACTTGCTTCTAATTCAGCCATTCTGTTTGTTTCTAGTTGTTTGCTACTTCAAAAATGGTCAACAATGACTCAAAAAGAGGTGACGCATTCCTAGTGTGGGGGTTTCATTTGACAGCATATGATGTCTGCTTGGCTCCCACATTACATGGCAAATCGATTTAAATCACACACACGCCCGCGTGCGCGCGCACACACACACACACACACACACACACACAGAGTCTTCGGGAATCTTCTGCAGTAGTAGGTCCTCATACAGCTTCCCAAAGGCCCTTAGTGTTAGTTACTCATTACCCCACATTCCCTCCCTAACTGATTCAATAATGGCACAAATGCTTGCTGACTAACCAACCACAATTTGTTGGTTAAGGTCCAGTCCATGTGATGGAACCCTTGCCTGATATTGTTAATGAAGCTGAGAACCTAAGGCTAGAGAGGTCATAAACTTAGGGAAATCCTATTATTGCTACTATTTTGTGACATGAACACAGCAGTACAATGAATCCTGCTATACCCACAGAGCATAGCATTGCTCAGCCCTCAGCAAAGAAATCTCTTCTTGCAGGACTTGTTAATGAATAGAGAGACCCACAACTGGACAGTGTGCAGAGTGTTGGAGACTTTGGACGGCTCAGTCTTAAATGAGATGTCTTCATCACATTACCCCTCACAGTTCAGGAATCTCTCTAAGAGGGTAGAGGGACTGTAAGAGCCAATGGTGGTGGGTGATTTTTTTTTAAACATAATATACTTTTTTAGACACAATAAGGTAGGTGCGCATATAAGCTCACAGAGATGCTGACAGCATGCACAAGACCCACACAAGTTCAGGCCAGACAAAAAGATCCCAGAACCAAGAAGGGGAAGTGAGCACAAAGTCACGCCCCAACCAGGAAGTTTTTTGCAATTGATACCTGCTGGGAGAGGACAAAAGTAGTTTTATTCCAGGGAATAACACTGTGTATATCAAACACACCCTAGGGCAGCTTCCATGCTCTAGAAGAGATGGACAATACAAATTGGACTCTATGATTTTAGCAGCTTTTAAATTTTGTTTTTGTTAATTTTTTTTAAGATCAAGAAAGAACATGAAGTTGGGTAGGTAGGAAGGGGGGACCTTGGAGGAATTGTGACTGGGAAGGGATATGATAAAAATATACTGCATGAAATATCCAAGGAATAAATAAAGAAGAGTAAAAGCTATTCTCAGCAGTACACTCTTCTCTTTGGCCCCCACGTCCCTGCATGGACTTAGCTGAGGGAGTGGGCAGGATTGACAGCCTTTAATTGATGCCCTTTTATATCTGTAATTGTTCCTTGCTGAGTACTGTTTCCACCTGACCCAATGACATGGGAGGCTCATCCCCTCCCACTGTAGGGGATAGTAGCCTTTGCTCAGACAGTCTCCATCATGATTGCTAAAACCGTTTCAGAGTGGGGCTGCTGCCTGGGCTCCATGACCCTGTCCTCCTTCCCCCCACTCTCTTGGAAGATGTCAGACCTGTGCTCTGTTCTATTCTCGACTCAAGATTGACACCACCCCCTCCACCTTTACTCACAGCGGGTTTCTTCAGAGACAGTTTTGCACATTCAATCTTGTCTTGACGTCTGATCTGTAGAGGAACTGAACCTTCTGTTAGAGAATTCCAGTATTTTTATTTAATTTCTCGTTATCATTTAATCACCATTAATATATTTTCTTCTGTGAATTGGCTATTCAGGTCCTCCCCCGCTAATGTTCTTTAGACTCACTTTCTCTTTGACTTACTTTTATATTTATATAATACCTTTCCTATTATATGTGACAGAGATTGTTAAGTTGGGTTTTAACTAAGATTATCACTAGTCTGGTATGGTAAAGTGAGTGACCAAGCCAAGAGACAATGTGTTAGAAGAACGTTGTAAAGAGGGCCCGGTAACTGTAAGGCTTTCAAGCCACACTGAGGACATGCGGGGCCAGGCTCCCTGGAGAGAAACAGTTGTAGAAAGATGCTTTGAGGTGGGGGCCTTTGGAATTCTCCCTTCATCTTGTCTAAGGAGGTCTTAAACAGATGCCCAACTGTACGCTGCATGTGCTGCCTGTTATCATAGGTAGGCACTTCTGTATGGGAAACTGTCAGGCAGACCTTGGCCTGGTGCTATCACAGCAGATAGATACACAGGGAGGTAGGAGGAAGGAGTCTGTTTGCCTTAGATGGTTCACATTTTCATGATGTGGGATTCCCTCTGTATGCTCCGAATACCATTGGTTAATAAAGAAACTGTCTTAGGCTGGTGACAGGGTAAAGTAGAGCTAGGTGAGAACAACTAAAATGAATGCTGGGAGAAAGGAGGCGGAGTCAGGGAGAAGCCGTGGAGCTGCTGCCAAAGACAAACACACTGGAACCTTGCCAGTAGGCAATGAACCTCATGGTAAAATATACAACACTGGAAATTGGTTAATACTAGATGTGAGAGCTAGCTAGCAATAGGTTTAAGTAATTGGCCAAGCAGTTATTTAAATCATATAGTTTCTGTGTGATTATTTTGGAGGTCTGGGCGGCTGGGAAAACAAACAAGCAGCTCCCTACTACTACAAGCAGTTCCAGAGTTGTAACAATTTGAAGCAGGAATGTTTCTGGTAGACTAACGAAAAGAGAGATCCCAGGTAGCATTGTTCTGATCATTTCCAAGAGACACTGAGGTGTTACTGGATCTCAAGCACCCCAAGTGAATGGACCACAAGTGATGTGGGATTCCCCTCAGTATGCTGCAAATGTTTTATCACCACTGGTTAACAAAGAAGTTGCTTTGGCCTATGACAGGGCAGAATAGAGCTAAGTGGGGAAACTAAACTGAATACAGGGAGAAAGAAGGTGGAGTCAGGCAGATGCCGTGTAGCTGCCCAAGAAGTAAGATGTGAGGTAACAAATTACAAGCCTCGTGGTCAAATATAAAATAATAGAAATGGGTTAATTTAAGATACAAGAGTTAGTTAATAAGAAGCATGCGCTAATAGGTCAAAGAGTATGTAATTAATATTAATCCCCAGAGTGGTTATTTTATAAGCATCTTCCAGAACAGGCAGGCAGAGAAAGCCTGGTCCAGGGGGACAAGCAGGACAGAGAATATTTCCAGCTACACACAAGGAACCTGGAATGGAAGGTGAATTTGGTAGAATGTGCTCTCCTATTCAAGAACAGCCAGTAGGGTATTCCTGTGTGAGCCTCTGAACACTTGGCAATACCAATGTTATTCATGTCTATCCTTGGTTTATATTGAAGGTTTTAATTTTGAAAAAAAAATAGAGATTCATTTGCAGGAAATTTTAGTGATTCCATTACTGTTTTTAAGAATGCTGAATTAATAATTATAAAGTTATAGTATAGTCTTACAGACAGAATGCTGACATCCAGGACACGGAGCACTGTCCTCATCACAGGGTTTCATGGTACATTTTCACAGCCGTCTCTGCTGCCTCCTGCCCACATTCTCATCTTAATTTTCAGTGAACATTAATCTATTCTTCATTTCCGTGACTTTGCCATTTCAAAATGTTTGAACAATTGGAAGAAAATGATCTTGAGATTTTCTCCTTACCAGAGTTCTTTGGAGATTCTGCTGGGCTGGAGTGTCTAGTGTTTATAGTCATTACTTTCTGTTGCTGCCTAGAATTCCACACGGATGGCCCATGCCTTTGTTCAGCCCTTAGTGTTGAGGAACACCTGCATCATTTCCAGTGTGTAGCCATTATGAACAAAGCTGGAATTTCTTCTCATCCAGGAGAGAGGTTGCTGGGTTAAGATACTGTTCTCCTTGTCTAGAACATCCACGTCATTCATTCTCACTAGCCTTATATACACCCACGAACCAACTCCTTCCCACCACAGCCAACACTTGCCATCCTCGCTAGTTTTTATTCTAGTCATTTCACTAGGTCCATCGTGGTTGTGATTGCTCATTGTGGCTTCTCGACTGGCAGCATCATTAGATTTTCCCAATTCTTTCTTGCCCAACACCATGGACACTCTTTATTTATTTTCTGTCTGTATGGCTTCCATGACATGCCTCTCTAATCTTCACTTGTCTGCTTGTTTCCCCCCTGCTGAGCTTCTAAGCACCTGGCAGGGTAGCTGAGTTCTTTGTCACATCACAGCCTGTAAATGTGACCCAGCATCCTCAGACCAGGTTTCCTCAGTGGTTCTCAACCTTCCTGATTCTGCGACTCTTTAATACAGTTCCTCATGTTGTGGTGACTCCCAACTATAAAATTATGTCATAGCTACTTCATTACTGTAATTTTGCTTCTGTGATGAATTGTAATGTAAATATCTGATACTCAGCTCCAGTGAAATAAAGGTCATTTGACTCCGAAGGGGTCATGACCCACAGGTTAAAAACACTTCTCCAATGTTTCTTTCACAGCAAAAGTTTTAAGTTTTGACAAAGTCCAAATGATCAGATTTTTTCTGCTGTGGATTGTGCTCGAGGTGTGAAATCTAACAGCTTTTATCCCTGGACATCCTGGGTGCTCATTCTTTGCTTCCAGAAGTCATAATCAGTGTATTATTTGCACATAAGCACACGATTCAGTCTGCTTAATATACATTTTAAGATGTGAGAAATGCATTGATGTCCCCTCTGTGATATTTTCGATATTATTTTGTTTAGGTATTATTTTGTTGAAAAAAAAAAAAACCTGTTTTCTGAATTGCCTTGTTATCTTTGCCAAAAGTCAGTGGATGCAATTGTGTGAATATTCTGAACTCTTTTTAAACAATTTATTCTTATTTTTATATGCATTGGTATTTTGCCTGCATGTGGGTGTTGGATCCTGGAGTTATAGACAGTTGGGAGCTGCCATGTGGGTGCTGAGAACACGTGTCCTCTGGAAGAGTAGTCAGTGCTCTTAACTGCTGAGCCATCTATCCAGCCCCAAATATTCTTAACTCTTTATGTAGCTCATTGATTGTTGCGCATGCAAATGTGACTCAAAGGTTTTCGAAAACAATTGTGTGTGTGTTTGTGTGTGTGTACTCATGTATGTAGGTACCATGGAGTCCAGAAGGGTGCTGGATTCCCTAGAGCTAGGGTTACAGGTGGCTGTGAGCCATCTCATGTTAGATGCTGGGAACCAAAACGGAGTCCTCTACAGGAGCAGGAAGTACTCTGTGGCTGAGCATCTCTCCAACCCCATGGCACAGTCACAGTAGTGATACCCATACAGGCAAACAGCACACTCATGCTTCCCACTCTCTTCTTCCTTGTCAACACTTAGACTATTCCATTTCCTTTACTTTCCCACATAATTTTCAGACTACCCTTGTCTATGTCTATGAAAATCTTGCTGATATTTCATTGGGAATTATGAAATTTTGCAGTGACTTGAGAATTGACGTACTTATTCAATCAAATCTTTCAATTAATAAGGCACATTTCTCTGCTTGGTAGCCATTCCTTAATTTCCCTATTCTGTATTGGATATAGCAGCATTTTAGCTTGCAAGTCTTGAGCAGGTTGTGTTAGGTTTACATCTAATTATTTCAAGTTTTTGAGTGATCATTTTTTTGTTTCAAAACTTGTGGGTATGTGTGCACATGTGTTACAGAGTGCTGGTGGAGGTCAAAGGGCAAGTTGTGGAGGTCAAAGGGTCAGTTTTCTCTTTCCATTCTGATACTATGAAGGTAAGTATTAAAATGGTATTCACCTCCCTTTATTTTTCTGGCTGCTCATTGCTAATGTTTGTGCCTATATTCTATATTTTTTCTAATTTGTTTTTAATGTTTTATACTCCAGAATTTTATGTTTTCTATGCTTTCAGTTATCTCATTAGCAAAAGAAATTCTTTATACCTATGAATGACAAATATTTTGGTCATAATACATTAACCAGAATCAATGTATTATTGAATAATAATCACAATAATAGCTTCTCCGTCTTGCTATTGATTTTAATTTAATTTAATTAAGTGGGTTCAGGCATTACAAGGATTACTGAAGGTAATTTTAAAAGCGTATTTGCATAATTTAGTCACTGACAACGACTGTGGCAACTGCCATACATTTTTATTTTAATCAGTGAACGTAGCTATGTTGATAGGGTTCGGATACTGACCTACTCCAGTATTCTGGAAATAAACTGTGTGGGTGACCATTACTTATATTTTCCCCCTTTTTGTCATCCCTTCCTACCCCAAGGTCTACATGCTGACACATTTGCCTTGGGGTTTAAAGCATTCTTGGAGCGTTTCTCCAGAAGGGATGCATTTCAGACAGAAATGAAACGAGCCAATCCACCATAACCCTGGTGTCTCAGGTGTGTGTGGATCCTAGGTGCTGCAGTTCTTAGCTTTTCCTCTTCTGTCCTTACATCTCACGCAGCAGCTGGGGACATGAACGCCAGTCTGACTTTCCCTTTGAGAAGAATTTGGCTATGTTTGAGAGATTTTCAGGGTGTTTCACTCATTACACTGGATGACAAGTGTGTGAAAGGCACCATGCTAGGCCCAAGGTAAACAGAGAGTGTACAAGCCTTGCTCTTACAGGTGGAGTTGCTATGACTTAGGATATGTCTGAGCATAGGTGGGATATGGGCCGCCCATGTCATCTGGAGACCAATGTCATCCTTTGATACTGTTTCCATGTTAGGCGTCTTTGCAGTTCGCTAACTTGAGTCTTCAGAGGAACACTTCTTGATTCATCTTATGAATGTTTTAGGTATTAATATACCTTTTCTGTTACAGAATGTGTTAGGCAGTTGGGGTGTATGTGCACATCTGGAGAAAATTTCTTAAAATACTCTTCTCCTGCTTTCTTTAGTAGGTGTGTTTTTACTTTAAGTCATCTTCCCAGTGGGGTTCAGATCCAGTTGCTGAGATGTCAAATGGGGTGAGGGGAGCTCCAGGAACTGTGAGGACTGATCCTTTCATCTACTAGGTTGGCAAAGGGGCATCAGGCAGGACCCATCTGCTCGTTCTCCCTCTGGTCTACTGACCCTATCTCTGCAGGAGCATCACACACAAGGGCTTTGAAGACCTGGAAGCTCAGGAAGGAGGCAAAAGCTTCTGTGAGCCATGCTCTCCACAGGTTCTGTTGCCATGATCATCTTTCCAGAGCTACAAGATAGCCTGAGTCTCATTCTCCTGCAGCTGCCAGGCTTATAAAAGAAATGAGGTTTACCACCAGAGGCTCATAGAAGCCTAAAACACCACATTTCTTTCTACCTATTTTGCTATTCTGTCACAAGTGTAACTATTTCTAATAAGGGGCAATGAAGAAATGTCTGTGTGCTCTGAATAAATAAGTCTGCCGAATATGTGTAAAAGAGATCTAAAGGCTGTCAGGTGGTGTTCATGTCTCCATAGGAAACCTCACACTTACTGGATTTGTGTTACGATCTGCTGATAGGAGTCATTCACACAGACAGGTAAGATGGAGGCAGTAGCCACCCTGCTCCTACAACAGTGTCTGCTGGGAGTTTGAAGGTCCTTGTGTCCACGGACCTCCAGAAAGATCAAGAATGTTAAGCATGCAGGATTGTCCTCTTGAAGTAAAGGACTTAGAACCTGTTTTTCCATCCAGAAGGTGGAGTTTGATTTTTCTTTGGATGGCAAACCAACTCCCAAGTAATGACATGGAGACTTATAAATTATGACTGCTTGGCATTAGCTTAGGGTTCCCCACTAGCTATTTTAACTTATTTTAACCTATTTCTACTCATCTACGTTTTGCCTTGGGTCTTTTTACCTTACTTTAATCTGTATGTTGTACTTTCCTGCTTCCTCTGTGTCTGGCTAGCTGGCTCCTGGTATCTCCCTGTTTTTCTTTCTTCCTTGAGCCTAAGCTCCTCCCCCTACTTACTCTCCCTGCCCAAAAGTTCCACATATACCTCTTCTCTTGCTATAGGTCCATTTATTGGACCAATCAGGTGCCTTATGCCGGCAAGATAAAACAGTGTACACGTCTTTATTTAATTAAAAAATGCAACACACCTTTACATAGTTAAATGCATAGTTAAATCTTTGCATAGTTAAACAAATATTCAACAAGAAGGCTGGGAATTAGAAATGATTAATGGCTTGGTAATCTGTGTTATCTGATGGACCAGGCCATATCCAGTTTCCACAACCAGGACCAGAAGTGGCTAATACTCTAAATGACCCTTACATTCTCTTTTTAGCCAGGGCTCCCCCAGCTCCCACATCCAGTACAGAAGATACCTAATAATCTAAATGACATTTACATTATCTGTATATCCAGGTGCTCTCCCAACCTCCTGAAACTAGGACCAGAGATGGCTAATAGCCCAAATGACCTCTATGCTAGCTGTATGATGGAGACCATGCCAAATCCTTCCTTAGCCTCTTAGTTACTATAGGCAGCCTTTCTCTAGAACCCACTTTCTTGGAAGAAATGACATGTACTTTGAGTTGAATTTTGATATGATTATACCTCCTTGTGCAGCAGCGATTATATTATACCAAGAAACTTCCCCCCCCAGGTTGTACTCTGTTTAAATATGCCCGCAATAAACCCCCTGGCATTAAACTTTCTAGAAGTTTGAACCAGACCAACTAGGTCAGGCTGGACAGAGTTTCCATTCTCATCTCTTCATGGACCCCTTTACTGTCAGCCATGATACCTGTAGGGACCCTGGTAGCGTCAATGATCATGCAGCCCCTGGATAGTGCAATGTGGCCTGGATGAGCCACCGGGGTGGTGGCCCCATCACTGTTAGTTAGACAGGGACGCTGGCCCTGCAAAGTCTGCAGGAGTGTGGCCAGTTTTCTGGGTCCTTCCTTAGTGCAATTGGTGTGACCGGAGTGGGGCGGATTGAGAAAGTGACCATTCCCATGTCCTGGAGTTGTCTTCACCCATTTTGTACTGTCACCCATTTTGTACTGCTGGTCCTTTCAACGCATTTGAAGTCAATTTCTTCTTGAAATACCATTTCAGTTTGTCACCAGTGATCGGATTTGAAATAACCCAAATCCTTTTTGCTTTCTTGGCTGGAAACTAACATCATGGCAATAAAACTACCATAGAAGCTGGTTATTTATGAAGAGGTGGAATGTGCTAACATAGAAAAACAAGACTCTCTTTGTAAGTTTGGCAAATAGAGTTGGAATGGATACTTGTCAAAAATTCCATCCAAAAGTAACCCTTTTCCCATTATGTCCCAGTTTAAAGCAAACTTAATTTATGGAGGCAGTTTTTTTTTTTGTTTTTGTTTTTTTTTTTTACTTTCTTCTTTCTCCTTCTTTTTTCACATTTGGCACCTGTCCTACACATGAACAAACAACTGCTCTTACTTAGTGCAAGACTGACAGCTTGCATCCCAAAAAAGGAATGAAGTATTTTATCATTCACATGATATGAAACTACAGTAGGAATTGGGTTTAGTTAATGATTGTATCTCTGGACATTGGCATTAAAATGTAATCTTTATTTGTAATTAAAACCTTTTCCCTGTGAGGCATCTCAGGCATCGTGGCCTTTGACATCCTATGAACACTTTGAGAGTGTTGAGATGCTGTATTAGCAGAGGTAGCTCTGATGTCAGCTTGGATGAGCAGACAGCAATGCAACTGTCTTAAGAAGGCCCTGATACTCCAGGGAAAACTAGGAAGGTGCTCATGATGTTTTTTTTTCCCCAATACTTATTCATTGAAAACTAATATTTGTTGGTTGTCCTTTATAACAAGTACTGAGGTAGGCATTATGGAGACAGCTATGACTGAAAAGAAAAAGGAAGTCACAACATATTAGTCAAGAGCTCTATCCTGCTGCCATTTGGCACTCCAGGAGACAGTAAGCTACTTAGCCCTCTGTTTCCTCATCCTGGTCACAGGGATACGCTATGGGATATGCCTTAGGTCATGACATTCGCTGCTATATGTTGTACTCATTTCTTGATACTCAATCCTCCAAACTGCTCAGGCAGTGTTGCTGTCCCTACAGCCCCAATATTGCCTCATTACAGAACTACCAAGCAGGTAACAGATACCATGCAATTCTTTCCTTCTTCTCCACTCGAGCTGAAGTCCCTAGATCAGAGGATGTCAACCTTCTTAATGTCGTGACCCTTTAATACAGTTCCTTATGTTGTGGTGACCTCCAGCCATGAAATCACTTTTGTTGTTATTGCATAACTGTAATTTTGCTACTGTTATGAATTATAATGTAAATATTTGATACGAGCCCCCAAAGGGGTTGTGACCCACAGGTTGAGAACCACTGCAGATGTTTCTTTGACTATTCCCTCGGCTTTTGGTGCATCTTTCATTGTTCTCAGTGTACTTAGAATTATAGACCATCCTGCTTAATGAACATTGTCTTACTCACAAGTAGTCTTCATATGCTGTGCTGACTCTTGGGGACTCAGGGTAATTTCTATCTGTGATGCTGTTTCTTATGAAGTTCTTCAAAGAGCATTTCTTTCATTAATAAAAAATTCTGTACAAAACCAGTTTGTCAAGATAATGGAATATGGCTTAATATACCAGGGAATCTTTATTTTTTGAAAGCCATCCTTGGCACACTCTAATTTTAAAATGAATAAATTAGCTATTATATCTGGTATAAACTCAACTACCAGTCTTGTTTTGATTCAGCACATCCTTACATCCCCTAAGAGACTACTGAGCAGGACCAGGGTGTGTCAGGAGCAGTGGCAAGGTGGTTGCTGTAAGCATCCAGAGCTTCCCCAGATCATCTTTCAAATAAAGAATGTAATAAAGGGATACTTACATAACATTCCTCCTTTTCTAAGTGACAATAAAGATACCATCTATAGTTTAGGCCAAAGTTGATATACTTTTTAAAGAAATATTTGATATCACCTTAAGTTGATAAAATGACCATTTCTCTGTTATTTGGGTTCTGGCTTTTAGACTAACATCCTCCTGAAAGCAAAGTCTGACTAAAAGGCTTTAGCTCAAGCTGGTTTTGTGACAAAGTAACTGGGCTGTGAGTGGGAAAGGAAAAACTGCTAGCTGGACCAGGCGGAATCAGAGTGGGCACTCTTGTGGTCATGGGTGGTTCCATCAGACCGTGTGATCACATAGAGGACTGTTGTAATAGGAGCGGCGGGGCTGCGTCCCCAGCACCCCGGCCGCCTGCACGGCTAGCTTTACCTGAAATAATTACACGGACACTATATTCTTTTAATCACTGCTTGGCCCATTTCTATCTAGCCTCTTCTAGGCTAATTCTCACATATTAATTTAGCCCATTTCTAATCATCTGCATAGCACAGCTAGGTGCGCTTACCGGGAAGATTCTAGCCTACGTCCATCCTGGGTCGGAGCTTCATCGCGTGTGTCTGCCTTTCATCTTAAGGAGGAGGGAGGCAATTACTTGCTCTCCCTGTCCTCACCGGATGGGCATTGCCCCATGGGTATAATAGGCTCCACTGTTCTCCCTTGAGTGTGTCAGGCACGGAGAGACCAGTGAGCACCCACATCAGATTCTGAGAGCTTGAGAAAGAGGTGAATAAAGCCCCTAGGGGACTGGACCCTGGCTATGACTAAGCTCAGGATGGAGCCGAGGAGGATGGAGGACTTTGTCTGAGTGTCCAACACAGGCAAATTTTATTTAGTTGAAAAGATTTTAGATTAAACAGGACAAAATTATTCATAATGAAAATTATCTTATTTGAAGATTCTGTGCTCCTTTTGGCTGCTCATATCTGGATTTCTACACTTGGTATAAAGACACTTATCGGAGTGAGAGATCATCGACTAACTTAATTAAATATAATAAATCTGATGTTTCAACACTAGGTGGGGTGATTAATTCTGTATTCTTGAATCTAGCCTCGTTTGGAATATACCCCTGGGTCTCTTTATTCTTACATTTATAAATTATGGATTCAATGAATCTAATAGTTTGCTGAAAATGGCCATATAATCTTTCCATGCTTACTCGCTTTAACCAGATAATCTTCCCCATGGAGCGAGAATGGAGACAAAGAACTCCTTTGGTTATTGCATCTTCAGGTTTGTTATTCTTTAGCCTCGTGATGGCAGAAGCATTAAAAGTTTACAGAGGTAAGACTTTCATAAACTTAAATCAAGAAGAGACAAACTGGAGAGGCAAGGGGAGTGAAAGAAAAAGACCTGACAATAAAGGACGATGAAATGTTTTTCAAGACAGAAGAATCCGTACAGAGGCCCCTGCACTGGTGCATCAGCAGAGAGCCTGTGCTGCTTTCGCCTCTACTCCATTCAACGTCATGATCTCTAATATGTTCAACTTGACAGGACCTAAAATACGCAGGAGAACACCTCCTGAGTGTGGCTGTGAATGATTGCCCAGACGAGGTTCACTGAGGTGGGAAGACGCGCCTTAACTCTGAGTTTTATTTTCCAGGGGTTGAGGTCTTGTCTGCATAAAAAGGAGAAAGCAATTGGGTACTAACATTCATCTCTCTGCTTCCCGATGGCAGAGGCCTTGTGACCCCCTGCCTCCTCAAATCCCTCCCACCAAAGCTTCTGCTCCATGGACTGTGCCCTTGAACTGTGAGCCGAAATAAACTCTTCCTTCCTGAACTTGCTGTCGTCAGACATTTGATTGTAGCCCAGTTCTGCAGCCCAGAGCATGCTTAAAGGAAGATTTGCTCCAACCTGCTTGGTCTGGGTGCTTTAAATTTTTAAAATTTTTAATCCAGTATTCTGCATCAAATGTCTGTGTTGTTTACATTTCACAAATGGGAGAACTGAGGGGCACAGACTCAAGAGCCTGCTTGCCCCAGCCATCAACTAACAAATGGGAGAGCCAAGATTTAAGCCCAAAGTTGGCTCCTGAACTTGGCTTCTTCACAGTCATTCTCCTGGTGCTTGACTGCCGTGGGAACCTGTCCTGACCGTACTCTATGCCCATGTGGTTTCTTTCTCCCCTGTGTAGGGTAGGCAGCTCCCTCTTTTCAATTTCCTTAAATCACACCGGTTCTTTAAGACTGAGAAAAAGATTGAGTCTGTTCCCCAGTGCTCCCCACGAGTCCATCAGTCACAGGGAATCTCATGTTTGTGGCTATAGGTGTGTTAGTCAGGAGAGTCCCATTGACAACTGTCACCTACCACCTCCATGAAAATGATCAGTGTAGACTTCTCCCTAATCCCAACCCTTCTTTACTGAAAATGGGGCTGGATTCTGTTTATGTGTTAGAAACATAGAGCTTCTATCATGTGGCAAAGCTGAAAATCAAGAGAAGAGTATTTTGGTGAAGGATCCCTAGAGGATAGAAATGGTGACTTCCTTTGTCACCTCACTGGATCTCCTGTGTTTTGTGTATAGTTAGAGCTCAGTATTCATTGCTCGGAGTTAAAGTCAAGGACTGTGATGATGTGGGTTGTCACAGCTTCATTTCTATTATTTATTAAAATGAAAATTTAATGTACAGTCCATATTCCAAATAAATGCAGGCCGGCAATTTTAATAGCAGATCTGACAGGTAATTTAAAAAGTGCTAAGAATTACAGCGTGGTGCCGGAACTTTTTCTCTCTTCTCCTTTTGCATATGGGAGATTTTATTTTCTTAGCAGGTTTCCAGGGGACACTGTCACAGTGTTAATTATAAGTATGTGGCTATAACTACAATGGAAAAGTTTGCACGGTCGCAAACTTCTAATGGTCTTTTCGAAGCTGTGATGGAAGACAGCTGGGATAATAGGGCGATTCGTGTCCATTTCATCTGGGAACTCTTTGTCCAAAAACAAGCTACAGAGAGTCTGTCCAGAGCCTGACATGTTGGTGGTGCAGTTTGCCTCTCTCTACGCTTGACATCAGGCATTTTGTGGTGACAGCAATTTTCTTGAGAAGGTGACAGAAGATATGGGAGGGTGCCTTGCTGAATTTCAGATAATTCCCTTCCATACTGTGGTCAGAATCTTAGCCCCTTCCTGTTTCATAAAAGTTAAATGTTCTTTAAATCCCAAGATTGACAGTGGAATTAACAGCTATTGGTTCCTCCCTACATGGGTGAGACAGGGCACTACAGTCCAGTGTTCTGTCCCATTCCTGGTGCTAGGAACCAGGACTGTGTGCATGCTAGGCAAGCGCTCTACCATTCAGCAAGCTTAACTTGCTATGGAACGCTGGTTAATTTTTGTCAGCTTAACACAAATTTGAACAAATCAGGGAAGAGAGATTGTGGTAGAACAGTCTTTGTACACTATAAATATGTACTGCTCTCATTGTTAGTAAAAATCTGATTGGCTGATAGCTAAGCAGGATTTTTTTTTTTTTTTTGAGACAAGGTTTCTCTGTAGCTTTGGTGCCTGTCCTCCTGGAACTAGCTCTTGTAGATAGGCCTGGAACTCCTCTGCCTCTGCCTCCCAAGTGCTGAGATTAAAGGCTTGTGCCACCACGGCCCAGCTCAGTAGCTAAGTAGGATTTTCAAGGCAGAAAGAATGCTGGGAAGAAGGAGGGTAGAGTCCGAGGAATCATCAGCAAGACGGAAAGGAAGCAGAAAATATGCAGGAGAGGTAAAAGTCACAACCTTGGGACAACACACAGATTAATAGAAATGGGTTAATTTAAGTTGTAAGAGCTGGTTAGTAATAGTCCTAAGCTATTGGCCCAGCCTTTATAATTGATAACAAATCTCTGAGCAGTTATTTGGAAAGCAGCTGACAGAAAAGAGCTAATCATGGTCCAATGAAAAACGCTGCCTACAAGGGATCTCAATTGAGAACTTGTCTCCTTCAGGTAGGTCTGTGGATATATTGGTGGGGACATTTTCTTCATTGCTAAATTAAAGTAGGTAGGTGCACTATCACACAGCTGATGGCATCATCCCGGAGCAGGTAGGCATAGGCTATACAAGAAAGATAACTGATCCAGCTGGAGAGATGGCTCAGTGGTTAAGAGCACTGACTGTTCTTCCAGAGGTCCTGAGCTCAATTCCCAGCAACCACATGGTGGCTTACAACCATCTGTAATGAGATCTGGTGCCCTCTTCTGGCCTGCAAGTATACACGCAAGCAGAACACTGTATATGTAATATATATATATATATACTTTAAAAAAAGAAAGGTAACTGATCAAGTGAGGAAGAGTGAGTCAGTAAAGAGCATTCTTCCATGGTTTCTGCTTTAAGCTCCTGTCTTGAATTTCTGCCTTGGCTTCCCTCAATGATGATCTGTAAGCTGAGATAAACACCGTCCTCCATGTTACTTTTGGTCATGGCATTTATCACAGCAAAAGAAAGCAAAGTGGGACACCAGGCTACCCCAGACCCAATGTGTCATGTGTGTGTAAGGGTTACAGTCAAAAATAATTTTGCTAAGAAATTACCCTCCCAATGGTAGAGTCTATAATGTACAAATTAGTGGGCAGAACCTACTGTTTTCTTTACTGCTGTATGGTTATGTCTGTTTCTTCACTTTTGCAGTGGTTCCTTTAGAAGGTCATCACCCCTTTGATGTGGGACTGTCATATATCAATCTGTTGATTTCATTGATTAAGGAATAAAGAAACTGCCTAGGCCCCTTGATAGGCCAACCCTTAGGTGGGTGGAGAAAACAGAGCAGAAGGCTGGGAGAAAGAAGCTGAGTGAGGGAGTCGCCATGTATCCCACTCCAGACAGACGCAGGTTAAGATCATTCCTGGTAAGCCAGCTTGTGTGCTACAAAGATTAATAGAAATGGGTTAGATTAATATGTAAGAGCTAGCCAATAAGAGGCTGGAACTATTGGAGCCAGGCAGTGTTTAAAAGAATACAGTTTCCGTGTAATTATTTCGGGTATAAAGCTAGCCGTGCAGCCCCACCACTCTTAATTCAACACCCCTTAGATAAAATGAACAGCAGACTCTGCCCTTTCTGATTCTTCCCAAGAAGTTGCCATGGGTGAGAACAGCCTTCAGCTGTGTGTGAGGGCCAACCTACAATTTTTAATTGTAACTGTGAAATTGAACAGCTATTAATGGAGCAAGAGAATGCATTTAGCAATTTTCTGACCATTTGTTAACTTGCAAGATGTTATAATATTCTGAAAGTTACTGTTTATTTTTGTTTCCTGAGTGTTATTATTTTGTGGCATGGGAGTGGAGGGGGGATGCTGGGGGAATGGTCAAGATGACACAACGTTGAGCAAGAGTGCCACTCAAGGGGTTGGATAGGTGGCTCAGTGGTTGCGAACACACACTGCTCTTGCAGAGGACTCAGTATAGCTCAGGGTCTCCTGTAACTCCAGCTCCAAGGTAGCTGATTCTATGCTCCATCTTTGCCTTCTTAACATTTCTGTGCATGTACCCTCCCCACACATATACATAATTAAACATTTTTTAAGAGACAAATTATATCACTTAGCTATCCTGGTGAGGGACTGGGAAGACTTTCCCACTCATCAGGTGGGTGGTATGGGGTGGGACTTACACCTTTATTTTAATATATTTAAAATTACAACCTTAATGCATACTTTAAGAAAATGTCTTAGAAGTAAAAGACACACCTCTTGAGAACTCAGAACTAATGTTCTAATCAAGTGCCTCCCAGACATTAATATGCACGTGAGTCACCTGAGATGCTATTAAAATGCAGATCAGGTCCAGCCTGAAGCCTCCATTTCTAACAAGCTCTCAGGTGAGCGTGATGCTGCTGTCTGGCCTCTGCATCTACACCCTGGGTGGGAAGAAGCTTAATTACAGCAAACTCCTTTATCACCATGACAGCATTTGTATTTTCCTTTTCCCCTGAGCCCATCTAGAGTGTAGTTGTATAGATATCCTGATCTCCCTTCCCAGGCTTGGCTTTAGAATTCAGCTATGGAAACCTTTGCTACTCAAATCATGACCTGCAGAACAGCAGCTGCAGCTCCCACTGCTCTGCTGCTGACATCAGCTGGCAGTTATTTGGCTAGAAATTTGAAATCTTAGGCTCCTCCCTGTAGACAGAGACTGCTCATTTGTTCCTGGCCACCAAGACCCCCAAATAATTACACAGAAATTGTATTAATTGTAATATTGTTTGGCCAACAGCTTAAGCATATTTCTAGGTAGCTCTTTCATCTTAAATTAACCCACTTTTATTATGTTATATTTTACCTCTAGGCTGTGGTTTACCTGTAAGGTTCCTGGACATCTGTCTCCTTCAGCAGCTACATGGCATCTTCTTGACTCCACCTACTGTCTCTCTCTATCCCTTCCAGCCTGGTTCTATTCTGCCCTGCAATAGGCCCAAAGCAGCTTCCTTATTAACCAATGGTAATAAAACATTCACAGCATACAGAGGGGAATCCTACATCTCCCTCAGCCTGCTGACTCATCTGGGAGCTGTGCACACAGAAGTTTGGATGCTGATGAAGTCTAGATGGAGAAAGGTTCATAGTAGGTACTGAATAGATATGAGCCATCACCTTTTGGATCCTTAAAATCACATGACATGGATGTCATGTGCAGGTATGTGCATATGTGTGCAGGTACAGGAGGAGACCAGGACTTCAGATCCTCTGTTGCTGGGATGACAGACAGTTGTGAGGACCTGATATGTGTACTTGAAACTGCACTTGTGTTCTCTGGAAAAGCAGTGTGTATTTTTAAGTCATGACCTCCTCTTTTACATTTGAGAACACTGTTACAGTTTGTCATGTCAGATAGAGGGTTCTCTCTTTAGTCTATTGGTAGCAATGCTAGTAGTGTTAATGCTACACATCTTTTCCCCAAAAAGACGTGAAGTTGTCTAACTGAGAAGGCCACTGTCCCTGCCGGATACCCAGGTCCTGACCTTTGAAAGCTTGTCCTGAGATGTTTCCAGCAGGGTCCCTTGCTAAGCCCTGTCTCCGGTTTCCTGTTCAGCCCCACTATCTGTTTCTTGTCCCCTACTCAGTGGTTGCAAGTAAAAGCCAAGTGTGTTGTATGTTACCCTTCAGTCCACCATGTTTGCCTTCACCAGAGTTCTGAGAAATACTAATCAGAATCCTCGCTCTTTGCAGACATCTGCACCTGCTCCATCCACACATAAGCCTAACCTGGGTGAGACTCACAGCTGTGCACACATTTGGAAATTTAAATGTTCTGCCAGGAAGTTTTAAAATGAAAATAAAGGTGGCTGAGTGAGGGCAGGCTAACAAGGGCCATTGGAATTTTGACTGTGGCTCTGCAGTGTGGCCAGAGAAGTCTAGGGCAAGGAGGAACATAGCTCACGAGCCAGAGTGTAGGTAATTGTGTTGAGGCTCTGCTCTACCCTCAATTTGCCAGTTTTTTCGTTTAAATCAGACTCCCATTTCTGACTGTATTTTAGAGGAAGGCTAACGGGCACAGGCTTACTGTGTTGATTTAGTAATATCTCTTCTCCTTAATTGATTTATACCTAAAAACGAGGTGCTTTCCTGTTGTTGCTATTTCTTCCCTCGTGGGCACTGATTTAGTTTACTTTGCTGTCTTCTGATAAGATTTGAGTGGGCTGGCTCAGTCTCACGAGGTCTACTTGACTGAGATAGCTTAATTTGAAAGTGGGGGTTTTAGTTGAAATTTCCATTTCTACTATCTTTTGTCTTTTGAATTCCCCAAGTAAGGAGCTTATAATTTGGTGAGAAGCAGATTAGATCTCTACCTCTTGTCCATTTTTTTTTTTGGTTATTGTCCTTATTTATTTATTTATTTATTTATTTATTTATTTATTTATTTTGGTTTGTCTCTAGAGCTTTCACAGAAGTCTTGGTGCTGGGGACTGTATGTTGAGGAGGAAGATAACACATTGGTGGGTGTATTTGGACATTTAAGAAGTAAGTGAAAAACAATCACTTCCTGCAAAAACATTTTCTTGGGATTAAACTGTTCTAATAGAGAAAGACTACCATTGGTAAATACAAGAGAGTCAGGCAGATAGGATAGGCCACATCAAATTATTTTTAACTCCAATGATATTATTATGAACAAAGATTTATTAGGCTAACTATAATGAAGAAAGGGAGAGAGAACCATTTCTTGTTTGGAGTGCATCCAGATTCTAAATTACAAAGCCGGAGGTTGATCTTTCTTCTGAGAATGCTTTTGATCCCCAGGACTCGCCTACTCCTTATGTGTGTATATGTAATACTTTGCCTCGACTATAAAACATTTAAGACCATAAATCTAGAAATCTATGGCAATTATTTTACTGGCAGAGCACATTGGATTTGCCAGTGAGTTAGAAGTTAGAAAAGGAATGGCCTAGCACCCAGTACTGATATGGTACTACATGTGTGTTAGTGTGTGTATTTAAAATGTTATATGTTACATATTGTTTATGGAACGGTGAATTGAATATCAATCCATAAGCTCATAGGGGCAAGCTAAAAAATATTACATTGAGTTATTAAAGAAATTTAGTTTCTCAATTTATTAATGTCATTAGACATTAATTTATTAAAAAATTCCAATAGATGTAATTGTTTTCTGATCTTGTGCTCCCACCCTGTTGAGACTAAGTAGGAAGGCATCTTCAGCTGCCTCTTAGGGCTCCATCTCCACATGACACTGTAGGTGTTTATCCGTAAAATCCAGACCCCTTGTAGTGTCAAGGGGTTGAAGTACCGAGCAGAGGATGCTCATTGTGTCAACATTGACACCTAAGTGTTTATGATTCTGATAAGCATGGCCCCTGCAAATCCATTTCTCTTGTTTGGTGTCACTTACATTTTACCATCGTATATCTGTGGTTCTGTCTTCCTTGACATACAACACATATGATCCATCTGCGGTCTGAACATCAGACCATTTAATGTGTTCCTGGAAATTCTGTGCTTTCCTTTTTTTTCCTTTTTTCTAACCTTGGAGACTTCTCTCCTATTCTTATCCTTCTTTCACTGCAGGCCACGTGCTCAACCATCTCTTCTTGGGCCCTGAACAACAGAACTAGGATTTATTGTGGAAAGCTCATTCCTGTCCTCCCTGTGTCTGTACATGTCATAGAATCATGCAGACTTTATGGTATGAAACCTACTCCAGAAAGTGATCTGAAAGGTTCGCCCCTGAGGACTGGCTTTCAGGGTAGCTGAAGATACCCTGCAAGCTCTCAAAGAAGGGAAATAACCAACAGTCCAACCCAGCTGTGGTGTCAATCAACTGTAGCAATGTCCAGCATGGCATGATAATCCTAAGGGAACATTAGTGGCAGTAACCAACATCCTTCTAATTGAACTTAAGATCCCCTAAAAAGGAGGGAAATCGTGCCTGGTACTAGAAAGCCAGCCAACTATCCAGGGCTAGTGAAGTCATGGATCTTGGAGGAGAACCCACAGCTGCTATTTGAGTAACCTAGCGTAATCCCTAACTACATTATAGTATTTGTCCTTATACATACAGATAAGTGGGTATCTTCATCAAGGCAACTTCTCTTTGTAACAGACAGATACCATTATCTGAAAAACACAAGCAACCCAAATACACAGTTGTGAAGCCCAGTCCTAATGTATACATCTACAAAACAACTCGTGCACCTAAGGCTCGGGGATCGCTGTGGATGAAGAGGCTGAAAGACTGTAAAAGTCAGAGGGACAGGGAGCTTGCTGCAAGACCATCTCCTTGGAATGTCAGAAGCTACATCCATGAAGTCTCGCCAACATGATTGCTTAAAGGTAAGCCGAACAAGGACAACACAATAAACATGCTAACATGGATGAGGGAAAGCTCCTGAGTCCTCAACCCTGCACAGAGAACTAGAGGAAGATGAGGAGTGCTGAAAGCTGGAAAAATAGTCTTCCCTCGGGAAGAGCACATCTACTGAGTATCCAATACCAAATGACCGGCCATGAAAGCATGCATATCATTAGCATTATACAGTCTTAGGTGGGTTATAGTTACACAGTTAGGAATATACATATAACACAAATTAATGAACAAAGAGGACCCAAACTTGAAAGAGAACAAGGAGGGGAATATGGAAGGTTTTAGAGAGAGGAAAGGGGGAATGATATGATTTTATGATTTCAAAACCTAAAAAAGTAAAAATACAAATGTGAATCAGAAAAGAACATGTGGAAAAAAAATAAATCCAAATTGGTTTTAAAAGCTGAGAAAAGATTATACCAAGTTTTTGTAATTAATACAAACAAAAGCCTCCTCCTGAAAACTCTAACCAGTCCCAGCACGTTGCAGGCTGTATAGAGCAGGCAGCCAGCAAGCATTCATCCACGCTCACATACATCACAGAGACTCTTTCACAGAAGAGACAGGCACCCATTGTAGGCTGTGCAATGAAATTACTTTTCTCTTGCAAGTTTCTAAGGACAATTAATTTTAGGTGGCTGGCAGACACAGTGTGAAAGGAGCAGATTGTTAAGTAGCTGCGTGAGCTTGATATTGTCCCCTTTAATAGGGCACCTCAAACCTTCCCTTTAAAATGCATTCCCGATTAATGTGAATTATATCTGCAGCATGACAAATATTTTTTCAAAAACAAAGGATTTTCATGGAGGGAAATTACATCAGAAATGAATGGATGGGTATGAAATTCTTTCACTGCTACAATAATAGAGTAATTTCTGCAATACTTCAACCACCCCAATCATTTAATGGCTTTTAAAAAAAATATAAAAGCAAGAAAAAAAAATCAGTAATTCCCACTCTCTCCTTCACTGGGAGTTTATTTGACAAACTCCTTGCTCAGCTAATGTTCTCTTGAAAAAATAATAGCAGTCCTGTCTGAAACGGGAAGAAGAATTGGATGTTTAGTGGTGAAAATTGAATTTTTTCTTTTCTTTTCAGAGATTGCTCTAGTATTTTGGTGTGGGGGGGAATATTTTCCCAGTGATAAAGTTAATCTTTTTTTTTCTTTCTTCTTCCAGCATTCTGATAATGGTTTATAAAGTATCATCCAATTTTAGGATCCCAGCACTTTTCAAATCAGATGTCCAAGTTCAGCATCAGATTTTATCTTTATCTCTTAGATGAACCACATTCTAGGGTCTCACCTTGCCTCTGCCGTCCCCAGCAGAGCAGTGGTTTGTAAGCTATCTGAGATGGGAGACCAAGTGCTGAAAACCATCCTTCCCATTTCTGCAGCAGTGTGTAGGACGAGTATAAGCCCCGATGTCTAGGCCACACGGGGTGTTCTAGGCTCCACCTGTTCTAGCGACAAGTTCCTAGTTAGCTTCAGCTGACTGTTCAAAGATTGCACTAGGGATCCCAGAGGTATTGAACACAGGTGCTTTCTTCTCAACAGAAGGTATTTATACCTCCTGTTTTCTCCCAGAAAGTTGGGAATGAGTATAGTTAATAACCTGGTGATCATTGCTATCTTAGAGCTAGACCTCACCCCAATCCCCCAAGACTGCTATCTTTGTCTCAGACTGTTTCTTGACTCTTGAGCAAAACCATTCTTATGAAGAGGTCTCATGTACTTTGAAAAGAGCCTTTCTCCCTGGATCCTCATCCTAAGCCTTTTTTTTTTCTCAGTCAATAAAAGACATGCTTATGGAAGAGGTCACATGGGCTTGTGGTCAAGTGATTATCTGAATTCTCAGAAGAAATTTTGACTTTGGACTTTTGAAGAGTGTTGGTATTGTAATGATATGGGACTTTCAAAGTTGGGCAGAATGCATTTGCACTATGAGATGTCCATGAGCCTATGAGGGCCCTTGGTAGATATAGCATGGTTGGAGTGTGAACTATCCTCCACAGACTCATCACGTGTTAAGAAGTTGGTCTTTAGTTGGTGGCACCATTTTAGGAGGTGGTGGAACCTCTTTTACACAGGGCCTAGCTAACAGATATCGGCTCATAGGAGCAGGGCTTGGGAGTTACAGCTTAGATCTGCTTCTGGCCAATACTCTCTGCTTTCTGATCCACTGAAAGGCTATGAGTTGTGTTGCAGGCTCACCACATCATAGATGAAAGCCCAGTCACAGTGCCTTTCCTGCCGTGATGGACTGTGTTCCCTCAAGCCAAGAGTAAGAGTAAAGTTTTCATCCTTGTGGCGCTTTTATAGACTGCTATCACAGCCGTGAGAAGAGTAATGAGCCAATTCATTTCTCAAGTGAAGCCCACATTCGTTATGCCAAGGCTCAAGCCCCTGATAAATACCCCAACGGTGCCAGTATATTCTGCACTCACCCTTTACTGTTCTCTCTAGTTCTTTTCCCTTCCTGAAACACAAATTCCTCAGCACTCAGACAGAAAG
Organism: Microtus ochrogaster; assembly: GCF_000317375.1. Classification (NCBI taxonomy): domain Eukaryota; kingdom Metazoa; phylum Chordata; class Mammalia; order Rodentia; family Cricetidae; genus Microtus; species Microtus ochrogaster. Next base: position 11,558,217 of record NC_022028.1, on the reverse strand, counting down.
ATTTCTTTGCAAACTACACTGATTTCTAGATTTCCTGAGTGCCTGGAACACACAGAACTGTAGCAGTTCTCTTTGTTACTTTTCAAAATGATTAAGTTTCTGAAATTAATGAGCAATTGTGGACTTTATGAGCAAAAAACATGGAATGTTCCTAGTCAAGAGAAGCGAGGAAAAGGAACTGGCCTCCCTGTCTACTGAGACTAGTGGGGAAGGGTGTAGAAGTGGAGGTGGTGTAGAGGTGGGGACACAGTAGGAGCTGAGGCAGTATAGGGGTGGGGGTGTTTAAGGGTGGCAGTGTGTGGGGGTGGGGGTAGTATGACGTAGTGATTGTGTAAGGGTGGACGTGGTATATGCGTGGGGTTGTGTAAGGGTGGAGGTGTGTAGGAGTGGGGGTGGCATGAGGTAGTGGTTGTGTAGGGACGGGGTGTTAGAGGGGTGGCGATGGTATCGTGGTTGTGGGTGGCATAATTCTTTGTCTTAGCTCTGTAATGTTGTGTGTTAATCTGGGGAGAGTTTACAACAGGTGTGTGTGTGTGTGTGTGTGTGTGTGTGTGTGTGTGTGCTTGAAGGAAATATTTATAATGGAATTACTACAATTTATATAGAGTCATGTTTTAATTGAACTTTTTACTGAGAAAATCATAGATTCATATATATCCAGTTGTAGGCAGTAAGATAAAAAGACTTAAACTCCATACAGTCTCCAGCACTGGTAGTTTCTTGCAGAACGAACTATGGCTGTATATCACAACCAGCATATTGTCTTGTTTTAATTCACTAATCTTTTTCTGATTTGCTTGGTTTTCTGTGTGCTCGTTTGGTATAAGGGATGTGTTTAGTTTCATTCAAGCTTACCATGCATGTGTAAGCTCCTGTTAGTTTCATGACATCATTCAAAGCAATTCCTTCACTTCAGGTTGTGTCCAGCCCGGCTCCGTTTCTCCAGCTCTGCTCTCTTTCTAGTCTTTGACACTGCTAATCTGACCTTTATTTCTAAATTGTGTCATTTCAAAAATGTTACAGAAAAGCAAGTAGATAGTACATGATCTTCTGAGACTGGTTTTATCTTCAGCATAACTCTCTGCTGGTTTATTCTAGTTATTGTACATGTCAATAGTCTCGCCTTTTATTGCTAAATAGCATTAAATGATATGTATATATTAGAGTGTGTTTTACTACTCACCTAATGAAATTCACCTGGGGTGATTTTATTATCAGGCTACTACAAACAAGTCTATCATGAATATTTGTGAACAGGTTTCTGTGTGACCACACATTTTAATTTTTCTGAAATAAATTACCAAGAGTGCACTTGATATGCTGTTCATGGCTTACTTAATCTTATAAACTTATTGTTTACAGTTGTTTTCCTTTTCTGTTTTGAAGTATGATTAAAAAGTTCATTTTCTGGAGCAATTAAGTTCCTGTTATCAATCTTTGAATAAGACCCTACTGTGAGATTTTTACCCTCCTCAAAATAGTTACACACACCTCATTTTATACTTTCATTAAGCCCATAACTTCAGTGGCATTTTACAGGAAGTAGTGACAGAGAAGTTAAGTATTTTGAGTCATGTAGAGAATTAATGTCTTGCTCTAAACTAAATTGGGTAATGGTTAAAAGTACAAAAAAAATCCTACATTTATGGCTTAATTCTCTCCATTATTCTCATATCATTATCTTATCATTTCATGTTTGGCAAGTATTATACAATGTATTATAATATAATTCAACAATATATCTAGAATAAAGGCTCAAATCATAATTCATCCTCAATATTAGTATGAATATAGTTTCAAAAGAGACCCTCTCTTTTCTGATAGGAGTACTATCTAAGTCTCAGTCTACAGAGCTGTCTCTTCATTTGCCTCATTATAATCACTTCCAGGTTTCAGAGCAAAAGGAACTACTACCTGTAATGGGTTGGGCATGAAAGTGTCAAAAGTTTGTCCCCAAATGGTACTGGATCATCAAGGCCTGTGTAGGCAGAGGCTGCTTGTTCATTTCCTGGCTTCCCAGACCCGAAATTATCACACAGAAACTACATTAATTATAATACTGTTTGGCCAATAGCTTAAGCGTATTTCTAACTAGTTCTTGCATCTTAAATTAACCCATTTCTATTATTCTGTATATTACTACGAGGCTAGTGATTTACCGGCAAAGTTTTGGGCATCTGCCTCCTTCAGCAGCTACATGGCCTCTCTCTGACTCCCACCTTTTTTCTCCTAACATTCAGTTTAGTTTTCTTGCCTAGCTCTATTCTATTTGTCACTGGCCCAAAGTAGCTTCTTTATTAACCAACAGTAATAAAACATATTCACAGCATACTGATAAGAATCCCAAGTCCCCTCCCTTTTCCTGTCTAAATAAAAAGGAAGGTTTTAACTTCAGCATAGTAAAATTATATATAACAAAACAGATATCAAGCAAGAATTACAGTTACAATATTTATATCTACTTTATCTTTTATCATAAATAAGGAAAACTATAGTTATAACTATATATTCTTCAACTCCATCAAAGACTCCAGAAGGATATAATATTACCTAAGTAAACAGGAAGTACATTGTAAGCAACTTCCAAAACTATAGAATTAACAGAGACATCTCGTTGCCTGGACAGTAGCTCAAAGTTCTTCTGTAACTTTGGGGCATCCATCTTCAGCCTACACCCCTAGTGTTCAGCAGATTTTTCCATGAAGGAAATTTGAAAGACTGTTTCACCTCTATTGGCAGTTTGTCAATCACTTTCTTCTGTATCTTGCAGAATGTCTGGCAGAATTTTTTATGAAGAAGGAACCCTGAACAACTGTCTCACCTTTAGGCGTGCTCAGCAGTTATTTTTCTGTGGGTCCTGCATGTTCAGTTCATATAGCATAACATCAAACAGTTCAGGGAAGAGCAGTTTCTTGCCCAAATAGCTAACAAACTCTATAAGGAGCCTCTTCAAAGCCCATAATCCTCTTGAAGTAGATTGGTACTGCCAGGAACAGATGTGTCTCATTGTCATGAAAAGTCCTAAGTTCTTAAAAATATTTAAATGTCATATTCTGTCAGCCTTTGAGAGGTTTGAAGAATACCTATCCATCTGAAATAAATCTCTGTGCATCTAGAAAACCTAACAAACATGATTACTAGCCTGATTATTATAGATGACTATCTATTAACCTCTATTTCTTATACATTACATATTTATTTATTTATTTATTTATTTAGTTATTTATTTAGTTATTTATTTATTATCTTCGAGACAGGGTTTCTCTGTAGCTTTTTGGTTCCTGTCCTGGAACTAGCTCTTGTAGACCAGGCTGGCCTCGAACTCCCAGAGATCCGCCTGCCTCTGCCTCCCGAGTGCTGGGATTAAAGGCATGCACCACCACCGCCCGGCTTACATTACATTTTTAAATGAGCTGCACAAACACAATACCTTAATCAAGAGCAGAAATATACATATAACAAAACTGATCTTAAATTTGTATCAACAAACCAAGATCCAAACCAAAGCAAAGTATTCATCTCTATATCATATCCCCCTTTAAATGAAAACAAATCTTTATAAACAATATTTAGGAATTTTGATATAATTCTTTCCAAACTCCTTCCTGCTTTTTATTGGGTGAAGTATTTAGGGGTTCACTGAGACCTTTAAAAGGTCTTGGTCCATCAAACCATATTAATCTGGAAGGAAGCCACAGGTTCTCATTCTCTGTGGAAACAAAAGCAGAACCTCTTTTCCAAAGTACTATATCCTTAGACCCAAATTTTGAAGTCAAGACACCTTTAAAATATTTATGTCGGTTTAGCTTAGCAGCTTGTACAATGCCTATCTGTACTTAACTCATTCACAGTCAAAAAACTCATAGAAAATACAATAACATACATAATCCAGACTCTCTATGTATTTTTCATCTTTATATGGCTTATTTTTCTTTATGCCTTTAGTCTATGACTGTCTGTACTCTGTCTCTTTGAAGACTTTGCTTTATTTTTTAAGCAAAATGCTTTTCTTGTACAACTGTCTATATTCTTTTCTCTCTCTCCCAAGTCTACATACATTTTTTGAACATACTGTATCTCATTTATGGGCCTTTTGTGTCTGAATCTGTCCTATTGTGAATCTGTAATACTTTTATGTCTAGGAGCACTTCTTAAAATGCTAAGCAGCATAACTAGGACTAAAACTGCTTTGCCTTTTGGCTTCATCCAGTCCAACATGGTGGAGGTCTGTTCAGTGCCAGTTCTGTGAACCATGCTCACAGTCCTCTTTCTAGGCATACAGCAAGCAGGCTATGTTGCCATTAAGCAAGTTGTAGCACTCTGCTCACAAACCCCATTCAATTACTTGGACTCCTGAAAGAGTCAGAGCTGTTCATGCAACTAGCACAAACTAGGAAGCCTTTTTAAAGGAGTCAAGGAGTTTTTGCTGCTACCCTAGAGTCACGAAGCCTTCTCTTAGAGAAGCCACACCTCTGGTCCCTGCCAGAAAACAGAGCCTACCTGAAAAAAAATGTGGCTACCAAGAAGCTGTGCTTGACTCCCGTTTTTATGAGTCTAAAAGTTCTCCATTTTAAAAAGCTTCTTTAAAGGTCTTATGTGGATCCATGCCTCAGATAGTGGGTGCCATCAGGCCTGTCTTTATTAGGGTTTATTGATGTGAAGAAACACCATGACCATACCAACTTCTATAAAGGAAAACTTTTCATTGGGGATGGTTAACAGGTTGAGAGGTTTAGTCCATTGCCATCATGGCAGTAAGCATGGCGGCACACAGGCAGACATGGTGATAGTAAAGAATCCAAGAGTTCTACATCTGAGTCAGCAGGCAACAGGAAGAGAGAGAAAGAGACCTTGGGCCTGGCTTGAGCATTTGAAACTTCAAAGCCCACCTCCAGTGACGCATTTCCTCCAACAAGGACACACCAGCTAATAGTGCCATTTCCTAGGAGCCTCTGGACTCCATTTTCATCAAACAACCACAGGTTCCTAACTTCACCTATGGGTTAATCCATTGGTACATTCATAGCTAAAAGGATTATTGGGGAATGTACTAGTTGGATGTAGGTCACTAGAAATGTACATTTGAAGGTATTTTCTGACCCTGGATCCTTTTCTTTCTTTTGCTCTCTCTGCTTCCAGGGTACTAAGAGATGAACAGTTTTCATCCCTGTGATGGCTAATCCTGCTTGTCAACATGGCATACCTGGGAAAGGGGAACCTAAATAAAGAGTTGCCTGAATCAGATTGGTCTGTGGGAGAGTTTTCTTGATTGCTAGTTGATGTAGGAGTGTGTATATGTGAGAGTGTATACACAGGATAACCAATGTGAGGGATATCAAACCTATATATGTGGGCCTGGACAGCATGAGAAAGATAGCTAAACATGTGCCTGAGAGCAAGCGAGTGAGCAGCATTCCTCCATGATTTCTGCTTCAAGTTCTTACTCTGCTGGACTTCCTGCCCTAACTCCTCTCAATGATGTACTGTAACCTAGAAGATGGAATAAACCTTTTCCTCCTCAAGTTTGGTTTTAGCCATGGTATTTACCACAGGAACAAAAAAGCAAACTGTCTTTCACCATCATGTCTCTGCCTTGTCACAAATCTAAAATCATGGAGCGAGCTGTGAACTAAATTGTTGGAATCATAAGCCCAGGTACACCTTCTCTCCTTTGATTTCCTCAAGGACTTTGTCACCGTGATGAAAACTGCTTAGCACACTTTCCAGTTCAGGTGATATAGATTAGTGTCATGCTGATGACAGAGCATTACATGGACACATGGACAGTACAGGAAGTCACATGTCAGAAGACTTCTGCAACAGCCAAGACCCAACTTTAGATCTCCTGACAATATTATGCTTTCTCTAAAAATAGTGTCCCGAGGTTCTACTGGCTATTTCCAGAGTAACATCTGCTGGTGAAGGTAATATCTATCTATATCTATATCATCTATATCTATGTACATCTATATCTAGGTACATATGCACCAAGAATTTCATATATGTGTTGTTTCACCTACACCTGAGAAGACTGAGAAAGACAGACCACCTGTTTGCCCACAGTTGGATGAATTTTCAGTAAGGGGAAAAAAAAAAACAGATGGCTTTGTATTGTACCGTGAGGCAGACTTAGGATCAAAGTCAGTGAAAGCTTGTTCACACTGTAGAAGACTTGGTAAGGAAGCTCTATGAGAGCGAAAGAACCGCCTCATACAGTCTTGAACTAAACAAAGAAGCCATTAGCCTGCCCGAAAACTTTCTGTTCTGGCTGCTATAAACTCTTCTCGTGCACAAAATGTTCCTTAAGATCTTTCCCAAACCATATTCCTAAGAATCAACTCAATGACCTTTTCCCCATTAGTCATTCAACTCTGCACATTCGGCCCACAGACCGAATTTCCTAACCATCTGTTTGTAGCTAAAGAAATTATTTCTAATTGAAACCTTTGTTACCATGATTCTTATTTTAAGTAGCTATCACTTAACCATCTATTGAACTTAAGAAATATACATTTCGTCTTGTAACATTTTTAAATGGCTCATATACTAATGAAATTCTGACAGAGTGAAATAGAATGGGATTGTTTTAGTTATTTTTCTGTTGCTGTAATAAAATACCTGGCAAAAAGTAAGTTATGGCCAAAAAAATGGTTTATTTTGGCTCACAGTTCTGGAGTGTATACATTCCGCCATAGTGGGGAAGGGATGTCAGCTCCAAAGTGAAGTTGGCCTGGCATTCAGAAAAAGAGCTCATGTTTCATCTGTGCACAAGAAGGAGAGAGAGAGAGAGAGCGAGAGCGAGAGCGAGAGAGAGAGAGAGAAAGAGAGAGAGAGAGAGAACAGGAAGTGGGACCAGGCAACCCAATCTCCAAGCCTAACCCCAGAGAAATACTTCCTCTGGCAAGGCTCCATCTCCTAAACCACCGAGCCCTTGTGAGTCACCGGATGGGGGTGCTGGGATCTGATCTCTGGGTCTCCATAGTAACAGTGCTTGTAAGCTAGCGCTTATAACCCTTGAGCCATCTCTCCAACCCCTACAGGTATGTCTTGCTTGTGTAAAAAGTATAAAATCCTGTCCTATTATTCTGAAACTATAAAGATAGCTATATAATTCCTGTTCTCAAGAAGTTTGAAGTCTTCTACACTGTATAACATGGCAACTAAAAACCATTCAGTTATTCACATGTAGAGAATTTTAATAATTTAAAGTGATTTGTTAGTAATTTACATATTATGTAATTTATGATAAAATGACGTTTACACAATTTAAGTAAAATTAAACAAAGCCTAAAATTGTTTCTCAGTCATTCTGGCTGCATTTTATGTGCTTAGTAGCCACATATGACAAGTCCATCCTTTATATTAGAAAACTTAGAGCTTGTGTTGTCTGTGTGGGTAGAGGGGAACATGGCAAGGGGGTGCAATGCCCTTGCAGGAGTGCTGTGCAGAGTGATAAGGGCCCTGGGTTTATATGAGGGGAGCCTGATGAGAATAAAGCACAGGTCTATACCTTCCAGGGAAGATGAAGACTAAGTCAAGACCCAGAAGTAGCAATTAAGCTGGCAGAGATGGAACAAATGGTTTTCTGGCCAATGAAAAATATTTCTTTTTTTAGTTTTTTTTTTTTTTTAATTCAACATTGCACTGTCAGATCAAACATTCAGTACTCATGTCTGTCCTCAAAGAACCAGAAATATTAAGCAAATATCTGGGAAGCAGAATGATAAGAGGCCAGGGGCTGCGGGGAGAAAACGCCCACAGCCTTCGGCGTTCCACTCTGGGTTGCAGCAATGCCAGCTGCCATCAGCGGGTGTGAAGTCTACTCCTGCTTTGATCATGTGGCCTCTCTAATCAGATTCCAACTGTCGCTTCACAGCACACTGATGCACATGTTCCAGGCTGTGGCCTGGCCTTTTTAGAGGGCCATCTCTATTTGGTTATAGTCCCAATCCTTAAAAGAAAGAGTGTGTCTGGGAACAGTGGCGACTCTGATAATTGTAGGGGTCTCTTTTCCTACCATGGCAAATTCCTAACTATGGAAGAATAGGCTCACAGCGCTCATTATTTTCCTTAGAAAGACTGTGGTAGAAAGATAATTGAATATGGAGATAATAATCTCATACCTTGTCTTCCATATTTCAAGAACATAAGTTTAGTGCTTTCATTAATATGGTAAAATCATAGATATTAACAAGGATTTAATAAGCTATCCACACAAAAATTCATTCTCAAAGGAACACATTTAGAAAAATATTATTCATAAATTCATTGTCAAAGGATTATATGAATTCAAAAAGGAATTAGAACTGATTGACTTAGGAGGCTAAGTGGGAGAATATATACATTTTCCCTTCTAAGGTCAGCAGTTTTTATTTTGCTGAGGTGAATGCGATTAAGTGGTTGGCGTTTTACTGAAAATAACCTTAGGCATATTTAGTACACCCTCACCTAAATTGGCTCCTTCCTTTCCTTAATCTTTATTTATTTGAAAAGCTCCATGACAGTTCCTACAATTAGAATGAGATTTCTGTCTTATTCCTTCAACAAGACAGCAGTGGGGAGGGACAGGGATAAGGCCTGGCATTGAGTATTTAAATTGCATTGTCTCCTAAAATATCTTTGCTTCCTGAATAGCATGCGGCTGTCTGACCATTGTTTCCACTTACTGTTCTACACGGAGTCTATTACAGACTTCTCCCAGGGCTTTGCATCTGCTAAGGTTCTGTGAGGCACAGAGGAATGCCATGCCTATTATCACCTTGGATCCATGCAATGGCTCAGAAATATAAACCACACCCTAAGTATCACCTCAGCTTCAGACTGGAAAACAAGTCTCAGAGAGGCTGAAATGGGGATGCGAGATCACTCAGCTGTCCCCGAGACTCACTCTGCTGTTCCCAAGTGCTATTGTGGGTAGTGTCCTTCTCTCTCTGGGTCAATAAAGTTGCGGGGGGGGAAGGGGTCAGCGCTGGAATGGTGTCTAGCAGTGAAGGTTAGCCCGTCCTTCCGAGAGCTCACACAGGAAGGCACTGCTGCTGGTGGATTCTTACCACAATTACATATTTGGGCTAGCAGTTGCGGTGGTAACTGGAAAGACAAAACTAACCTTGAGGAGAAAATGTCCAACCTGTAAACAAAATAGAGGAGGCTCTATTTATTCTGGGAAAAACAGTTGCTTTGGTTGTCCTTGATTACCATAATATATTATCTGAGATAATCAACTTATAAGGATTAAAAGGTTACTTTTGCCTGTGGTTCTGGAGATTTCCATGCAGCATCGGGTAGCTCGTTGCTTTAGACCTTGGCAGAGATACAAACTGTGGTGGGAAGCATCGCGAGCCAGCAAGGAGGAGAGATGGAGAGGGCTGGTCTGCCTCTCATTGTTCCATGGGGACTATTCTTTAATTACTCAGCAACATTCTTGAGGCCTCCCATCCTAAAGATCCTACCACCTGATAAAGCATCTCCCAAGGGAACAAACGCCCAACACCCAGTCCTTTGGGGAGCATTCCTTCAAAGCATAGCATAGGTGATTTGCAGTAGGGAGAATGAGAGAAAATGCTGAGAGGCAGGGAACAGTCTGAGTGTGGGGAACAAAGCCACTCTGGTACTTCTCAAAGACGTGGATTCTCATGGCACAAGAAACTGCTGTGATAGCTGCTATTGGTCATAAAAGAATACAGTGGTCAAATACCCAAGAAAAATTTTCTCATATGTCTTTAGGAGAAAGAAACTGGAGCTGAATTACGTCCAGTATCGGTGTCCTACATCATGTCACAATCAGAACATGAAGGGTTAACTGTGATTTTAAATGCTTCATTTAATACACAAGTTCTCATACCCTTTAACACAGATTAATACAAATTATACATTCCTAAAAGCCAGTACTCTAGTGGATTTGATTTTCTCAATTCTTTTTTAAGCATATTTTTTTTCTAGAAAAAGCTATTACTATTTATGTCACATGGTATTAAATTTCTACAATACAGTTTGAGAAGAGCAACTCTTAACATTATGCGACATTCTCAATGGATTTCTGAGAATTCGTTTGAGTGACTTTATATTTGAAAAAGAGAAAAGGGTACTTTCAGCTTCTGGCAGTATACCCTCTTCCAAACAAGTAGAAAATAAATTTATTGAATTCTTGGTCTCGTAAAAAGTAAGGCAATGCATCTAGCACATTGTCCCCAATTTCCAAAAGGAGCCAGGGAGCTCACAACCAAGCACTGAAGTCATAAAGTCACACATAGGTACATGCGCGCGCGCACACACACACACACACACACACACACACACACACATATTCAGGGTGAGGGAAGACAGGATGCTGTAAGCTAATGTATTATTTCACTGCTTCTATCAGGAGACTAAGCTTCAAGGAAAGTCAATGAGGGCAAGCCAAGCCTGTGACTACACTAAATTGAGTTGAACTATAGGCCCGATGGAGATGTTATAGTGGGCACAGGTACCATGCCCAGTATCTAATAGAAATGAAAAGAAATAATCTCAGGAGAAAAATATCTTCAACATAAGCCCTGCGTTCATCACAGGCCAGGACAGGCTAATTTGCTCTCTCAGCAAGATCACCAAACATAAGAAAGCAAATGAGATTTGGGTGAAAAAAATCAGCAAAGAAAACAAAAAGGTTTAGGCCTGTTGGGATTCTAAAATTCTAATAATAAGATAAAATCTTAAACTAACTGTGTAATTAAATTTTACAAAAAAAACCCATAAAATAATGGACTTCTACTTCCAGGAAGATTGGATAGACACACTTTTCTTTCTACTAGTGACTAAAAGACCCGGGCATGAAATACGAATCAAATATAAGGAGCTGCAAAAGGCAGAGAAGGCAGACTAGCAAGGAACCCCAAGGACCCAAGCAACAAACAGTGGTAAACCCCTGGGTACATTTGACCTCGTAAGCCCTAGGCATGGAGTTAAATAATTCAGCAATCAAAAACACCAGAGCATACAGGGGGAGCTCAAAAGAATCTCTCCCCCTAGTCAAAGGACTAGTAAAATGGCATCCCACCAAGAAAGTAATTATGAGGAAGCCTTGATCATTCTGCTCCTGCCAGACACTACAGGAAAACAATTAGTAACAGTCAAGTGGGGCAAACAGATTTCTGCCTTCCTTGTGTTGTTAAGAAGTAACCAAACATCTGGGAAAAGAAGTCTGGGACAAGTTTTCATAGGGGACCAGCAGCTACCTCCCCAATGATACTGTCGGCAGAGAGCACCTGCAGTCCTAGACTTCCATCCACACACAGAAAACTCTGCCCCAAGTCTCTGTTAGGATAATGTTAAAGTGGCCTGGTAGAGTGGAGGTTTTCACCATCATGGAGTGGGTCTGAGACCATTGCTGCCATGGGGTCATGGAGTCAAGTTGTGGATAGGAACTACCACTGACTTTTGAGGGCAAGAAGACCCATCCTGGCTGCCAAGAGAAGCTGAATGGGGAACCTGGCCTGATAATCCACCAGACCAACAAGCCAGAACCACTCCTTTCCATGAAGGATCAAAAGAAAACAAGAACAAAACCCAAACAAACAAAAGTAGAAAAAAAAACAAAACAAATAAACAAAAAACATAAAAAGTAGGCTTAATACAATTCAAAGTTTTATGATAGTGAAATCTACAGGATGCAGTGGAAAATTTCTCATACTAAGGACCAGGAAAAGCCATACTAAGGAGCCAGGTGGTGGTAGCACACACCTTTAATCTCATTATTCAGGGGCAGAGGCCTATGGATCTTCGGTAGTTTGAGGCCAGCCTGGTCTACAGAGCAACTACTAGGACAGCCAAGCCATACAAAGAAATTCTGTCTCAAAACAAATAATCAAAAGGCCAAAAAAAAAATCTATTGAAAGAAAATTATAGAAATAATTTTGAGATATAAGAAAAACATATTGATTCCAGGACAGGCTCCAAAGCCACAGAGAAACCCTGTCTCGAAAAACCAAAAAAAAAAAAAAAAAAAAAAAAAACATATTGAGAGAAACAAAAGAGAAGTGATGGAGAGAGGAAATGAAAAAAAGAAAAAAGAGAGGGAGGGAGGGGAAAAAAGAGGGAAGGAGGGAGGAAGGGAGGGAAGGAAGCTCATAGTAAGCAAAACCATGGACAAACACTGCAACTTTTTCACAATTTTAAAACTGTGTTTGACAGTAAAAGCAAAACACCGTTACTGTCTGTCATCACTTATAAGAGCATTTAAAAGCAATTCCAAATAGAAAAGATTAAAAAGATATTAAAGTGAGATTTTTATATTGTACTTCATCTGGTAAAGTATCAGTAAGTTATGAATGTTCTACATATAAAAATAGAGAAATCCCTAAAATCTTTATTTTATTCAAAAACACTATAGATTGAGCAAAATAGAATTTGAGGTCATCTTAGGGTACATAATGAGTTCCAATCCATTTTTAGACTGCTTGGACATTAAGCCAATCTAATCCATCTCTCTTTATTATATATTTACTTTATCAGTTTGGATCCTCTAAACACCCTAACTATGATATAGGATGAGCCACGTATGGGGCAGGCTACAGGGCTAGAGTGCACGGTTCACCTGGTGTTAAAAAGCAATGCAATACAAGAGAGTAATTCGGATATTGATGGAGTGACTGTTTATAAGGAGGTAACAACCTTCCTATCATATATAATAGACATTAAACTTAATCCAGTCATCAAACAATGTGTCTCACAAGAGCTGTTAGTAAGGGTGTGGATAGGGCGAGTTTATCCCAGGACAATATTTCATTGCTGTTGCTGATGGCAAAAGGCTGGAGCTTCTCCTTTGCAATAAAAAAATAAATCACATTGTTTACTTTCCCGATTTGACGTCTTTTTCAATACACAGTTGCTGAAGGGAGCTTAAAGAAGCCTCAACTATTAAAAAGATTTGTTTTTTTTTAATCTTTAGATTGTTAATTTGATTTATTTACATGTCTATCTCCATTTGGAGTTAAAGGAATCTGTCGGTTGTTCTCGGTTCAGAAAAGTCAGGCCATGCCCTTCCCAAATTTGGGGAGACTTTAGGGTGTTACTATCTATATTTAGGACAGAAAAACTAAATCTTACAGATATTCTATTTTCTCAAATCCCCATGGCTTAGTGAGCAATAGAATTGAGGTAGCACCTGGTTTTCGTGACTTCCAGTTCAATGTCCTTTCTGGTGACTTAGAAGATGCTGGGTGAAATTAAAGCAGGGATGACAGAAGAGCCATCCATCATCTGGTTTTTCTCATTTTTAGTAGAATTACCTTTTAATTAGTTAATCTCAATGAGATTTAATATAAACTATTGATTTTTTTTTTAAAGAAACCCACATGCTTGTTTTTCTCCATGGTAGTTTCAAATAGCAGTAATCCCTAAAATTTCCACAATTATTTAAACATTGTTAATGTAGAAAGATTCTAGTTTTGCTATAAGGAATTTTACCTAACATCTGAACCATTACATATACATTAGTTGATGTTCTGCAAAGTGTGTTGGGACCAGGGTGGTTGCTCACAGAATTCTGACAGATTTTATCAAAAATAATAATTATAGGCATCTTTTATTACTGTCATATTTGATGTAGAGGCATTACAGTTAGGATTTAATTTTTTTGTTTTGAAATAAGGAAAAACAATGTGTTTTCCCCAATAATAACTTTAAAGTGATTGGTAATATCACCAATTATAAAAAGCTCTATGTACTTTACAGTCACACACTTCCTAGAGAGATAGTCTGGGTATAAAAAGTGAAAATATAAAATGAATCAGCTATTTGGTTATTTCAAGCCATAAAACTGCACCAGAAAAATAAAGATAAGGGACAATTTGAGATGTTCTTTAATAATATTGATATTTTAAGAATCAAATTAAGCCGCTAAAAGGAATAAAGAATTTGTGGTAGTTGGCTAGCAGTTACTTTAAACATGGATGCCAATATTAAACATAGCATTTATGAATCCAAAGTTGCTAGCAGGGACAGAGTAAAAAAAAAAAACTAAAAAGATATTTTGAAGATTTTTTTTAGCACTAGATTAGACTGCATTTTTAGTTTCTCATTGGGTAAATGTAAAGCTCCATTTTCAAAACAGGAATTTCAAGTTTTTTAACTGAAAAGTAAAACAGTTACAAGGAAGTTAAGGTAAGGGGATACATGTCCTTAGTAGATTTTAAAAGCATGAAGGCATGCATGTATTTCCCATTATCTAAAATAAGTAGGAGATAGCTCCAGGGAAAGTTTGATAAAACATATTCCATCTGTCATTGTAGGTGGTTTTCATTCTTTGAAAGGTCTTTCTGGGATGCCTTTTCAAATTATAACAGAGAATTTCAATTTTCACTGGTACACTGACTTATCTTGAAAAGTAAGGTATTTTTATGCTAAGAGAGGAAGACTAAATATTCATGTATGTTTTCAGAGTATTTACATGTAAAAATATTAGTTCATCATCTGCTGTTTGAGTACCTTTTATATGGCAGGCCCCGTACCTCCCACTAAGAATAGAAGGTGGGTGTGTTCCAACATCTTATTGCCAAGAGAAATTTTATGGTTGGGAGTCACCATAACACGAGAAACTATATGAAAGGGTTGCCTCATAAGGAAGGTTAAGAACCACTCCACTGTTCTAGATGAAGAGCAAGATTTGATTCATGGTGGAATGACTTCAGTAGAGTATAGAGATGCATGCACAGAATATTGTAAATACAGGAATCCCAGCACAGAGAGACAATGTTTGGTCATTCAAGGAAAAGGGATACTGTCTGGGTGGATGAGAGCAATACCAGCACAGAAAACAAAATGAGTAGAAGCACAGGTGAGAAATGCTGTAGCAAACCTGGGAGCTGCTGGAGTGAGGAGGGACATGTTCTTGCTTCCACAATGATCTGCCTCTTCATAGGCTTAGAATCTGGGTGGATGAGCACAATACAAGCATGAATATTTTCCCTTTATACAAAACTGAGAGTTTGCCCTGAGTCTCAGGAGAGAAGATAGAACTGTTAAGACTAGGGGATCTTGGAGGTGAACTAAATATATTTTGTTTTGTGTGATGGCTCTGAACCTCTTTGGGGATCAGGAGTAGAAGATTATGGTTTAGATATAAAAATGTCCCCTTCAAAGGCTCATGTAGTGCTGGATCAATGTTTGCACTATATTGGGAGATTATGTAAAGTGTAGGAGGCATGTAGCTGCAAGAAGTAAGTCTTGGGGTGTAGGTATAGGTGGGTGTCCTTGTGGGCTGTATCTAGTTCAAAATTTCTATCTTTCTACCCCTACTGTCTATTTGCCACAAGGTCAGTAGCTTCTCCCACTTGCTGTTCTCTTTCCAGTACACTGACCCATCGCCAGTTGACCAAGAACTAAGAACTAAATGTCTGATGCTGTCAGCCAAAATAAGTACTCCCCTTAAGTTGTTTATGCCAGGTATCTTGTCACAATGACAGAAAGTTTGACCAATGCAGAGGTCATTGATTCAAGGAGCTGCTTGTTCAACCCAGCTGCCCAGAACTGAAATAATCACTCAGAGACTGTGTTAATTAAATCACTGCTTGGTCCATTAGCTCTAACTTCTTATTGGCTAACTCTTACATTTTAAGTTAACCCATTTCTATTAATGTGTATCACCACGAAGTTGTGGCCTACCAGCAAAGTTCCAGCATGTCTATCTCTGTTGGTGGATCCATGGTGTCTCCCTGACTCCGCCCTTCTTTCTCCCGTCATCCAGCCTATAGCTTTCCCTGCCTAGTTCTGTTCTTCCCTGCCATAGGCTCAAAGCAGTTCTTTATTCATGAACCAATTGAAGCAACACATAGACAGAAGGACCTCCTACACCAGGTCATTGTGAAGAAAAAAAGAAACTATAAGGTTAATAGGACCACCCAAAGAAGGCATATACAATAGGAAGGCTGTAAGTAAATCCTGAGGATCAACATTAAGAGTCCATGAAAGTCAAGAAAACCATGGTCTATGAAGCTAAAAAGAACACAGACATATTGAGTAAGATTAGAAACCGTAGCTGACATGGTGGCTCATACTAATAATACCAACACTTAGGGGATTAGAAGTAGAAAGGGCTGAAGTCTAGTCCCAGCTGTATCAGAAGTTCAAAGTATGAGCTACATTGAGACCCTGAATCAAAAAATAAATTGAAATTAGAAATTTTCCTTTAATAGTTTGATCATAATATAAAATCATGTTTAAGCTTTCAAAGAATTAGACTTACTCATTTGTGTATGCGGTGGGTGGGGTCAAATGTGTGGTATAGTGTTCATGTGGAAGTCAGAGGGCAGCTCATGGGAGTACATTTTCTTCTTTTAGCTGTGGGTCTCCAGGATTGAATTCAGGTCAGGGAACAAGAGGTTTATAAAGTGAGCTATCTCGCCAGCACCTGTAATCTTTTAACACATCATTGAGTTTGATTTATAAGTATTCCACTGAGGAGTTTTGCATTATATTCATTATCATTGGGGTAGTACTGTTTTCATAGATGAGTTTGGACGTGTTCCTTCATTTGAGAAAACTCATGATAGTTCTTCAGCATTTTTTTTTTGAAGCCAGTAGTCTGGATCCAGAGTTTCCCCCCCCTCCCCGGAAGACTTATTGTTTGTCATTAAGCTTTCTAATTTTAAAATATCTTCTTTTTTTTTCAATTTTGATAGGTCATATGTAGTCAGAGGCTGTTCATTCATTCCCGGCTGCTCAGACCCAAAATAATCACACAGAAACTATATTATTTGCAATGCTGTTTGGCCAATAGCTTAAGCATATTTCTAGCTAGCTCTTATATTCTAAACTAACCCTTATCCATTAATCTGTGCATCACCAGCAAAGTTTCAGCGTGCTCCAGCTGAGGCATCTGTCTCCTGTGGCAGCTACATAGCTTCTTTCTGATTCCATCTACTCTCTCTCTCTACATCTCTGTTTGGATTTTCTGCCTGGCTTTACTCTATTAAGCCATTGGCCAAAAGCAGTTTTATTCATTAACCAATAAAAGCAACGCATATACAAAAGGACCTCCCACACCAGTCATATGTGTCTAGAAAATTATCTATTATTGAATATTTTTTCTAATTTATTGGAGCGTAATAGTCCAACTTATTCTCCAGTGGTTTTCTGGATTTTGGTGCATACTATCCTCTTTCTTTCTTATAATTTTACTAATTTAGGTACCTTCATTTTTTGTGTGACTTTGGCTATGGATTTGACAATATTGCTTTGTTTTTCAAAGAACAAACTCTTTGTTTCAAAGACTCTCTGCCCTGTTATTTTGCCTTCTGTTTTAGTGATTTCCACTTTGGTATTTATTATTTCTTTCCTTGTACGTATTTTGCATTTTCCTTGTTCTTGAATCTTTAAGACCTTGAAGTACATCATCAGGCCATTTATTGGAGCTCTCTATGATTTGTTAGTGTCACTCATAACTGCAAACTTACCTGCGGGAACAGCCTTTGTACTAGCTCACAGATTCTTATAAGTGATGTTTTCATTTGAGTCTATGAGAATTTTAATTTCCCTCTAGATTTCTTCTGTGACCCACTGTTCTTGTTCAATTTCTGTATTTTTAATATGGTTTTGTATTTCCTCCCACAATTGACTGCTAGCTCTATTCCTCTATGATCTGATCACACACAAGGAGTTATTTCAGTGATTCCCTATTTGTTAACATTCATTTTATGGTTGAAAATATAATTGGTTTGGAGATGTGTTACTCAGCTGCTGAGACTTTATGACCCCTTGATGTCTACCTGAGGCTGCCCTGTCAGCCTTTTGGACTGAACATTCTATCTCTACTGATAGCGGGATTTTAAAATTTCTCATTGTTGTGGTGTCTGACATCTCTGTCCCTTTTTGTCCAGGAGTGTTTGTTTCATGAAATTTGGCTACAACATTTTATGCATTGATTGAATATTTTTAATTTATTCCTGATGGATTACTCCTTATGTTAGTATGCAGTGACATTCTTTTTGGCTTGCCTAACATAAGTATAGCTGCCCCACTCAGCTTGATTTTGGATTATATTTTCTTAGGATATCATTTTTCATTATGTACCTTTCAGTTTATTTGCCAGTGAGTTACTGTATTTATTTGCATGTTATTATTTTGCATGTCTGTGTGTATGTATATGGCAGATAACATCTAGGGGAGTCAGTTGTCTCTTTCTGTCAACTGCGTTTTTCCCAGAGATTAAATTTGTGTTGTCAGGCTTGGCAGCAAGTGCCTTTATCTACTGAGCCGTCTCACTGGCCCACTGAGGTATGTTGTTTTTTAATCCAGTTGGCCAATCTGCTTCTTTTAATTGAGAACTAAGGACTATTTACATTTAGTGTTATTCCCAAGACCTACCTATAATCCTTGTAGGTTTGTTGATTTTTAACTTCTGGATACACATACACACACACACACACACACACACACACACACACACAAGTGTATTTATGTGTGCTTGAGTGTACTATGAATGCATGAATCCATGGAGGAAAGAAGCAGGTGTTGGATTCCCTGGAACTGGAATTATGGACTTCTGTGAACTATCATATGGGAACTAGAAAGTCCTAACCCCTCTGTAAGAGCAGTAAGTACTCTTAATTGCCATCTCTTCAACTCCAAATAGAGGTACTTTTGGCCTTTTCTTTCTTCTTCATTTACACTAGAGGTTTGGTGATTTATAATATTGATAATATTTGATTCTTTCCTAATTTTCATATAGTTGAGTATAGAGCAATATCAAAAGCTAGAAAGAAAAAAACCAAGCTATTTACAAGGGCAGATTCATTGGCATTATAGCAGTCTTTTTAACAGAAACTTTAAAAGCCAGGAAAGCATGTAATAACACATTGAAAGCCTTTGTAGTAAATAACTAGCAACCATGATTGGTATATCTGATTAAATTATCTTTTCACAATAGTGGAGAAATGAAAACATACCAATATAAATATATAGTAGAGCAATTCATGACCATAATGCTAGCACCGGAGAAGACACTCAAAGAAACCTTATACACAGAAGAGGGAGAAAGACAATTATAATCATGAGATCCCACAAAATAACAGAACTCGTGGAATTAACAGATGAACAAATGAATACTAGGAAAGCAGATAATTCTCCCTTAGTGTGAAAAAATGTTCACCTTCTCATTTAAGGGAAACACCTTGTGGCTTCCTCTGCCATCCCCAAATGTTCAGCATTGCTAGGATACCTTGGACTTGTTACTAAATTAGGTAAGGGTTACTTTAACTCAAACACTGAAATAATGTGACAATGAGTTTGATAGCCAAGATGCCTACTAAGTGATTTGACCAAGGATGTGGCTTCCAACTATCTGTGTGCTCTCAGGTGAATATGAACTGTCGCTTCCTGTTCAACATTAGTGTCTTTCGCAGACTCTACAAGCTGGGAGAGCTGTGGTCTGGAGCTTGTCCCAGAGTGAGGCAAAGGTCTGAGGTACTGGTGGGGCTTCTTTGCAGTTTCTCAAGACACAGAGTCTAGACATAGAGAAAACCAATGCAACCAACCAGATACACAGAGCTCATTCCTTCATGTCTCCTCTCTTCAAAGAGATTGATGTTACTGGTCTTCTGTCTTTCTATTATTTTTATTTTCATATGTATGGATTTGTTTTTTGTTTTTTTCCTACATGTGTGCTTGTGCGCTATGGAGCCCAGAAGAAGGGTGTCAGATCCCTTGGTACCAGAGTTACAAATGGTTGTGAACCCCTCTGTAGATGCTGGGAATCAAACCCAGGTCTCAAGGCAGCCAATGCTTATAAGCACCGGACCATTTCTCCTGTCCCTCCTGTGCAGCTCTTAAGAGCCTTTAAAGTGAGGACAAGAGGATGATGAGGTAAAGCTATTAAATAGTCCAACACCACCATGGCGAGCTCAAGCCAACAACCACAGGAGTAATACAATATTCAATCACTGTAAAATGCACACTTTCTTTCTTTAAAGGGTCCATAGACACATACTGGCTAAGAAGCAAATCTCAACAACTAAAAAGATTGATATCACAGTGTCTATTTTCTAACAATGGTTAGAACTCAGTAAAAAACAGAGAAAGACTGTGTGTTCAAAAGTTAAGGAACATATTTCTAAATGTCTTACAATACATCAGGAAATATTTGGAAATAAATGAAATAAATTCTTTTATTAAAATGTGTTGGATACACCTAAGCCAAAGTAGTTTCAGAGGGAAACTACTAGCCTTTACAGTTGTATTAAATACTAAAAAAGTTAGGTACAAGTAATTAAATTATTTATATTACAGCATTATAAATAAAAAAATAAAAGTAAACAAAGAAAGCAAAAGGATGATTATAAAACACTACAAACTGAGTGAGATAAAATACTAACATGCACTAGAAATGTCCAGAAATATCCAGCATGGATTACTCAAATAGAATCCATTTAACAAACTGCTAATGAATCTAAGACAAGAAAAATGAGCATAGAACTTAGGGATAGGAAGAGATGTAAGAGAATCAAGGGAAAAAAAGAAAAATAAGAGACTCAAATGAGGAATTTTAAAGCAGCATTTGTTTTTTGTTTTGTGTGTGTGTGTGTGTGTTTGTTTTTTTCGAGACAGGGTTTCTCTGTGGCATTGGAGCCTGTCCTGGAACTAGCTCTTGTAGACCAGGCTGGTCTCAAACTCACAGAGATCCGCCTGCCTCTGCCTCCCGAGTGCTGGGATTAAAGGCGTGCGCCACCACTGCCCTGCCTAAAGCAGCATTTGCAACAAGACTGAACAACATGTAATAGATATCACTATTCTTGTATCTGGTAAGTTAATTCAGTAATTAAAACCTTCTGACTCAAAATACAGCTGTCACAGATTGTTTCTCCAGCTTATTACAGCAAGTTTCACATGGTAAAGGGTTCCCATCGGACATACTATTATTCCAGAATAGAGAAAAAGAGAGGTCACTTGACAACTCATTAGAAGGTGTGAGCAGAGACTTGCTAACAAGCCTAACAAAGACTTTGAGAAAGAAAAAAAATCTAACCCATAAATTTAGAAGAAAAAGCTTCTTAAACAAATATTAGCATGGGTCCCACAGTCTATAGGAAGCAGAGAGCAGAAGCAGGGAGCAGGTGGAAGGAGAAAGCGGCTAGGGGGATAAGCAGGGGCAGTCGCCAGATGATCCTGGTGAGGGGTTGTCAGGAGTCAGTGGGTGGCACAGAAGTCAACTTTACCTCGCTTGTGATGCTCACACTTCTTGCCTCTTATCCAAGGTGTGTGAAGGAAATGACACCTTCAACTTCTCAACTTGCTCATCAAATAACTGTTGAATCTCATCTCCGTATAAAGGGTGCTCGCCTAGGAAGTAAAAAGTTGTGGCATGGTACTGGGTGAAGATGGCAGCCATGTCCCACCACATTTCCCCATAAACCCTCTGAACAACAGAGAAACCATGGGTCACAGACAACTACAGCAGGTGACTCTATCCCCAAGGATCCCAGATTATGAGTGCCTGATGGCAAATCTCCAACAGCAAGAGGGCAGAAGGTCAGCACCATCCAGAAGAAGGAAAGCAGTACCACTGTCTGGCCAATCAGACTTCAAAATAGCAGGCATAGGGGCTGGGGCATAGATAAGGAGCAGAAGCTCTTTTTTTTTTTTCCAGGGCTCTCCCTCTTTTATGTTCCAGATAAATAAAACAATATGATAGCAAGCATTTACCCAGAGAACTTAACTAGTCCTGGGAGCACAGCTACTGAAACTGGGAGGGAGAGGTTGTTTTGGACCAAAGTGTCTGCAGCCAGGCATAGTCTGGACTAGGACTGAAGGACTTAGTCTGCCTTCCCTTACTTCTCAAAGTTGCCTAATAAACGCCCCTCCTGGACAAAGTTCTGGCTCTAATGTGAATTAAGAAAAGACCCGTGGAGATGGGGGTCCAAGTATTGGGAATCTACTGCCAGGATGCAGTGGAGACTGGTAAATGCAAAGTCTTGAGAGTGGTGTGGGAGAAGGGAACCCACACCCTGCCATGCAAGCGTTCATGTTCCTCAACACTTTACAAAAGCAACCAGAAGAGGGCAGCCCAGAGACAGTAATTAATTTAAAAATAATTAAAACTATGCTAAGTCTAGCTCTCTTTACAAATGCTCAGAAAATCTAATTATATGTTAAAAAAGAGCAACAATAAAATATGGTGTTCAAATCACATTTAAATATGTGAGGATAAATGTGTGGGATGCTGAGAGATAATGAAAGCGTGCAAGGAAGAGGTTCTCACAGTGGCAAGGAAACACAGCCCAAGCTTCCAAATGAGCTAAGAGACGGAGGAAACGCAATATGCACGAGGATGAAGCAGCTTGGGACTTAAGAGGGAGACACTGAGCAAGAAACCAGCTGGAAGAGTAGCATCAACAGACAGACTGGTGCATGACCCTCAGTGGAAGGTAAAATGATCTTGGGGCTATCTAATAGCTCCCACTTAGCACAACAAGAATTGTCCCATTGTGTGAAGCAGACGTTCAGAAGAAGGAAGTATTGTTTCCAGCTTTTGCAGGGAACTCTGCTATTACTCATACATAAGGAAGACACTGACAGCAGGTCTTTGTTATTTCAGCGTTTAACTGCCTCCAGAAGCTGGTGGAGAGAGACTGTAAGGCAATCTTTTGGGTAGAGAGCAACCCTCTTCCCCACTAAATAGGTTTCATTTCTGAGTGGCAGAACATGCCTGGTGTGGACGTCAGAAGATCCTGCCCTGCTTACCATAGCAGAGTCGGGCTAGTCACCAACATCGGCCTTCCCATCTGGTTTCATTTCCATTGGAGCCAGCTGTGGTTTTGTGAAGCCATGACCTCTAGAGATACCCTGAGTTTTCTGCACTCTAGCAGAACCCCTGTCATCTATATAGGGATAACAGCTACCCTATGACACTAACACCAACTCTAGAGTACAGTGGGTTTTCACTCTTTTATTTTCCTCCCACGCAGCTGCCAAATAGATATATGGAGACTTATTCTTACTTATGAACACTTGGCCTTAGCTTAATTTGTTTCTAGCCACTTTTTCTGTTTAAATTACCCTGTTTCTCTTTAACTAAATTTTCCCTTTATGCTTTTACCTTTCTTTATTCTTTATATCTTTCTTCCATTCTTACTCCATGGTTGGTTGTGTAGCTGGGTAGCTAGCCTCTGGTGTCTGTTGAGGGAGGGGCTGCTTGTTGGTCCTGAACCACCTGGCTAGCTTAGCCTCGAAATAACCACACAGAAATTGTATTAATTAAATTACTGCTTGCCCCATTAGCTCTAACTTCTTATCGGCTAACTCTTACATCTGAATTTAACCCATCTCCATTACTCTGGGCATTACCACAAGGTTGTGGCCTACCAGCAAAGTTTCAGTACGTCTGTCTCTGGCAGAAGATCCATGGCATCTCCCTGACTCTGCCTTCTTCCTCCCAGCATTCCATTTAGTTTTCCCTGCCTACCTAAGTTCTGCCCTATCAACAGGCCAGTGCAGTTTTCTTTATTCATTAATGGTAATCACAGCACACAGAGGGGACTCCCACATCAGCTCCCCTTTTCTGTTTAAATAAAAAGGAAGGTTTTAACTTTAACATACTAAAATTACATATAACAGTTATCAAGCAAAAATTACAGTTACAATATTTCTATTTACTTTATCTCTTATCATAAGTAAGAAAAATATAACTATAACTATAAATTCTTCAACTCCATCAAAGACTCCAGAAGGATATAATATTACCCAAGTGAACAGGAAGTACATTGTAAGCAACTTCCAAAACTTGCTACCTGGACAGTCACCCAAAGTTCTTCTGTACCGTTGGGTTCCCATCTTCAGCCTTCAGGCCCATAGTATCCAGCAGACTTTTTCACAAAGGAGAAAATTTCAAAGACAGTTCAATCACTTTCTTCTGTATCCTGCAGAGTGTCTCACAGACTCCTTCATGAATCAGGAACCCCGAAGGACCATCTCACCATAAGGCAAGTTCAGCAGTCATTAACCTGTTTCTCTTCTTCTACACTTTGCTTCTGGCCTTTTTATCTTTCTTTATTTTGGTTATGTGGTTGGGTAACTGACCCCTGGCATCCTTCTCTTCTTCTCATTTTCTTTCTACTTCACCCTCTTCTTCTATTTATTCTGTCTGCCTCGCAGTCCTGCCTATTTCTTTCTTCTGCCTAGCTATTGAACATTCAGTTCCTTATTGGACCAGTCAGCTATTTTAGACAGGCAAAGTAACACAACTTTACAGTATTAAACAAATTCAACATAAAAAATGCAACACATCTTTGCATCATAAAACAAATATTTCACACCATAAATGAATGTAACACACCTTAAACTAATATTGCATAACACCAGAGCTTACTTTTATGCCTTCATTTAGCTAGACCATTGCCTAGTTAACAATTCTTTATATTGATTTTTGTTGTTCCCCTGATCTTATCTCAGAGGAAAATCAAATATACATACTTATGTGTGTGTGCTTGAAAATCATATATACATATATAAAGCATATTTATATTTTCATTTGTGAGCCAGTGAAGATTTTAAAGAAAGATTATGTTTTTTTAAAAAAATCCTTTATTTTTAATTGTGAGCTGACTTGTTATAGCTGTATTTTCCTTAAAATAATGTTCTTAAAGAATCATATTCAAAGAAGTTTAGACATGTTACCTTTTTTTAGAAGAGGGAAAGCCAGGATGTTTGGGACATGCCAGTCAGGGGGATTAAGAATAATTCCACAGAAAATCCAAGGAGAGAGAAACCTAAGGAAGACTAAGGGGAAATGAACACAATTTCGGACTTCACAAGGTTGATACAAAGAAGACATGGAAATGTAAAGTTGTAATTGCCCCTATTAGAGGTAAGGGGAGTTTAAATCAAGGGTTCTGAGCATGTAAGCAGGAGGGAGCTGACATTGGGAAGAAGAAGGGGAAAGTTTGGATATTCATTTTGTCTTGGGTAAAAATGGCATCTGGGTCAAAATTTCTGGGAGGAATTGAAGATAAAGGCATGGAACATTGGAGGAAGCTACCACCTTAGATGCAAGTGAGTCTTTGTACAGTGTTTACTGTATTTAGTGAGTGTCCACTGTTTTCCCAGATGGGATGGGCATAGAGCAAACTCATACATAGACATGGTTGTACCTCAGGGACACAGAACTGTGGGCAAACACACCCACCTGGAATGTGCACTCTGCTGTTGCCAGGGTTTAACTTTCAGTCCAGGCTTTTGAAAACTGAGTGGAAAGTTTAGAAACCAAATTCAGAAAGTCTGCTACACAGCCAAGTCCTTCCTGCTGCTCTTGTATCCTCTCTGGACACAGTAAGCACTTAGTGATGTTCTTTCTACTTCCTCTGTTTGGAGTAAAAGCTCAGCTCCTTATTGACGTGACTTCTGGAGCAGGCAAAGTGCTTTTCTTCTTCCTTTAGGAGTCTTAATTTTAACAGGCAGAGCATCTTTGCTCTAAAGGGTAAAGGTTTGGCTTTAGGACTTCAGACACCAACCAACTTTCAGTCTGAGCTCAGCATCCTTTCTCGGTGCCCTGAAGCTGGGCTCTGTAAGAGCTGGGCAATGTAAACACCCCTTTGAGTGTCCATTGGGCTTTCTCTTGGGCTCAAACCAAGTAAGAGTCAATTAGGCAAATGGAAAAATGCCCAAATCATGAAGAGAAACATCCACTCAAACTCTTCTTTACCTGGGGGAATAACTAAAATTTTCCTGGCAATGGTATGAGAAATGCCTAGTGTGTTTGTACTCATCTAACCAACGGACACCCGATCAGATGCTGAAAAATGTATTGTCAGGTGCTAGAGAACGGATAGGCATGTCCAAGTGAGACAGTTCAAATGCTCACTTTTTGGGTCTTAGAATGAGAAACCCTAGTTTAAATGTCAACCCAATATCTACTGCGTTTTGTGATCCTGAGAGAGTCACCTAACCTCTCTCTGCCTTTGTTTCCTCCTAAGTGACACAGATATACGACACTCTAGGGGCTATTTTCAAACATATCTAAAATGGTTTGAAAAGTGTATGATCCCATAGTAGACACTATGTAAATGTTAATATTGTGTACATTGAGCAGATTGGTACACCTCACATGCACATATCTTGTTAGTCTTGATTTTCGTAGCTGAATCCTTGGGCTCAGGTTCGCAGAAGGTATCACACCCCGAAGGAATTTTCTTTATTTAAAAGACAGTGTTTGTGCCTGTGAAAATACAATGAAGAAAGATCATAGGTGTTTTGTTTTGCAGTTGCACGATTGGGATTACACTGTAGGGGAGAGGGTGGGCATTACTGGTGGGTAGGATTTCCCAGGACCAGACTAGTTGGAAAAAAAAAGAGATCTGTGCATGCAAGAAGACCTTTCACAAGAGGCCATGCCTCCCAAATCACTTTTGTAACCCAGGGGAATGACCAGGTTTTCAGGCTTGAGTGGCTGGGAGGATAATGGTGTTTCATAGCAAAAGCCAATGGAAGGAAGCAATGAGATGCTCCACGGAACTCCTTTGGCACAGTGCCCAGCACTGATGACTGCCCAAAGCATGTCAGCATCCTTACCTAGTCACGCCAGAGCAAAGCCGAGAGATGGTGGATGTGAATTAATGAGGAGGCGTGCATGTTCTGTCTCCTAATTTCTGTTTGTATACTTGGGTCCTTGCGCCCGAGGTAAACAAAATATATTTTTACAGCCTCAAGATTTAACTTGAGTTCTCGCTATGATTTAAGCTGTGATTAGAAAAACTGGGATAATAAACCACAGTGAGACTCTAGGCAAAGGCATCTATGAGGCTTAGAAAAGGAATCAAGCCAACATTCTGTCACCGTTCCCTCTGATTAAAAGTCTCCCTCAGAGTCTCCTTTTTCTCTTCTTTTAGAAGAAAGGCAAACAAAAGTCTTGACAGCCATGGTTGAGAAACCGTCGATAGCATTGCTGTAACAAGCACGTTCGTTATGCAGAGAAGCTCGCTGGCAGCACTAACGGCCTTCACAGAGGCAGGAGGATGAAGTGCCTGTGGAGCCTTGGTTGCATTATGTCCTGCAAACACAGTTCTGGGTGCTTAATTTGTGAAAAATAGACTTAATAATGCGTCAACTGTTGTCTTTCTTCTAAGACTCTCTGCTCCCCTTTGCGCTTCCCTTAAAGCACCATTTGCTTAATCCTAGCCCAGGCTCAGGAAGTAAGAATGCTAGCTGAAGTTTTACACCGCTGATCCCAAAGTCCCAGAGCTCGATGGGAAAGAATAAACAAGCCCTAGCTAATGGCGTTTGTTTCCGATGTTTTCATCAGAGCCGGTGTCCCTTTAAACATGGCGCCTTGCCGTGTGCTCATTTTTCTTTCGGTTTCAGTGCAAACTGAGCTCCTGACTCAAAGAACCCTTGAGCGACAAGGTGGCTTAATATCGGCCTGGTGGCTCTGCACACTTGATAGATGAGGACGGGAGGCCTCGTGGAACTCACAGCAGGCTACGGTAGAACTCGGGATTCCACAAGGACACGGATTCTGTTGCTTTTTCCTTCAGTTTCTTGTGTTTCCGTCCTCACTTTAATGCGATGTTCTTTTCTGGGAAATGACCGGGACTATTAAAGGCGTCAAGGGATTTCTGAATTGGCAAGGGCCTCTGGGAGTATTTACTCTACCGAGAAACGAAGCTCAGATGTCCCCCAAGGTGGTGAATAAGAACCAGACGGGAAGGCCCGTGCCTTGCTCACGGACCTGAATCTAGCCACTTTCATCCATTTAAAGTAAGTCAAGACTGGCAGATGAAAAATCTGAAATGCTCCTGTCAAGATAAGGGTAACAGGGCCCATCCTTGCACAGACCTGTTCACTTCCTGCTTCTGCTACAGCAATTCTCTGGGCCTAGGGTTTTTCTCTGAGATTAAAAGTATTGGGATGGATGCCCTGAAGGTTTTTTTTTTTCTGATAGTCTCATAATCCTGAATACAGATAGGAATCTGTCCCATAGGTTCTTTTCACGAATGTGAGAAAGGAGATCATTTTTCTTCTGAAGATCCTGTGGCGTTTCCTGCCCCTGACTTCTACATAGCCACTCCTTTCTCTCAGAACCTTTTTACCCTCCCTTTTTTTCAAGCGTGGAATGTAAGCACCAAGGGAGGAGGAAGCCATCACTGCTAAAATCTGCCGCTTGGTGAAGCCATTGGTATATTAAGCACTCACTAAATATTCACAAACCATGAATTAAAATGATCACAGACACCGCTTGTTTCCTTTTCCTGAAGCCTTGTCAAACCACAGTTCTTCAGTCTTGTAGGCTCAGTCTCACCCTGAGCTCTCAGTGGTAAATCTGACACACAAGACAAAGAGGTCTGTAAGGTCACTGGGGCTCCGTCTTTGAGACAAGCTCTAGACTTTGGTGCCTGTCTTTGTTCCAGCCACTAAAGAGCATCTGGCCGAAGAGACGGCAGTTTGGTGGGATTTGTTCATGCATGACTGGGTGTCAAGTTTTGTCTTTGCATTCACCTTCCAGGAACTGCCGATGACTTTGTTCCCTGTGGCTCTTACTCTACTATAGAGAGTACTAGTACCTGCAGGCTCAGTTTTTCTCTGTCTCTCCCTGGTTAAGTCAGTTGCCTCATGATCTGGGCTGCCCACTGGGGAAGTCACTCCCCTCGTACTCTGATACCTTAAGTGCCAATTAAAATGTTTGTCTCGGGATGGGAAGAGATCTCCTTCAGTAAAGGATTTGCTTTGGAAACACGAGGACCGGTTCAATCCCAGAACCTGCTTCAAAGAAGAAAAAGCCAAGTACGGCATCACCTGCTTGCAATTCCAGCACCAGGGAGGTGCTATTCCTAGTGCCTGGCATGGTGATCCAGACGGAGGAAGTGAAGAGGTTCAAGCTACACTTTACCAGTAGCTGCTGATGTTTGGCTAGAGACCAGCTTGATGTGGGATTCCCCTCTGTATGCGGTGAATATGTTTTATTGCCATTGGTTAATGAATAAAGCTGTTTCAGACAATGATTTAGCGGAGCAAAGCAAGGCTGGAAGAGGTATAGAGAAAACAGGCAGAGTCAGAGAGATGCCATGTAGCTGCCAAAAGAGTAACATGCCAGCACTGGTAAGCCACAGCCTAGTGCCAATACACAGAAGAACAGAAATGGGTTAATTTAAGATGTAAGAGCTAGCTAGAAAGATGGCTAAGCTGTTGCCTAAACAGTGTTGTAATTAATAAAGTTTCTGTGTGTTTATTCGGGATGGGTGGCCAGGAAACAAATGAGCAGTCTCTGTTTCCACCAGCTGATATATAGGAGGCAAAGTATTCTGGGGACAAGTGTTGCTTTTCTTAATGCTGAACTATCAAGTTCTGGTACAAGCATGCAGAAATGCTTATTCTTGGTCTTCTTAGAAAGAGTCAGAGGGAGACAAAACCACGACCCCTTTTTATGTTCTTTCCATCCCGCCCTCCATTCTTCCAAACTGTGTTTGAAGAGACAGTAGTAGGTAGAACGTGTGTTACGAGAAGGATATCGTTGGCACAAGGAACGGTGAACTTGATAGCTCAACGAAAAAAGAACGTACCCATAAAACAGTAGAAGAAGCTTATGTATGCTTGAGGGATGAAGGTAACACAACTTGTTACCAGCAGAGGCCTAGAAAGACTTCTGGATATTTATAAGAAAGAGAAAGATAAGTACCTTTCTGGGATGGTTTACAGGCATTCTTTTCAGAGTTTCTTCAGTTTCTTTGTTCACTCTATAAAGAATAAGTATATAGAAACATACACATTTGGAGGACAATGTGTTCAGAACTCTTTCCCAGTGATTATTTAACCGTATAACTTTGTGCTTTGAAGCATAGAGGCCTCTAAGAAATGAGAAAAGTACTGAAAATTTAAAGCAAACTGACACGAACATTCATTAGTGGCTTGTTCATTAAGCATGCAGTGGTTGATGGTCTCTGTTGTTAACTCGTGGGAGGACAATTGTCCAATGTTGTCCTTTAATGGGAATAATGAAGAACCAAAAGCCAAATGTAGATAATTGCAAAGTGGAAGTGATCCACGGTCGCCCCAGAGTCACTAAGAGAAAGTGCCAACATCAGATTGTTCTGCTTCCTCAGGAGAAGGGGCAGCCCCAGTGCTGGGAGTGAAGATCACAGCTGGCCTAGGTGAAAGTCCCAGGGCACACTGAAGCAGTCTCAAGGTTTTGGGGATGCACACAAGCAGCCTCAAGGCCCTGGTGCCCACCAAAGTAGCATCAAGGCCCTTCCGCAGCAAAGCTTTACTGTATGGGGTTCTTTCCAAATGAGTTGATTTTAGCTGTTTTTGTCACAAAACCAAACAAAAATGGACAATGTTGCACTATGATGGAAATATTAACTCACTTAACTAAAGCCGATTTTTTCCTATCTTCTATCTATCTATCTATCTATCTATCTATCTATCTATCTATCTATCTATCTATCATCTATCTATCATCTATCTATCTATCTATCTAGCTATATATCTATCTATCTATCTATCTATCATCTATCTATCTTCTTTCTTTCTATCTCTCTCTCTCTCTCTCTCTCTCTCTCTCTCTCTCTAGGCATCTCTCTATTATCATCTACTGATCTTTCTGTCTATCAGCTTTCATCTATTTGTCTATCCATCCCATACATTGTGTTATATACTTTAAATATACAGCATAAAAGTTGCTATTAAAGAACTAAAAACAGGCCAGCGAGGTAGTTTGGTGATAATAACGCCCTCTGCACAAGCCTGGCAACCGAAGTTCAGTCCCCGGACCCTACGTGAAGGTGGACAGAGAACTGATTCTACACTGTTGTCTCCTGACGTTTGTGCCTGTACAGCCATCTCCCATAACAACAAAAACAATCTTAATAATAAAATTGAAGAGCGTAAAACAATAAAAATCCAAATAGTCTTAGAATGTTTCCAAAGATGTAAATCTAGAAATGTCTATATTATCTTTTCATAAAATCTTATTTTTCTTAAGCATTAATAACAGTAAGACTTTAAGGAATACTTCCCATCTCTTACATCTTGAGAGAAAAGCTCTTATCCAGAGGCAAGAAACAGTTTATTCTAGATGATCCATTAATCCCTGGACCAAGCCTATAAATGAAATGGTTTATGGAGAAAAGAATTAAAGAATTTACAGTCTTTGTCGAAACCTCAAAATAACTTCCATTACTTCTCTGTTTCAAATAAAGATTCATAGGCACATCCAGGGAGTAATGATTTTCAAATTAAAAAGTTTTATGTGCTTTTCAAAGAGAGAACTAAATTGGGATGTCAGGCTCTTTCTCTGAAGAAATGAAAAGAATATTCTGGAAGGGGCTGTAAAAGCAAAACTGGGAGAGAAGAGTCATTGAGGAAGGCTGACTGAAATGTTCACAGGCACAGTGAAGCCGGGTAGGCCTAACTCTTCACTGCTAAGAGAATGGCTCCCTGCACAGCTCACATGGAGTAGAGGGTGGGTCTAGAACTTATTTGTGAGCATCCGTCACACATGTTAATAGCAAAACAATCTGCAATCCAAAAT
>NC_022028.1:11525893-11526631 GCF_000317375.1 Microtus ochrogaster | reverse complement strand
CAGTGATCTTATCACTCTCTGAACTAGCTTTAATTGACAACTTGACTAGTGTATAGTTGTCTGAAAGGAACATATCTATTTAGAAATTGCCTCTATGATCAGAGTGGCCTCTGCTGCCACTTGGGACATTTGGGCATGGCCTGCTACTGAGGACCTTATCTAGGTTCATAGTCCTATCAGAGCTGGGGTTTGTGTTGTCGTCTGTACCCCCATGTTGCCACCAAAAGCCACAGGGATGCCTGGGGTCTAGGTTACAACCTGTGGCCATGTTTATGTCCAAGGGTCATGCTACCACTGGGGCCTTGATGATCTGAGAGGGTTGTGCTGTCACAAGAGGCTCTGGTTATGTTCAGGCCTGGGCCGCTGCCGAGGTCCATGTCTGGGTCCGTGTTCCTGCCTCAGTTGGGGTCTGCGTTGACATGCAGAGCTTGTGTTACCACGTGTGTCATAGGAACCATGAGTGTGGAAACCTAAGGGCCATGCTGAGTCAGCCCCACCCTTCACTGGCCCTGGGCGGGCTGTCCCTGCCCCTTGTTGGACACGAGAGCAGAAGACCTGGCTCTGCTCCTCATGGGAGCTGGCCCCCATACTCAGGAGAGATGGCCCCACCCATCACTGTGGTATAGAAGAGTTGACTTTGATGGCTTGGGCCAGAGCGAGAGCTGTAGGGTCTCCATGACTTGAGGCAACAGCAGTTCAGTGAGGGTCCAGTGACAACGGTGTGCCAGAGGCCTTGAA
>NC_022028.1:11503643-11524714 GCF_000317375.1 Microtus ochrogaster | reverse complement strand
TTGGGGGAGTGCTGCATGGGTGAGGGGCGATATGGAGGGATTGTGAAGTGAGTGGGATTGGGGTACATGATGTGAAATTCCCAAATAATCAGTAAATAAGTTTATTATTAAACAAAAGGAATTACCTCCATCGGGTCAGCTGTGGGCGTGTCTGTGAGGGGGTTGTCTTAACTGTTAATTGATACACATAAGAAGGTGTTTGGTTGAGGGTCTCAGTAGTTGGCAACAAACTGAATCATGTTGAAGATGTCCTTTCTATATCGATTTTTTCCTACCATAATACTTTCCTTTTAACAGACATGAAGATCCAGGATAGAAAGAAAACTAAAAATTCATTTTTTGGCAACTTTTTCATCGAAATACACACGCAAATATTGAAAAGTCCACAAGTCCCTTGCCTCTTGATAGCTTTTCAATAACACACACACACACACACACACACGCACACACACACACATGTGTTAAGGAACGGGACATTTGTAGAATTACAAAAGATCTCTTGAGCCCTTTTTAAGACACAGTCCACTCGAGCCTCTTCTGGTCAAATATTTACACCTCTACCTGGTAAATCAATAAACTGAGATCTGTGATGGGTGAAGGTCCATGCTGTGTAAGGGATTTGACCAAGAGCAAACTATTAGTGAGAACCTGAAAAGATGCTCTTCTGTGGTCCAATTAAGTGTTTTCCCATCAATTAAATTAATTAATTAACTAACTGAAGTTTATTTAATCCCATCTTATTTAACAATATATTAACCCCAAACAATGTAAAACTATAGTAATGGTTCCCAGAATGTTTTGTTCATTGAATCAAAGTGATTATTCCTGCCAGGTGGTAGCCTTGTTCTTGAGTGTTTGTGCATCAACAGATACAGCATCTTTTCTTATTTTGGATATTAATCATAGTTGTTGAAGTTGCTCCCTGACAAGTACTGTCGCTGTGTTTTCCGTGTCTTCCCCATTCTAGTGCACAGCTATGAGTGCTTTGAGGGAGGTGCTGGGGCTGCCTGTGTGGGTGGCAGGGTTCTTTGCAGGGAGTTTTCCTTGGGGAAGTTGGATGTGAGCCACCCATCCTCCACGTTTCTAGATTCTCTGGGATTATGTTATTTTGCTAGGTAATTCACCTTTCAAATGCCTGGAGGAGGGCAGGAACTGCAAGTATTTTGAGAGCAGCTTGCTGGGGGGAGATGTAGGGCTGCTCATCACCCAGGCTTTGATGAGCTCCAGCTCCATCTGTACCTCATTCCCTTTCTCCTTTGAGGACGATTAGCAGCTGTCTCGCTTCTCTGTCACCACAGCCATGATCAAACACTTACCTCTTGTTTAACTTAAGTTGCCCTGGTTTGTAAAAAACAAAAAAATGTTATTGCTAATTATTTTGGCTTTATGGTATTATACTTTACATACATACAGGTCATATAGTTTAAGCAGGCAGATATTGAATGTTGGTAATAGTGCACACCTTGCTGGACTTTGATGGATTTATCATGCTCAAGATAAAGAACAGGCACCACTTTGGGAACTTCCTTCTATACTCTGCTCCATGCCCATGCAGCCAACAGGATAAGAGACTGGAAACACCCTGGACCTTTTCCTGACTGCCTTAGGAACTTCCCCTGCTGTTTCATCACACACACACACACACACACACACACACACACACACACACACACACACACACACACGGCAAGGTAGGTGATGAAAAGAACTAGGCTCCAAACTAGTTCTGCCTAGGAACTTCCCCAGCAGTCCCAGTCCGCACAGACCCCAAACACCCTATTCACATCCTGATGTGGGAGTGTCGTATATCAATCTGTTGATTTCATTGGTTAAGTAATAAACAAACTGCTTGGCCTCATAGCTTAGAACATACGTGGGTGGAGTAAACAGAACAGAATGCTGGGAGGAAGAGGAAGTGAGGTAAGACGCCTCAGACAGAGACTCATGCTCCCCGCGCCTGGGCAGACACACACGATGAAGCTCAGACCCAGGATGGACATAGGCTAGAATCTTCCTGGTAAGACTGGTGCTCACAGATTATTAGAGATGGGTTGATTGGGATATCAGAATTAGCCAGTAAG
Organism: Microtus ochrogaster; assembly: GCF_000317375.1. NCBI lineage: Eukaryota > Metazoa > Chordata > Mammalia > Rodentia > Cricetidae > Microtus > Microtus ochrogaster. The sequence continues at coordinate 11,522,633 of NC_022028.1, read as the reverse complement.
GGCTAGAGCTAAAGGGCCAAGCAGTGTTTAAATGAATACAATTTGTGTGTTGTTATTTCAGGGCATAAGCTAGCCAGGCAGCCAGTGTGCTGGGGACGCAGCCCCGCACTCATATTACTACAACATCCCCCTCTGCTTTCCAACCCCCATCCCCCCCCCAAAAAAAAACAACAACCTCTCCTGACAACAGAATAAGACTGCCTTGGGGTAAGACATGACAAGGGGGACAGTGATACCGATAATAAAGATATTTTTAAAAAACCATAAGGACATACCTTAAAAACCTTTATTCCACTAAGTTGGAAAATCTAAAAGAAAAGGATGCATTATAAATGCAACAAAATTAAACAGGATGAGATAAATAATTTAAGCAGAACAGATCTACAACTGGTAATAAGAAGAAAGGTCTCCCAACTAAAAACTAAAAGCCTAGGACATGAGGGATTTACTGAAGAATTCTACCAGACCTTCAAAGAAGAACAAGTCTCGATACTATTCAAGTGTTTCCATAAAAAGAAAAGGAAAAAAAAAAGTACCGTATTTTCTAGTTCTATCTATTTGCCTGCAAATTTCAAGATGTCATTGGTTTTTTACTGTTGAGTAGTGTAAATGTACCACATTTTCTTTATCCATTCTTTGGTTGAGGGGCATTTTTCCAGCTATTATGAATAATATTGCTATGAACCTAGTTCAGCAAGTGTCCTTGTGATATGAGTGTGCATCCTTTGCGCATATGCCCAAGAGTGGTATTTCTGGGTCTTAAGGTAGGATTTTTCTGAGAAACCTCTACACTGATTTCCAAAATGGCTGAACAAGTTTGCCCTCCTACTGGCAATGGAGGAGTGTTCCCTTTACTCCGCATCCTCTCCAGTATAAGTTATCATTGATGTTTTTGGTCTTAGCCATCCTGACTGATGTATGTTTATAAAACTAGTATTATCCTCATGCCAGAAAAAGACACATACACACACATGTATATCTATGATTCAATACATACACATTAGATTCAAGACAAGTTGATTTCGTTTCCATGGGTGAGCTGGTTCAACACATGTGTTTTAGTCAGGATTCACTAGAGGAACAAAACCAAGGAGATGGTGTGTGTGTGTGTGTGTGTGTGTGTGTATAATCATTAGAGATCATGAATTTGAGAGGAAGTTGGGGCCACACAGGTAGCATTGAAGAATTAGAGTGGGGAGAATGTGGGATAGGAGTGATGGTAATACAGTCCTCATATATGAAACTCTTAAAACTTTTATTCATAGAAAACTATACTTTAGAGGGATGTGAAAGGAAAAGTCACCCATTTGGATAAAGTATTCCCATACAGGTATCCAGCAAAGAGTTTATAATCAAACAACTATTTCTAGTCAAGAATCAAATAAATAACAGATTAGTAAGAATACAAAAATATTAGAACACAAACTTAACAAAAATTGCTCAGAGCATCAACTATACAAAGGAAGATACTTTAATTTCATCTTCAAAATTTTCCTTCAAGGAAATGAAATTGAAATCAAGATGACACTACTGACATAGGAGAGGGCAGGTTGGAAGTTGGGGCATGGGATCAAAGACAAAGAGGAATAGGTAGACATTTTAGCATGGTGAAACAGTTTTATATCTTTTTATTAATTACATTTCTTCTTTTGAGATTTTCATGCATGCATACAATGCATTCCACTTGTTCTTAACTCCACCCTCTGTCAACTCCCTCCCTTCCCTAGTCAGTTCCTCACCCCTCCCTTCCTCTTCTCTGATCAATTCCCATCCCTACCTCTTTTATTCCCTGGTCAATTCCCCAACCCTACCTTCCTCTCTTCCCTGGTCAATTGCCCATCCCTACCTCCTCTCTTCCCTGGTCAATTCCCATTCCCATCTCCTCTCTTCCCTGGTCAGTTCCCCATCCTGACCTCCTTTCTTCCTTGGTCAGTTCCCCAACTTAACCTCCTCTCTTCCCTGGTCAAATCCTCATCCCTGCCAATCTCCTTCCCACATTCAGATCTTTTTGTTTTGTTTGTGTCCCTCTGGGTTTGACACAAATGTCTTGTGGCCTTGGGGTTGGAATTATCCACTGGAGTCTGGGGAGTATACAGTGGGAACATGTTGGAAGGTCAATCAATAAAAGGTGGGTTCCCATAACTTACCACTGAGGACTTGTCTTGAGGGGACCTAGTAACAAGCTGCTTTGAGTTCATGATTATATTTGCTATGTCTTATCTAGAAAATGGGATTTCACTGCACTATTCCCTATCTTCTGACTCCTATATTTTTTTCTATCCTCTCTCTGTCTCTCTCTCAACTGTTCCCTAGCCTTTAGAAGACATAATATAAATGACTCATTTATACCTGAGCTCTCATCTGTCACATATTCTCAGCATGTGCCACCACTCTCTGATTAGGGTTGAAAGTAGCCTTTGACTAAGAGTATAAACAGATACATTATGAGGCATACACACATGCCCATACTGAGTCTATTTAGGGTTGGTTGTATATAACTGTGTTTGGGGATGCCCACTTGTACAAACTTTCAGGCCACTCATCCCTGGAGAAGACTTATTCTTCCTTTCTCAGAAGTCATCTATCTATCTTCATCTGCAGCTCTTCATCTAGGGGTGGCAGTGCTGTTAGATTTTCCCCACCCATATGACCATGTTGGCATCCATATGGCACTCTTACACCCATGTTATAGCATAGTAACTGGTATTGCTCTCTTCCAGGTCTGTTTTAGACAACCATATTGTTAAGGTCTCATGGGTGCAACTTCTTGTTGTATTTTGAGGGCAGGGCAGACATCCTGACCCTCTGGCTCTTTATGATCTTTCTGCCTTCCTCAGTGTTCTCCGAGCTTTAAGTGTAGGGATTTTACTGTTGATGGGTCAACTGAGGATGGTCTGAATTTTGTGGTTGTAGATTTTCAGTAGTAGTCTTTATCTAAAATTAAAAATAAAAAAGTTTTGATGAAGGGTGAGGGCTATATTTAGCTTTGGATATAGAATAAATATTTAGAATGCAGTTATGGATTGCCTGGTTTGTAAAAGTGACAGAAGTAAGTTCTCCACTAGGGTCTATGACCACTACATGTAAAAAAAAATACAGAAAGTTATGGTTGAATTAATTAATTAATTAATTTTGATTTTTTGAGACGAGGCTTCTCTGTAGCTTTGCAGCCTGTCCTGGAACTAGCTTTTGTAGACCAGGCTGACCTTGAACTCAGACAGGTCTGCCTGCCTCTGCCCCCTGAGTGCTGGGATTAAAGGCATGCCCCACCGCCGCCCGGCTAGTTGAAATTTTTTAATGAAAAACTTTAATTAAAGGCAAAAACATCTTTTATATTTTGTCAAAATACATTTTGTTAAAATAACAGTATTTTTCTACATCCTTTTAAAATAGTAATATGTATTATTTTAAAAATCTTTGCTTTACCTCAGTTCATATTTTAATTAGCACAAAAAGTTTAGGACATTCTTTTTTGTAGAAGGATTATAGTTTTAGTTCCTAAGTTAATGTATGTAGTCTATTTCAAGTTGTTTTTATATGACTAGGTGATGAAGAGTTGAGGTTCATCTATTATATATACACATTCTAGTGTGTCCCAGCATAATTTGGAAAGCGAAAGTTTTCTTTTGCTCTCTGGGTTACTGTGGGCTGAAAAATGAAGTAGGGTACCAAAGGAGCAGAGAAAAAGTCTGTGAATAGAGTGAGGGAGAAGTCAGTGTTGAGTGACAATGATGGATGGAGAAGAGGGGAGACCAAATCAGGATGGTCTTGTGAACCTTGGTAAGTTGTATTTTATTCTAAGATCACTTAATTGCCTCGAGGGTTTGAAGCAGACCTTGCATGATCTGATTTGCCATTTTTATGTGTTTAATATCTTCTGACTAGTTCAGTAAACTCATTCTCTGGAAAAGGTTGCAGCTGGCCATGCAATAGTCAACTAACTTTGCTTTGGTTCTACCTTCTCTTCAGTGAGAGATCATTTTGTCCCACAATGCAGTAATTCTAATTAACCTTCTCCTTCTCTTGGAAGAGATTATAAAATGAAGCCAAAACACTTTTTGGATGTTAGCTTATAAGCTGTGACTGCTAGAAGTTCCCTCCCTCCTAGGCTATTAAAAATTCTACCTGGTGCTTTATGTCCTTCTGGCTCCCTTCCTTCTGGCTCCCTTCCTTCCTCCACTTCATTGCCAAGGTAAACGCTGTGCTTGTGCCAATAAGGAAAGACTTAAGAAGACTTCAGTTTTTCGAAATTGCATCACCTCGGTGATTATTACCTGCTTAATTTAAAGTGCATGAAATAAAACAAACATGAAAATCTAAGACAGCATCTTTACACTAAAGAAAATTATCAACAGTATCCTGTTTTTTATTTACATCATACAGCAGCTAGTTATCTATGCCTGGCATATTTTAATTAGCATAATGTTCTCTAGGCTTATCCACATTGTTGCTTTTTACAATAAAAGGATTGGATAGTGCTCAATTGTGTGTGAGAGAGAGGGTGTATATCTGTCTCTCTCTCTCTCTCTCTGTGTGTGTGTCTAGTCGAACTCAAGACAAGCTCAATAGTAGGGAACTCATGCCTAGTATGTCCTAACCAAACACTGGTAGCTGAAGGGGACACAGACCCTAGAGAAAAACCTGTCACTGCCATTTCTCCAAACCAATATAACTTCTAACTGTATCCTAAATACTTTACCTTCATAGTGACAGATAAACATAGCTCTCACCCCTCATCAAAGAAACTTCATTTTTGCAACAGAGACTGTTACAGCGATCCACAATTGGTAAAAATACAAAACACACACACACACAAATATATTGTTGTTAAAATGTATATATATCACTCTATGATATATATATATATGAATAAGAACATCATATCATATCTTAAAAATTATTGCTTGTCATGTTGGGCAGTGGAGATGCATGTCTTTAATCCCAGTACTCAGGAGGCCAAGGTAGGCGGATCTCTGTCAGTTTGAGGCCAGCCTTGTCTACAAGAGCGAGTAACAGGACAGGCTCCAAAGTTACAGAGAAACCTTGTCTCAAAAAACAAAAACAAACAAGAATTATTGCTTATCAATTAAAACAAAATGGTGCTTAAACAATGAAGGAGAAAAGCGAATGATTGAGGAGGGACAAAAACTTTTTAAATTATGTATTCAAACTAGATAGGCAGCAAGGTAAGTTTTTGGTTGAAAATGAATAATGAAGAGACATTCGCCGTCTCTATATACCCGCGTTATATGCTTGTAGCCAACAAATATCTATATTTGCTGAAACTGCCTTATTGTGATTGATTCCAGAGTAGCGCTTTAAAACCATTCTAGAGATGAGGAAAGCTGGAGGCCCTGTGCACTTGACCTCAGTGCTATAGCTAGGTCATTTATAGTTTAAAATGGCAAAAGGGAACCGTTTGGATGATGTAGATATTTCATATCTTATTGAGAGAGGTGCTTAATATGTACAACTCAATGCTTTTCATGTGAAACTCCTAAGAAATATGTGTGTTTACTTAGATGAAACTTATACGTCACCTATTAATAAATAGCATGATTTCTTTATGGTGAAAACTGAATTATACTGCATTGCCATAATCTACTGAATATGAAAATAAATAAATATATTTTTATTGGTCTCTCCGACCTGGGGCTCTTTCTAGGAGCCTAACACAAAGGCAGCCAGCATTTGAAAGACTTAGTTTCCCCCTTCAGCTCCTCCCTCTTAGATTCCAGATGCTCAGTTTATTAGGTTGCTAAGGAAGAAGAACTACTTACCTTGTTCTACCTTCTAATGATTTCCTAAAGCCACCAAACCATACCTAACCTTGGGACTCTTCTTAGCCACTCACATGACCCCAGAAAGAAAACTGATCTCCATGGGTCTATCCCCTTGAAGATCCCTCAGACTACTTAACCACTACCCAAATTCAGGCCTCTGGACAGGTGGGATACAAACATGTACCAAAAGGAAGCCAATACCTAGTTCTAGATACCCAGGTTCCATTACAAAATCATGAACATTTTTAAAAAAGATAGTTTATTACCCCAAATATTAATTTCACTGTAATGGTAGCTAATAATAACAACTTAGATGAAACCCACGGCACTTGATTCAAAACAGCAATTATAAATATGCTCAGGGAGTCCAGGGAATCCAAAGAGGACACAAACACCCAAATGAACTTAAAGAGGACAGGAACAAACGTGTGAAGGAATCCCAAGAAAACACAAACACTTGAATGAAATAGTCAAGACCATTCATGATATGAAAATTGAATTCAACAGAGATAGAAATACTGGAGAAAACCCAAAATGAAGTCAAGTTGGAAATGAGAAATCTCATTTAGTCAAAGAAAAAGTCAATGAAAAGCTCCCTCAACAGAATGGATCAGGTTGAAGATAGAATACCAGGGTTTGAAAACAAAACAGGGGAATTGGATCATTCAATCCAAGAAAATGATTTAGAAGAAAATTCATGAAGGCAATATGCAAGAACCTTCAGATACCATATAAAGACAAAACCCAGTGAGTTATAGAAATGGAATAAAGGCATAGAACATAGTCTGCAACATAAAATGATAGAAGTAAATTCCCCAAATCTGGGGAAAGATGTGGCCGTTCAGGTACAAGAAACACATAGAACGTTAGTGGAACTAGAAAAGAAACTCCCCATGCCATATTATACTAAAAATGCTAAATATATAGAACAAAGGAAGGGTCTTGGAAGGTGTAAGAGAGAAGGTCTAAGACACATATAAAGGCAGTCCTGTCAGAATAGCAGAAGTCTCAACAGACACCCTAGAAGCCAGAAGAGGTGAACACCATGTTTCAAGTTCTGAAAAATGACAAATACCAACCCAAACTACTTTACCTAGCAAAGCTCTCAATCATAATTGGAGGGGGGAAGAAAACCTTTCCAGGATTAAAATCAGGTGAAAAGAATCTATGAGCACCAAATCAGCCCCACGGAGTAGGATTGGCACAATCACAGGGCAATGGGGGAAAATAAATTACTCTGGGACTAAGAGCACTGATTAGGCACATATCTATTTATGGTAATTCTGAATACTAATGACTGTAATCCCCCAATCAAATGATATAAATTGGCTGTTTGGATTACAAACAGGATCCAATTTATTGTTGCTTGCAAGAATCATACCTCATCAATAACTGTCAATACGTTAGAGTGAAAGGGGTATGCATTGCAAAATAATAGCAGGACAGAAACAAGCAGAAATTGATATTCCAATATCAGACAAAATAGACTTCAAGCTAAAGTTAATGAGAAGAGATAAAGAAGAGACCACATTCTGATCAAGGAAACCAAGAGGCAATTATAAATCTAAACATATATACATCAAACTCAGATGCACCCAATTTCATACAACAAAGAATACTAAATGTGAAGCCACAGATTAACATCAACACAGTGTAATAGTATGTGACTTCAATACCCCACTTTCCCCAATGGATAGGTTATCCAAACAGAAAGACAGAGAACGTCAGAGCTAAGTGTCATCATAGACCAAAAGCACTGACCCAAGGTCTAAAGACTATTCCACCAAAGCACTCTTCTTGGTAGTCTGTGGAAGTGTCTCTAAAATAAACCAGATATGAGAGACAAAGAAAATCCCAATTAATTGGGAAAAATTGAAATGGCTCCATCTATTTTTATCTGACAACAGTAGAACAAACTTAAAATCAAGCAAAAGAGACTCCAAAATGTACACAAACTCAATGAAATTAAATAGCACATTGTTTAGTGATAATTAGCCATAGAAAAAAATCAAGAATGAAATAAAAAACACTGGAAGCAAGTGAAAATGAAACCACAACATATATAACTGAAGTCATAAGACAGAAATTTATTCCTGTACATTGTATTACATTACAAAATCAGAATGAGTTCAAATAAAGAACTTACTGATATAGCTTAAGAGTTTGAAAAAATAAGAATAAAAACCAACCTATAAATAGTAGATGGTAAAAAATAATAAAAGCAGCACAGTAATGGCACAAAAACACACATGAGAAATCAATGCAATATAATAGAAAATGTAAATTTAAGTACACATAACGATAACTACCTGATTGTTGATAAAGTTGTCAACAATACACGAAGACAGCATCTTCAACAACTGGTGTTTAGAAAACTGGGTGTCTACATGTACAGGAATGAAACTATACCATATCTCTCACTTCAGCATAAGACCCAAAACTGAAATAAATGAGAACTATAGGAACTATATTACAATATATAGGCACAGATAGATTTCTAAATAGAACTGTAGTTACTCAGGAAAGAAGCCCAACAATTGACAAATGGAACTTCAGGAAACTAGACGAGGCTTCATGCAACTTCTGTACAGCAGAAGAAAGCCAACAAAGAGACAGTGCACAGAAGTGAGGGAAAAAAGCTGTGCCAGTTATACATATGACAGAGGATTAATACTCAGATGTTGGAGAAGGGAGGCTGCTAGTTGGCTCCTGGACACCCAGCTAGCTTAGACCTGAAATAATCACACAGAAACTGTATTATTTTAAAGCACTGCTTGGCCCATTAACTCTAGCTTCTTATTGGCTAACTCTTACATATTAATTTAACCCATTTCTAGTAATGTGTATATTGCCATGTGGCTGTGGCTTACCACCTAAAATTCTGGCGTCTGTCTCTGGTGGGGCTACATGGTGTTTCCTGACTCTGTCATTTTTCCTCCCAGCATTCAGCTTAGTTTTCCCTGCCTAGTTAAGTTCTTCCCTGAAATAGGTCCAAAGCAGTTTCTTTATTCATTAATGGTAATCACAGCATACAGAGGGAAATCCCACATCACTAAGAATACATAATGAGTTTAAAACTTAAACATCAGGAAAACAATCCAATTAAAAGCCGCCTACCTATCTGAACAGAGAATGTTCAGGTGAACGGTTCAGGCGAACAGCTGGTGTTTAATAAATACTTTAAAAAGTGTTCAACATCACAAACCATCACAGAAATTCAAGTTAAAACTACTTGGATAGCCCATCTCACCCAAGTCTTATGACCATCATCATGAAATCAAATGACGAAAGGAGTTGGTGAGGGTGAGGGTGTGAGTACCCATGGAATTGCAAACCTGTGCAGCTACTGTGGAAATCAGTGCGGAACTTCCTCAAAATCCTATAAATAGAACTAGATATACCTCTCTTGAACATAAACTCTCTTGAACATATTCCAGTTTAATTGCAAAAGATATCATTTAAAATATATCTTTGCATATAAACTACAGAAGTTCTTATTATGCACTTCAGCTTTCAGATCATTAAGCATATTGAAGTTAGGTGAAGAAATGAAGGTTAAGTCAAGTTGCTAAAGGCCAGTGATAAGTTATGCACACATATCTGCTAACCCATTACTCTGACACTGAGGGAGAATGTCAAGTTCAGGGCCAGTCTGGGGTACACAGTAAACTGCCTTACAATAATTAAAATAACTAAAAAGGTAAAATACAATAATAAATATAAATATACAAAAATAAGATACAGATTTTCATTCAGTGAATGAATTCTCCTTGATCATTGTCACCTGTTTGGCATAACTAAAATTTGTAGCACGTCTCTATAATTTGTCCAACACTGGAAAATATTGCCTGCTCAATGAGACTGGTGTTAATAATCTCAGCATCCCTTCATGCCATTCTCCACACTTGTTTTGACTTCCACACTAATCTAAATTTCATTTTAAAGTTTCCAAAGTTATAGTATTTGCTGATATCACATTGCTAGAATGGAGGTAGAATCTTTTTATATTTTTTTAAAAAAGAAAAAAAAATAAAGCATCTAGAAATTATGATGGAAATATGGAGACTGGATTGATAAGCAAGTATTGAGCCCCAACCTCCCTGGGGGTGGCTGAAGACAGAAGCAGAGCCGTGATTTTGACAGATTCATAAAAGAATAAGCGATAAGGGTTTTAGTCTAGAAAGGTGGGAAGGAAGACTCGCATACTAAGTTAGGATGCCTACAGGGGCTGAGAGCTTGAGCTAGAAAGTCATCTCCTGATGAAAAGAGACTAAATGAAACAACAACAATAATCTTAGTCCTTGGTGGGGGCCTTGAAAATCCAGAATTTGAGTCTCTCCACTCATTTATTCAGGGTTTAAATTTCTTTCTACACCTGTGCAGTTTAAGAAAAGCTGTACTAGTGCTAGGGAGATGGCTCATTGGAGGAAGTGCTTGCTGTTCAAGTATAAGGACTTGAGTTTGAATCCTAGCACACCCTAGCTGACTGATGACTCCCATCTATAATCCCAGATTTCACAAGCAAATATGTATATGTATATGTATATGTATATGTATATGTATATGTATATGTATATGTATATGTATATATATTCAATCACCTGGGCCTTGTGGTGTAGGCCTGTCAGTACAGGAGGCTGAGATATAAGGAAAACAAGTTCAAGGCCAGTCTGGGCTACAGGATGAACTTAAGGACAGCCTGGTCATGTTAGTGAACCTATGTCTCAAAACAAAGGATACAAAGGGATCAGTAAGGTATGCCTTACTAGTCACTGGCTGACTAGCATGTGTTAAGCCCTAAATTCAACCACTGATACCATCTCTAGAAAAAGAAGCAAAGGGAAATGTACTCAACTGAATTTTTTAAAGTATTAGACACCATGCTAGATATTGCAAATAAATATAAATTTGAACATAAAAGATGTTCTTGGTGTTGTAGACTCTTAAAAATCTACCTAGGAAATAAAGTCAGTAGTTAAATGTTGTGGAATGTTTTTCTGTGAATATGTGTTGCTCTCATTGGTGGATAAATAAAGTTGTTTTGGTCTATGGCAAGGCAGCATAGAGCCAGGTGGATAAAACAGCCCAGCCAGTCACCGAGAAAGAAAGACAATCAGTAAATGAGGTAAGAAAACTTGGACTACAGGGCAAAGCATAGATAAGAAACATGGGTTAATTTAAATGTAAGAACTAGCTAGTAATAAGCCTGAGCCATCTGCCAAGCTCTTATAAGTATTATCTTTTTATTGATTTTTCTTGAGTTCTACATTTTTCTCTGCACCCCTCCCTGCCTCTCCCCACCCTTCAACCCTCTCCCAAGGTGTCCATGCTCCCAAGTTACTCAGGAGATCTTGTCTTTTTCTATTTCCCATGTAGATTAAAATCTATGTATGTCTCTCTTAGGGTCCTCATTGTTATCTAGGTTTTCTGGAATTGTGATTTGTGGGCTGGTTTTCTTTGCTTTATGTTTAAAAACCACTTATGAGTGAGTACATGTGATAATTGACTTTCTGGGTCTGGGTTACCTCACTCAAAATGATGTTTTCTAGCTCCATCCATTTGCCTGCAAAATTCAAGATGCCGTTATTGTCTTCTGATAACTTTATTAAGCCTTTGAATAATTATTCCAGAACTGGTGGGTGAGAGAGAAACCTCCATTTACATTTGGTGCTCCAACACAGTGTACGTTCATACACATAGAACCTGAGAAACCTGTAAAGAGCTTAAAAATGGAGCCAAGAGCAGCTTCAGAGTTCATGTCTCCTGTTGTAGGCTGGTACAGAACTGTGTCTCCTGGCTACAACAGGTTTGAGCAGCAGTATGGCAAATTGCTGTAGTCTCTCACAATCATAGTACACAGAGTCTCTTCTCAGCTGCTGCCTGCAGGCTTGAGAGCACAGCCACAGGCCTAAAATTACAACTGCATGCTAATTATTTAGTACTGCTTCCAGAGTTGGGACAGTGAGCATGACTCTTGTTGGTACCTCTGCCATGTTTGAAAGCCAAGTGGGGCAGAGTCAGCAAGCCAAAGTTGTCACTTTGGTGGTAGCCATGCCCACTTAGCAGTTTGAATCAATGGTCAGGAAAGGATTACAGATACTCAATAAAGACAAATCCAGACAAAATAAACCTACAAATGTGTAGCAGTAGGCTGCTTGTTTGTCCCAGCTACCCAGAACCAAAATAACCACACAGAAACTATATTAATTAAAACACTGCTTGGCCCATTAGCTATAGCTTCTTATTGGCTAACTCTTATATCTTAATTTAACCCATTTCTATAATCTGTATATCACCATGAGGTCATGGCCTACCAGCAAATTTTCAGCAAGTCTATCTCTAGCGGTAGCTCCATTGCATCTCTCTGACTCCACCCTTCTTACTCCCAGCATTCAGCTCTGTCTTCCCTGCCTACGTAAGTTCTGCCCTACCAACAGGCCAAGGCAGTTTCTTTATTCATTAACCAATAAAAACAACACATAGAAAGAAGAACTTCTCACTCCACAAATAGGTCACAGTGTATCTGATAAATGTGCATAGGCTTGGGAGAGAGAGGATGAAAGATAGACACAGTCATATATTAAAAGAGTGCACTAAAAATAATAAAATGAAGTCCTTAAAAATAGAGTAATAAAAATTATAATAAAGTCACATAAATATAGAAAATATGCAGAGAGTTTGGATTATGTCTATTATGTTTTCTTTCAATTTTCTCACTATTAATGAGCTAACTGATGAAAGACATTTAATTATGGGGGCTGCTAAATTAAACCAATATATGTATTTTAAAGGTATCTTGACTTCAAAATTTGGGTCTAAGGATATGTTGCTTTGGAAAACAGATTCTGATTTTGTTTCCACAAAAGATGAAAAACTATGGATTCCTTTCAAGCTAATATGGTTTGTTCAAGTAAGATCCCTGAGAGGTCCCTGATGGTAGTTGTAGCCCAGGTGATCCAACATCCAGAACCGCTTCAAGGAAACTGGTAGACATAATGTAGCCTCACAGACTACTACTGCCAAGATTTAACCATAATTCTAAATTTTCTCAGGATCCAGATAAGATTAACACTGCCCTAATCAGCAGGAGATAGTATAGAAAAATTATGCCCAAATTCCCAAAATATTGTTTATAAATGTTTGTTTTCATTTAAGGTGGGTTTGTTATAAGTGATTAATGATCAAAGTCAATCTCTTTCTAAAGAAGAAAGGGGGATATGATATAGAAATGATGGAGAATGGGTAGGTTATTATGATTAAAAAAGGAAAGATTATTGAATCTACTATTCTAATTCTCCTGTTTTAGTTCTAATTTCTAGCCTCCAAATTTTCTCCCTCACAGGAGGATTGGAGTAATAATAAAAAATTACAAGAGCTATCTCTCATTGATCAAAAGCACATTCCTAGGGCAGGCAAATAAGGAGCCAAGCCATTTATCATGGCAACACACGGTTTTCAAGGTTGCAAACGTAAGACTGTGACCTGATAGGGGTGCACAGTGCCCAGTGACAAACTTTTCTACTTAGGTCTCTTATTAGCAGACTTGGCAAGTGAAGAATTGACATGCTTTCCTTAGTGTGCTTTGTGTAGTAACCTTGGTTGGACATCTGTGACTCTGACCTTGTGCATAGCTGTAAAGTTTTAAATTTATGATCTCTTTACAAAAAGCCTTTAGTCTAGTTTGAACTTGCTCTGAGGTGAAGGTGAGCTAATTGTGTGCAGTTAGTCTGAACAAAGAGACAATAGTCAATAGTCATTGTGGGACAAAGAGATCTAGTTATGAATCAAGGCCTAGTATATTTTCTATATATTAAAATTGTATGATGAGACATCATCTTCCTTACATCCATGCCCAAAGGATTAAGATGTAATCATGACATTACATATACACACCACATGAGGTTACACACCACAATGCAGGTATTGGGGAGGCACCAAGCTGTATTAGTAAAAGTGAGCAACAGTTTACAGAATTGATTATTCTGTAGGCCTTGCCTGGATGGGTTTAACCTGCATCAAAGAGTCACTCCTCTGGTGGGCTGGCATCTGAGCAATGGTTGTCATATGCTATAACTCTCACAGCCTCTGAGAGAGACACACCAGTCAGCCACAGAGGAAACAAGACATGTAGAAAATGAGGTAACAAACCATGAACCACATGGCATAGCATAGATAGGAAATATGGTCTAATTTAAATGTAAGAGCTATTTAGTAACAAGCCTGAGCCATTGGTCAAGCATTTTAAGTAATATTAAGCCTCTGTATGGTTATTCTACAACTAGTGTGTGGGAGAAAAACCTCTGTTTACAATTAACATTATTTCAGAAGCATTTCTACTTCCCCAAAACATCGTTTTTATAAAGTATGACCTCCAGCCTTCTGTTAGTCCTGCCTTCCCATCTCTGGTCCCATCCTCTCTGTAGGTCTCTGGGAATTAGTTTTCTTAGCATTGTTCTTCCTTTTCTCTTTAATAATGCCAAGTATTCTTTTGCAACCTCCAAATTGTAACCAATTATTGATTTATCTTTCTGTCTCTGGCACTAGCCATGGTCTCTTTAAGAATAGGAGATCATACTTATTTACTAGTAAGCCATCATCATGGTTAATGTAAGGCTCGTGATGATGTTGAAAACTTTCACATAGGTTGCATAAATGGTGAAGTGCTTAGGCAATCATGCAGTTAATGCAGCTTCATAGGAAGGCAACGCACAATGGTCCTTTGCCCCAAAAAGAAAACAAAAACAAAAACAAAATACTAACAACAACAACAACAACAACAGAAGAAACCTAAAATGCTATTGAGCAAAAACATTTTAACACTGAAATATAAATACTTCATTGTCTCTGCGGCTTTTGTTGCTGTTATTAATAACTTATTTTAGTTGATTGTCTTTGAAGTTTTTCTTAGTCAAAATACTGACTTTCTCCCATGCATGGAACTCCTTTATATACCATCAGAAAAGTAAATAAAGTTAATAGGAATTCAGAAAATACTGAGGAAAATATTCTTACCTAGGGGCCTTTTTCTACTCTATAGGGTAATGGTCAATCCATGGATTGTGAACCCTCCAGGGGTTGAATGACTGTTTCACAGGGGTGACATATCAGTTATCTCACAATCAGAGATTTATATTGTAATTAATATCAGTAGTAAAATTGCAGTTATAAAATAACAACAAAAATAACTTTTTGGTTGGGGATCACCACAACATGAGGAACATTAGTAAACAGTTGTAACATTAAGAAGGTCGAGAACACCACTGTAGCAGCTTGTTCATTGCTGACCATCCATCTGGAGAAAATGCTGTTCTTATATTGGCATGTCAGGAAGAGAAACATTAGTATTTTATAAGTTAGTATTTTCCTCCTTGGGTTAATACATTATAACTTCTGTTTGACTGTTATATATTGACATTTTCAGAGCACTAATATGTTGAACTATAACTTTGGTTACTATCTAGGAGAATGCATTGCTTTAGTATGTCATGTTTTCCAAACTACTCTGAAGAATTTAGCCTTATTGAATAACATTATTTAATATATATTCTGAAGAACATGTGAGTAAAAAAAAAAACTTCAGTATGTAATTGTTTATTTATATACAAAAGCAACTTACAATTGAGGTGTCAGCCCTGTAATTGTACGCCTTTGGGTAGAAGATATTGCCAAAAATTGGTTCTCTATAGTTCTGAGACTGACTATTTCAAGATATCTTATATAAAATAACCTGTCATTTTATACAGATTTAAAAAGAGAGAGAGTCAGATACAATGGCCATAAAAACAGATAGATTTAGCTGTCCATTACTGACCTGTAACTGCAATCTGGCCTTTGCCTAAAGTCTTGATCTCACGAAGGCAAATTCTCTTGCTATTACCAGGACCTTTATGGTATTTATTAGACCTAGTCAACACCAAGAGAAAAAGGTTGCAATTTGGTACATGTAATTCAAAAGAATTTCTTCAAGACTTCCTTCAGGTAATATAAGGAAGTTCCTTTGATTTCTACCTTAAAAGAAAATTGGATCTTAAATTTAGCTCTGCAGAAACATAATCTTTCGAAGTATCACAAATAAAACAGGCACACTGCCCGAGGTCTCTTGCCTATTGTTCTAGCAGGTTGCACTCACTATACTACGAAAAATGAAACACTCCTACATCTATCTGTCTCAAAAATTGCCCCAAGAAGGAAATCCACTATCTCCACAATTATTTTGAATTGGAAGTATAGAACAATGCTTTCAGACATACAAGAAAGCAGAGCCAAAAGAATAGAAAAAAATAAAGAAATAGAACTTTTTTACATGTTATTAATGAAGTAACATTCTTGGAAAACCCAAATCAATAATGAACATGCATAGATTATATGAGATAACAGGATATGAGTGTGATATACAAAAATTAATAAGCTCATGGATACAAATACTTGCTAGTTAGGAAATGTAGTAGAAAAACTCAGTAAAAGTTTTAACATATATTTTAATTATTTATAATAAACAGATATGCTAAATATATTTAAGAGAATACTTAAAATAGATCTGAAAAGTACAAAAGTAAAATTTAATTGATAGAAAGAAATTATTCATTTTTGGAGATTGAATGACTCAATATAAAAGCTTATTTCTCTTCAAGTTAACATAACAGACACAAAAATAAAATCCATGTGCAATAGTTGCATAAATTGATTCTGAAGTTCATAGTGAAAAAATTAACTTATAAGAACAGCTTAGAAAGTTTATGCTGAAACAGAAGAGTAATTAGATTTTATCAATTTTTAAAGCTAGAAGAACTTCTGTATTTAAATTGGTAGCTGTAGTTCAGTTGTGGATGAATCATTTATGTCAACCTCACTCCATTCAAAGCTCTAGGAACATCTTAGAAGAGGGGCTGGAAAGAGGATAAATCAGCCAATAGGTGAAGAGCTCTGAAATGCTGACCTCTAGACATGGCATGGCTGTTGCATACACTAATCACCAAAGCTGTGATTACCTGCACAAGATCTGGACAAGATCAAGCCATTCAAAATCCCAGCCTGATAGATGGAGCAGAGCCACGGGGTCCTCCACTATAACTCCCTTTAGAAGAGCTATTGGCAGTTAACGGTTGCTGAGGGAGGGACAGTTCTTCTCTTTGGTGATGTGACTACCAGTAGGTTAGCCATGCCTCCGTGTACGGCTAACCCACACCCATGGAGCAATAAATAAACTCAGGGCCTTATTCAGAATCAAAGCAACATGAAAGGATATGAAGTTGCAAGGAAGATGGGACAGGAAATACTAAGGAGGGCTTAAAGGGAGATAGTGGTAGGTAGATATAACTAAAATGCATTGTAGAAACATGGAAATTTTAACAAATATATAAAATATTTACTTGTTTAGTTAGGTTTCTTGTTTATTTGTTTTCAGACAGGGTCTTTTTATGTAGTCCTTATCCTGGAACTCACTATGTGGACCAGGCTGTCCTTGAACTCTAAAGATTTTACTTCCTCTACCTCCAGAGTTCTATTATTAAAGGCATATACCAACATTCCCAGTTCTATTTAAAACAAGATAAAATCACACTTTCGCAAGAAAAGCATTAGTAAAAGAGATAATTTTAATTTGAAATTTTAATTTCAAAAGTAAAGTTACCTACATATAGAGATTTAAAATAAAAGTACAATCTCAAATCATCTGGAAGAGCATGAACATTTAAGTAAGTTATGTTGGAACATGTAGGAATCTACCCATACTTCACATCTACATTAGACTATACTGGAGTTATTAAAGTGGGCCAGAAATCTAATACTGAGAACTACAACTGGCAGAGAACTACTGGATCCTTAAGTAACCTGTAAATGAGTTATGACCCAAATTCTAGAGCCATTATAAGATTGATACATTTAAGGTCATTAGAAGTACTTGAGTGACCAAAACCACTATGTCTTAGTCACTGTTTTATTACTGTGAAGAGACACAATGACCAAGGTAACCATTATAAAAAAAAAAAAAAAAGAAAAGCATTTAATTGGGGTCATGTTTATAGTTTTAGAGAGTTAGTCCATGATCATTATAGGGAAACAGAAAGACATGGCTCCGGAGCAGTAGCTTACATCCTGGTCACAGGCATCAGGCAGAGAGAGACTGAGGCTGCCATGGGCTTTTGAAACCTCAAAGCCCACCCCAGCAACATATCTCTTCTAAAAAGGACACACCTACCCAACATAGACACACCTACCCAACAGGTACACACCTACCCAACAGGTACACACCTACCCAACAAAGACACACTTCCTCCAGCAGGGACACACCTCCTCCAACAAGGACACACCCAGTGCAACAAGATCCCACTTCCTGATCCTTTCTAACAGTTCATCAACAAGGGACTAAACAGGCAAGTATCAGGGCAATTCTCATTCAAACCACTGTGCTCTATTAACAAAATCAAATGACAGATATGAAGAAAACATTGGCTACAATCAAATATTTCCAGACACCAGGTGACCAAGACTTTTACTAAGCAGCATGTTAGTTTTCCATAGACAATTCTAAGACTGTCCTCTCGTCTTTAACTTTTTTTTAAAGTGGATCTCTTAAAAATATTAACAACGTAACAAAATGAGCAATAGTTACAATCCCTTCACAGAAATGGCATGAGGGTCCCAAATATATAATTTTATAACATCTGGCATAATAAGAAAAATGAAAATTTAAACTTCATTGGGATTCCATTTTTTGGTGATATACCGACAGTTTGCATATAAGGCTGTGAGATATGAATTCTCAAATGTTGTTGATGAGAATGTCAATGCTCCAACCTCTGGGGAAGATACTTGGCATTCGGTAGCAACACTACACATGCATTTACCCTCAACCCAGCAGCAATTCCCACCTGTGGGAATTTAACTTGAAGACTCATTTCCACAAATGTGAGGATGGAAATGAGCCAGCAACATGGGCAGAAGGTTATTCACTGAAGGATTATTTATAATAGCAAACTGCTGGAAACAGCCCAATTGCCCAACCACCAGCAACTGGTAGAATAAATTATGGAGCATTCATACATGGAATGCTATTCACTCTAAAAAATATAGATTGGGGAGAGTCCTATAAATTGATATGAAGTGGTTTCCAGGATGCAGTGCAATTTGGAAAAGGTATTCCTATATATTATATAATCTTTTAAAAGAAAAAAAAAGATTCTAGAGGGATGAAGTCCATAAAGCCATG
>NC_022028.1:11481324-11503543 GCF_000317375.1 Microtus ochrogaster | reverse complement strand
TGTGTGTGTGTGTGTGTGTGTGTGCGTGCCATGTGTGCAGGTACCCATGAAGGCTAGAAGAGAATGTAGGGTCCCTTAGAGAGTAACAGGTGACTGTGAGATACTGGGTGCGTCCTTAGGACTGCATTTGGAGTCTCTGAAAGAGCAGCAAGTGCTCTGAACCACTTGAACCATTCGTGATACCCTCCATCAGCTGTAGAAAGAAGAGCCATTGATGAGGGGTGAGAGCTACACTATCTAGAGAATGAAGTTAGAGATTACACTGTTTTAGGGAACTGGTAATAACAGGATCTCCTTTAGTGCCCGTGACCTTCCAGACATGAACAGTTAACTGGATTTACAATAAATTTGACATAAACTAAATTTGTTGCTATTTATGGCGTGCGAACATCCTTGGGATAATCGTATGGTGTCATGAGTAGAGAGATTTTAAAGGTGTGAAGGGAACACTGTTGTTTTGGGTGTTGCAGGGCAAAGAACTCAGTCTAGGGCCTTATGATGCTTGTGCCTTGTTCTTCCCAAGTATGGAGCAGGGGAAGACATAGGGAGCGAAAGAAATGGCAAATGTGGAAACATCAAGCAGTGGGTGAATCTGTAATCCCCACCCCACCCCACCCCCGTGTGTGCAGGTGTGTCTACTCTGTAGATCATCTTAGGATAACTTTACACCATTTGTGTTCATGGGAGAGACAACAACTTTCCCTCGAGACTGCAAGCTCATGGCCAAATTAAAGAAGTGGAGACAAATGTTAATTTTTTTCTGTTTGTCTGCATCAGTATCCTTTTCAGGCACCTGGATCTCGCTAAGCTGAAACACTGTGGTGGAATAACTCCCTAAAAGTCACGAGGCTTTGTGCCATGCCTCCTAAATGCCTTTCCAATACCTCAAGGAGGCTGGGGAAAGAGAACTGAGAGGTACTAAGACAGGTAGACAGACCTGCAGACAGGACTCTTAGATTGGGGCAGTATTTTGTAAGCTGTTCTCAGTTTGCATTGACACAAAATACCTGTGTCTGAACACTTCTGCTGCTGCAGCAGCTGCTGCTGAACATATCCTTGCCTTTGACTCATCACTTCTTACCCATTAGTTGTAAGGAAACATCACTAAATTAGAGGTTTTCACTTCAGAAAATCTTGAGCTGCTCCATGGCAATTTATGGGGTCTCAGTGGCTTTCCCCACAACTTTATTGCCTCATGCATTTGTCTTAAATGCGCTCATTACTTCTGCAAATGGCAAATGTGTGACTTGAGGCATCAACACCTATCCATGTCCATGTAATTTATAGCAGGGACTACATTCAGGTGAGAAGGAGAAGTGAGCCACCCCCTCTTGTAATTAGTGACCTGCTGCCCTTGCCAGTTAGGTGAAATGCTAGCAGAGACAACATCCTTCACCGTTTTCTCCTACTTTCATTTATTTTCATCTTCTTCTAATTTATTTTCATCTGCTGAAAACAAATCTTAGTCACTTGTGTAATGGAGGAAAATTAGACAAAATTCAAAACACCGTGACTTCAGAACAGTTATTTTTATTCTGTTGACGCTCTCGGAGCTCAGGTTTCGGTAGAGATCCTGATGGGGCATAGGGAGGAAGTACCTTCTTTTCTCCCTTTCTGTTTCGTTCAGGGTGATGCCCAGCTCCAAATTAGAATGCCAGTCCATGGTAGTGGGACTGGGTGGTCATCAAAGACACTGAGGTTTCTGGAGCTTGAAACTTACATATTTTCATTACCATCTTAAAGAAAAATAAATTTAAAAATACTGACAGAAAATCAGATGCACGCATAAATGCTTACTTAGAAGAAAAAGGAAATATATAATATATATATATATGTGTGTGTGTGTGTAAAACACTTTTAAGAGCTAACAATTTTTTTAAAAAAAGGTAAAATTACCATAGAGGAATTCTGAAATAATAAGTTTTATTATGCAACTAAATATATTTTAAAATTGTTTCTCTATAATTTTTTGATCGCATTTTCATGAACCATTAATTTTGTAGTATTTCCTATAAAGGCCAAATGAAAGTAGTTTAATATTTCTCCCAGAATGGTTAATAGAAATTTATAGAATTCAATCAATTATGTATTTTCCTGGATTTGGGTAATATGATGAAATTTTAAGAATTACTTTCAAATTTGGAAAAAATTTCTACAAGTCTTCTTTAGATGCAAATTCGAAGATTTTTGTGACATTATTATATGCATGTGGTGTCTTGATTAGATTACTATTGATGTGATGAGACACCATGACCAAAAGCAACTTGGGGAGGAAAGGATTTATGTGACTTGCAGATCCCAAGTCACAGTCCATTAAAGGAGGCCAAGGAAGGAACTCAAATCAGCAGGAACCTGAAGGCAAGAGCTGATGCAGAGGTTATGGAGGCTGCTACTTACTGGCTTGCCCCCCATGGCTTTCTCAGCCTGCTTTCTTAAAGAACCCAGGACCAACAGCCCAGGGATGGAACCACCCACAATGGACTGGGCCCTCCTACATTAATCACTAATTAAGAAAATGACCTAACAGCTTGCCAGAAGCCAGATCTTAAGGAGGCATTTTCTTTATTGAGGTTTCCTCCACTCTGATAAGCACAGTTTGTGTGCTTAACCTCAACAGTTTTATCCGTCTGATAATTGGAGCAGTATTTTATATGTTAATGTATATTTCCAGGTTGCCAGATCTGATTTTTCTCTGGATCACCTCATAGTTCTTGCTTGGAAATTTTTGGTGTTTGGGGGTACATGCTCAGTGAATTACCATAAGAGAAAATAGGAGGTTTTCCTCAAAGCAAGTCTAAGTTAAGTGATTTTTCCATACATGGAGTTGACTATGCTCTTCATAAGTATATTCCATTGAAAACAGTGCTCTCCACAACAGCTCTGGGACCTTCTCTCCAAGTGAGCAAGTATGATAAAGAAGCCACAGTAAAAATGGCTGTGACTGTAGATGGTCATAATCAAGAGAACTTATTTCACAAATTTTGAATGTGTGTAGATAGCTCACTAGAGAATAATTGTTAGACTTAAGGTAAACCCACCTCTGTCTGTCGGCGCTATGGAACTGTCGTTCTCAGCCCAGAACCATATTTTGTGGCTATCTTTACTCTTCCTGTATCACAAACATCTAAGTGTAAAAAGAAAGTGTAAACGGAAGCAGGCTTTTACTCTCTTTTTGTGTTTTTATTTGCATTTGCTCTCATGCAACGCCAAAGAGATAGGGAAAGAATTAAGCTTCGGGGGCCACTGTGGTAGTGGTTATACAGTCTCAAAGTTGAGCCTAATTAGAAGATCACTAGGGTGTTCCAAATCCTACAAAATGATACGTCAAAGGACATTTTTAAGAGTAATAAGTGTTTAATACCAACCAAAAGTCTGTTAGCTGAAAGGGATTAATTATGACATTAAAGGAAAGTGGGAGAGATTCAATGTAATATCCACAAAGGCAAAACCGTATTAATGTAACATTACAAAATCCAGCAGAAATATTTGTAAACAATAAGAGTAAATATCACTTTGTACATTTCCCCTCTTCCCAGAGAAGGATTTGTCTATTCTGAGGAGAAGTTTTGGTGGAATATTTCCTGTGTGAAGGAGGTGGCAGGTGGCTGCCATTTGAAGTGTGAAAACTGCACAGACTCATGTGGGTATAATTCTGAAAAAAATAATCAAATGACAAAAATAAATCTAGAAATAATTTTCTCTACCTCTTGTAAGTCATTTTGAGCAGAAATTTAGAAAAATATCAGAATAATAAGAGATAATAAATTATGTCTTACATAATAACTGCCAACATAAAAAGAGATATATTAAAATATCTGATTATATAGACAGTGAAATGTTTCCCTTTCAAATTATATTAAATGTAGATACTTTCTATAGCCATTAATTATATATATATATATACTTTTAAAATGATTTTCACACAAATAGCTAGTTACAGCTCAGTGATAGGACATTCGACTAGCATGTGCAAAGCTCTAGGTTTAATCTCTAGGACTGGCAAAGAACAAAAAAAGATTCTCACACAAATCTTCAGCAGTACATCACATGAAATATTGCTATCCTTAGAGCCCAAAGAGTGTGTGGTCATAAACTCTCGAGCCAACAGATAAGGAACCTCAAGCTTATGTTTTACTTCTATTTCTTATTGGCCTCTCTTTTGTCTCTCACAGCAACTATTTCACTACTGTTAGTCCTTCTGGGGCTATTGTTGTACATGTAACAACACATGTTTCCTTCTATTTCATGTTTCTCTGGATGTGGAAAATCTATCTTGATTCTTTCAGACCTTTCACCTTTTGATTTACTTACTTTGTAAGATTTATTTCACTTTTGGTTTAGCAAGACTGAAACTGGTTTCTACTGTATAAATGGTTAATTTCTCCATACTTTCACTTTTGATTTTAAGATCTTCATACTCAACAAGTGCTTCCTTCATTACTATATGTTGTGGTGCACTGCGCAGAGAAGCAAGTATATCATGATAACAAGTTTTTGTGTGCATAAGGTTCTTTCCCGGTTCTTTCTCTATATACACAAATTTAGCATTTTAAATCTACATATTGAAAAGGAGCTTATTCCATTATCATAACTTTATGATGTGGATCACTGCTTGACAAAACAAATATTATATGATAAGATGTTCTTCCTCTCTCTCTCTCTCTCTCTCTCTCTCTCTCTCTCTCTCTCGTGTGTGTGTGTGTGTGTGTGTGTGTGTGTGTAAGGTCCTTTCCCTATCTAAATACACAATTTAAATGTTATTTTCATCTTTCTTGGACAATCCATCGTGTTTGTAGTTTCAAGGCAACCATCAAGTGTTCAGAATAGCTGTTACCTACCCTCTTTTATGCTTTTAAACGTTGATGATTTGTTTTTGGATCTCACCATGGAACTGATTTTACCACAAAAGAGTTCCATTGTATTTTTCATTATTATCACCCCATTTTAGACTCCTTGTTTCCTGTGCCCTATGTCTTTACCATTCTTGCTTAGTTACTTTATTTCCTATGTTCTGTCTTAAGTAACTTCATGGAGACTGGTGTCTCAAAGATAAACTTTCTGAGACTTTGCAAATAAGTTTATTGCATCACCATACATGTCTAGGAATCTGGTAAGGAAACAACTTCCAAGTTCAAGTTCAAGTCTTTTGAAGGTGCTTTTCCTTGCAAGCTAACAGTCAATGTTACCATCTTTTCTCTCTGAAAACATTTATACTTTTCTCTTTAACCTTGGTGCTGGCCAATCTCTTGATATTAGGTTTTGGAACAAGTGTTTATTTCCCATGCTGTGCTCTGCACTCCTGGGTCCTCCCAGTCAAAATACTGTAATGGTATCAGCAGCAGGATGTTCCTTGTCTATCAGTCTTTGGAACTTTTCTCTGTTTTTACATCCCTCTTTTGAGTAGTCACCCATATTTTTCTTAAAAAAAATGTTTTGAGAAGTTCATACATAAATACAAAGTGTTTTAGTCATATACAGTCTCCATTTTCCCCAAATTCCTTTCAAAATGTCCCCCTCCAAACTTCATGTCTTCTTTTTTTCCTCTGTAACTCACTGAGTCCAGTCAGTGATGCTCGTTTTTATAAGAGTATAGTACTGTCCGCTGGAGAATGGAAAACCTATCAGTAGCTATATACCCCTGGAGAAAAATGACTCTCACTTCCGGTGTGGCAATCAGCTGCTGATACTTACTACAGAGGGGTGTGGAGCCTCATGGGTCTCTCCTGCCTCTACACCTGAGTCTGACTGCCTTGGTCATGTGTAGGTTTTATTCAAACAACCACAGCAGCTGTGGGTTTAGGACTGCTCATCACACCTTGTCCAGAGGGCAGCATCGCACAGCGCTTCACCACCTTTCTGCTCTTACACTGCAGTTTATCCCACTTTCCATGATGCTCCCCAACTCTTTGGGTAGGAATTGTGTATTGGTATCTCATTTAAGGTTTTACTTTTTAAATCTACACTTTGACCAGCCATAAATCTCTGCATTAACTACTTCCCAGTGCAAAACTCTCTGACCAAAGTGGAGACAAGCACAGATCCATTGGCATGAACAGAAAGCTTTAAAAGACAGTTTGCCAGCAGGTCATTTTGCAAAATAGTTGTTCTCACACTAGGATGTAAGACCATCACCCCAACACGAGTTTTGGATCAGATGTATAGTACCAAGCATGCCTTTCCTCCTAGGAAGCAGCACTCAGTTAAAGCAGAAAGCTGTTGATTGCTCCCATAACAGCCGTGCCATTATTGCACCAGTGGGTATGTCTTTCATAGAGGGTAAGTACTATTCAAGCAAGATCCTGTGCAAGGTGAGACCGTTGACGTCTTCTCCCCACCACTGGCCTATCTAGCACTTTCTAGCACCATGAAAGCTGGGCAGCAGGAAGAAAATTTCCTGGTCAATTCAAGGTCGATTTCTCATGCCCCAATATCAAACTATATTATGTCTTTATCAATAGGTTCCCATCATGTAGTTATTTATGGTCAGCAATCAAGAACAGTGGTTCTAGCCTGTGTTGTTTTTAGTATATATCTGAGCTGTCCTAGAGAACTGCTGCCTGCCTGGCACTGGGATTTATGTGAAACATATAGGAATACCATCATCCACGCTTTCAGGGCATCTTTATTCATACTTCTTTTTAGAAGGGATGTATTTTGTAATTACTTTACAAACTAGTAGGTTTCTATAAATTCTCAGTTCCAGGTAATCCTTCCACACCCTCCTCTTCCCTATCCCCACCCTCATCCCCACTTGAACCCTTAATCTCCAGTGTCCCTCCCCACTTCTTTCATATCCTTGGTCTTCAATTGTCTCCTCCAGTAATATTTTAAATGGATGCATTTAAGACAGTAGGGTTTCATATCACTATTTCATACACTTTATTTTTGTTTACTACCCTTGACTTTTCGTATTTCCCCACCCCCTCCCTGTTAAAACTTTTCCATCCCCCCAAAATTCCCCCTAGCTACTTTCATTTTACCGATCTTCTGCTGCCCCCGGGTACCCACTTCGTTTGCCCATTTCTGGATTTCTGGCTTTCATCTGCACACAATCATAAGCAAAGCACCCAGAGCCAGGGTCCACGTACAGGAGAGAACACGCAGCATTTGTCTTACCAGGTCCGAGTGACCCCACACAGTTGAGCTGCTTTCCGATTTCATTCATCTACCTATAAATCTCAGATTTCAATTTTCTTTACAGCTTCTAAGTGTTCTTTCTTGCTTCTAAGTATAGCTTTTCGTGGCTCTATACTGCTATCTTGCTGTGTGTGTGACATCTGCTTGCTTATAATTGGCACGGCTGTTGAAAAAGTTCTTTGCTCTTCCTAATATTATCTATGTTTCCTTGGGGGCACTACATCGGGTTTGCTCTGACCTTGTTTGTCCTCGAATGTCAGGCAATGTCTAACTTTTGTTTTTCTCTTTTTAGATGCTAAAAAAGTAAGTTGGTAAGTTTGAGTTTCCTTCAAGGCGAGCGGCTGGAAGTACGGTTACTGTGCTGAAACCTTCTGAAGTCAAACACAAGAGTTGGTTTAGCCAAGCTGTCAGCATCTCTGCTCTGGGGCTCCTTGGGCTATTTCCCATGATGAAAGCAGTTCGGGTCTGCTCTTTGGAGATAAGCAGTGTGTGGAGACCGTTTTCTCCTCATACTCGCTTACTTTGGTGGTGCTGTGGGTTGGACGCAGCCTGCCATGCGGATTAAGCAGCCACCACCATAGCGCTATGCTTCCACACTTTATGTCCTCACACTTTTAAAAATTAACGTTTCAAGTTAGCTCACAAATTACAGGGTTTCATCCCGGCACCTCCTTTCTATCTCCATACTTTTACAAACCCTTCATTTGTGTGGACTCCAGATTCTAGTTCACCCGTCACACTCGACTTCTGCATGCGCGGGAAGGGTTCTTCGTGCACTTCCTCCTCTTCGTTCTTCAGTCTCCCAGAAACTTACTGTATCTTTTTTCGTCAGCTGCTGTCCCTTAGTTTACTCTCTTTGACCCTTTTTCTACTTTTACTGTCCCTCGACTCCAGTGCTGGGAGAGAGAAAGAGACCAACATATGTTGCAATCTGTTAACTTGAGCCACCACCCTGGTCTGCATTCTGTTTTTAATTAAAAGTAATAAACTGAATTTTATTTGACATTAAGAAAGGACATTCAAACATTTTAAACTCTTAAGGCAGCTTTATTATGTTTTGTGACTACGTCTCTCACTATTGTTCTGATTCCTGTATTTCTGAGTTAATGCTTATTATAATTTTTAATCATGTTTTAGTTCTAAGATTCAAATTTTTTGTTTCTCTTGTATGGATTTTAATCAAAGTGAAAATAATTTGAGAATGCGTTATAGTAAAAATACCTCATATTGAAAAACACTTTCAAAGTACAGTATCCCCTCCCAAGTTTTTTTTATACCCAGAGCCGATTGTCTCTATTGTCTTTTGAACAGAAGAACCTCTGGCTAGTTTTAGAATGCCTGGGTCTCTATGCAGTACTTTGTAGTTAAACTTGGAGGAGTCACCATTTGCCACATGTTACTTCTAGCCAGTTGGAGTCTTCACTGAACACCAATCTTTCCAATGAAACAGCAAAGGCATGCAGTCACCATTATACCCTTTCATATATATATATATATATATATGAAATTCATATATATTACTCATCATACCCGACTTGAATGTTGACTGGAGATATATCTTTGGCGCACATTCCTTCTGCAGAGTTCAGTAGACATGCCTTCTTTATGCTCTTCTTTAAACTATTACTTTACAAAAGAACTCTGCTGCTGTTCTCAGTGGTAAGCATCTATTGAACCTCATGTGACAGAGGCATGCTCCCCTTTTCCTTGAACTTAGCAACAAGAAGAAAATCAGTTAGAATAAGTAGCACTGGATATACTTTTAGATTGTGTTATTTATTTGGGCTCAGTGCCTTATTATTATTTTCAGCAGTATTTTTCTATATTTTTATTGTAATGCTTATTCTGATTCATTATTGGATTTTGAACTTGAGGACTCCTGCATCCATGAAAGCGTGTACAGCATCACCTCTGCCACTCTTCCACAGCTATTACCTTCAATCTCCCTTAATATGCTCATCTTCTGCTTTTGATTTTCCTGTGCTTATCACAAGCCTTCCTATGCATAAGCAATTTGTTTCTCAGCCATGCCCATTCAATTCCTTTCTGCATGTAATTTATTTATTAGTTACATAATGGTATTATTATGGTTTCAATTTGTTTCCTTATATTTTCAATTTTCATCTACCTCATCCTGTGGTGTTATCATTTTACATTTGAGTTCATATTTTATTCAGTTCATGCTTTTAATATGTATTTCTATGGTAGGCAATGTTAGTTAAAAGTTTGCTTGTGTTCTTTAAGCCTGGCTGCTGTGATTTCTTTTCTTGTTGTCGCTGTTTGCACACTTCTCATGCCACTATTTTTCAACTTGTTGGTGCTCCCAGTGAACACTGTGTCTACTTTTGTTTTCTATTCTGGCATAGACTGGCAAAATTCCCCTTCAGTCCCTTTCATGTTTCCTGAGTCTGAGGACTTTTCCCTGTAATACATAACACAAGAGCTCGCTAATGATGTATCTTCATTTCCGAGCAGCTGGGGGAAATAATGTTGGCAGACCAGCATGAGTATAGATGTCCTGGCACTGGGTACAACCTAGTAGTTCCAATGTTCTGTCTTTGGGCTTCTTATGTTTGATCTTCTAACTGGAATGCTTAGCATCTTCTGGTCCAGTCGGGATGTGTTGGCGTCACTGGGGAGCTCTGTTGCATCCTCGGTCCAATGCAGAGTTCTGCTCAGGATCTCACACTCTGAAGGTGTTTCACTCTCCTGAAGATTGTTTCTTACTACTCAGTGCATTTCTCTGTGAACATCCACTTAGGGTTTTCCAAAATTACATGTTCAAACTTCCTTCTGGTTGTTGCATTTTGTAAGTAGGATATAGATAAATTTCTCCTACTATAATCCCACCTAATAATCTTTCTGTTAACGTCTGTGTTTTGTGCATTTATATTTGCTCTGCTACCCTTATCCATTTGGGCTTATTTGAACCAAGTGTTTTCAGGCTTCTGTTTACCTTCTGTTTTATTTGCTTTGATTTTCCCGGATCCTATGAGATTAGTAAACATTCTGTATGATTTTTCTCCTTCCTTTTCTTTTCTTCTTCTTCTTCTTCCCCCCTTTCCTGCTCCAAATTCATCTAGTTTTTTTTTTCACGTTCTTCTGATTCTTTTAGGTTTTTGGCTGTTAGAAGTAATTTATGTGCATAAACATTGGGGAGGCTTGGCTGCTAAGAGCACTTACTGCTCTTGCAGAAGACCTGGACTTGTTCCCAGCACCCACATGCAAGGACACATAAGACATCTTTTAAAATAAGTATAGAAGGAGGGAGGAGGAAAAATAACAGTAGGGCTGTATAAAAATGTCTTAAGGAAACATACAAATAACTATTTTCCTTAAAAATTATAATATACATAAGTTTTTATGTAAATATACAGATATACTTAAAACGAAATTTTATTATCTGGGCTGATAATGCCCCCTCAAGAGCCAAAGAACACCTAACAAAAATGCTAATATCAGATATGAGAAGCCCTCTTTTAATCTGTTAATCAGGGTATCCAAAAAAACTCCAAAAATGTATAGGCTATTGCCATTGCCTTTAATTGCCTCCCTGAATCCCAAGGTGTAAGGCAAATTCCTATTGCTGAAGACATCATGAACTTCAGACATGGAGCCCAGAGGCCCATGAGTTGGAATTGACTTGAATGCCTCCTCCATAAGGACCAGCTTTTATGGTACATGAAAGCATCATGCCAGCTTCTTAATAAGGGAAGAAACCAACAGCCCTATCCAGCTATGATTCTTTTTTTTTTTTTTTTGGTTTTTCGAGACAGGGTTTCTCTGTGGCTTTGGAGCCTGTCCTGGAACTAGCTCTGTAGACCAGGCTGGTCTCGAACTCACAGAGATCCGCCTGCCTCTGCCTCCCGAGTGCTGGGATTAAAGGCGTGCACCACCATCGCCCGGCTCCAGGTATGATTCTTATGAACTACACCAACAAGCATGGCAGGATAACACTAGGGATGGCAGTGTTTAAAGATAACACAAGGCAATAGTGGCACACATGCCTTAGTTGTTACCAACAGCTCTCTCATTGGACTTAAGACCTAATCTACAAGAGGGAAACAGTTCCTGGTGCTGGAACTACCCAGGAACCTAGGCAACTACCCAGGGCTAGTAGAGTCATGGACCTTGGGAGAAAACGTAGAGTCACCACTTTACTAAACCAAAATAATCCCTAACTATATTCTAAATTATTTGTTCTTATACCCATAGGTAAGTGTCTTCCTCACTTCCTCATCAAAGAATTTTTTTTGAAAAAACAGAGACCTTTATGCAAATCTACAACCAATCAAAATAAACATCTGTGGAGCCCAGTACCAACAGATAAATCTACAAAACAACTCCTGCACCCAAGGCTCCAGGATCATTGTGGAAGAGGAAGATGATAGATTGTAAGAACCAGAGGAACAGGAGGTTTGGGTGAGATTCTATCTTCTGTTCATCTCAGAAGCTACACCCGGAAAGTCTTACCAACATGGCTACTTTAATACGAGTTGAACAAGGACAACTAGACATGTTGACATGGGCAAGGAAAAGTCCATGAGGCCTCAACCCAATACAAAGAACTATAGACAACTAAGGAATGTTGAGAGATAAAGAAATAGTCTTCTGCAGGAAAGAACATAACTATTGATTATCTAATACCAAATGGTCAGCCTTGAAAACATAAGTATGTATAATGAATACATACATTATACAGACTGAGCATGTTGAATTTATGAATTTTATATGTATGTATATGTGTGCCTGTGTGGTATGTTTGGTATGTATGTGTGTATGTGTATACACACACACACACACACACACACACACATATAACCACTTATGAGAAAAGAGGCCATGAATTTGAAAGAGAGCAAGGAGGAATATATGAGAGGTTTGGAGAGTTGAAAAGGAAGAGAGAAATTATATAATTATATGATAATCTCAAACATAAAAGAAAAAATAAATAAAAACAAAGTTTGACTTATTCTTTAACACACAGCAAATAATGGAATTTGACATATTTATATCAACACGCATGCATTTAACAAATTCTATGGCATAAATATACCTGGGTAACAAACTGAGATCAAGCAGTAGAAGTTGTTCCTAAATCTGTATACTCCTTCCTGGGCCTCCTTCCCTTTTGAAAGCTGGCTTTCTGTCTTCTTTACCATTATGGTTTTACCTATTGTAAACATCGTATGAATGAACTATTGTAACATGAACCCTTTGTGTCTGCCTTCTCTTGCCCTTTGTTTTCTGTTGGAGTCATGTGATACTGATTGTACCATGTGTGGTGACCCAGGTGCTTCTTTTACGTTAAGTATCCCACCATATGAGAACTGCCCTTTCTGTGCCTGCTCCACAGGAGGTTGGTTTTAGGTGTTTGGTGATTGTAAGTAATCCTGTTTTGAATACACTTTCATTTCCTTTATTTATTGTAAAATCACTTTATTGTAATTAGCTTACAAATAATACCAGACAGCAAGATTAAGGTTAACAACCCAAACAAATACTTGCCTAGTCTCCAATCCTGTACATCCCAGTGAACTTCTTTGGAATGGCCATTTGGAGCCATAGAGTATTTTGCTCTTTCACTATAAATTTCATTATTATGCTTTTATCAGTCACAAAGAAAAGAGGACAAAGTGTCAGAGTTGAGTCTAGAAAAGCAGTTTTATAGACTGCTTCATGACTCGTGTCCTCTTGTCTACCACACTTCCTTCCTCATTACCCAATCTCACCCTGTTGGGTCTCTTGTCAAAATGTTACACTATACACACAATTATAGCTGTTTACATGTAAACACGCATATACTGTAGACTAGGATCAACATATGAGGAACATTTTCCTTTCTTTCTGAGTTTGCTGGTCTCAATATTATGCTTTTGAAATCCATCCATTTTCCTTCGCAAATTTTGTGATTTAATCTTTCTTTAGAGTCACATAATAACTTACTGTGGATACATACTACATTTCACTTTCAATTCACCTGTTTATGGACATCTTGGTTTCCATTCCTGGCTATCATAAACCATGTAACAATGAATTTGGCTGTGTAAACAGCTCTGGTAAGATATTGAGTTTACTTGGCACATGCCTAGTATGGGCATACAGTTTGGTCATATAGCAAGTTCTATTTTTAGCTTTTTGAGGAACCTCCAGACTGCTTTCTACAATGACTACACTAATTTGCACTGCAGCCAGCACTGTAAAAGGGTTCCTTTTTTCCCACAATCTTGCTAGCATTTGTCTGAATTTCTTGATGAACGCCATTCTGACTGGGGCGAGTTGGAATCTCAAAGTTTTACCATGCATTTCCCTGATGACTTGGGATAGTGGACACTTTATGAAATAGTTTTTGATCATTTCTGTTTTTTTTTTCCTAATTGAGAACTGTCTGTTCATTTCATTAGCTCATTTGTTGATTGAAAGTTTTATTTTCTTGCTAATTTTTGCAGTTGATTGTAAATTCTGAATATCAGCCCTGAATCCAAAGTATGACTAGTAGTATTTTCTCCCATGTTGTGGGCTGTTTGTGGTGGTGATAGTTTCCATGGCTGTGCAAAATGCAGCATTTTAATTTAATGTAGACCCATCTGTTGATATGTGAGGTTAGTCCCTGGGCTGTTCAAGTTGTGTTCATTTCCTTCTTGGAATCTATCTTTCATTCATGTTTAATTTCCATTTCTGTTGGGTTTATGACTCAGCGTTAAATATTAGAGCTACTGGATCTCATGCTGTATGGTCAATATTTATTGCTGAAAATCTTTTGAGGAGGAATTTACCAATTTTTATTTCCATGTCAGGTGCACAAAAGTTGTACTACGTGTTCACCACAACGTCAACACAAACAAAGCACTTCTTGTTTCATTAGATTTTACCTGTCACAGGGAGTTGCTGATGAGAATCCCACTTCAATGTATAATTAAATAGCGAGTCATCACCTTTAGTCTGACTTCCCTAGCAGTTGGTAAGACTGACTCTGAATTCCCGAGTTTGGTTTCACTATGGTGAGTCTAAGTGCAGATGAATTTTTCACATTCTTTTTTGTTTTTTATAGTTACTTCCAGCTTAAGGAATAATATTATTGTTTAATTTAGGAAGACCCATAGCTCTTTTAAAACAATATTTCCTTGTGATTAAACTTTCTATTTTTTCATGTTGACAGTACCGCTTACCTTTCTGTTTCTGATGCACAGGGTAACTTAATTTTTGAGCCCAGAAACATACTTGGCATCTTTTCTTTTACATTTTTATCTATCTTGTTCTCTGTTGGATCAGAAAATGTGTGTTAATGTGGAGCTGCTATACTTTGACAAGAGTAGATAAAGTGAAGATGTACATGACATTTATTTTAAACTAAAAGAAGTAATTATAAAATATCCAGATTTACCATTTTGGGGTATATTAGAGCTGTATTCTCATTGGATAATCCTTTGAAACATGTTTTAACATGCAGTAATAATAGTTGAATGGAAAGAAAGGAAGCATTTGTTCATAGAATTATTTAAAATGGTTTTGTTCTGTATGAAATTATCTGCTATTTCTATGTTCTAGTACGAAGAAATTTTCTAAGTAGAGGGACATTTGATTCTATATGATACTGTGATTTCATATGTTAAATCTTTATCTAATTAAAAAAGGTTAAAATTTCCATGTAAGATGCATGTGAGTATCAGATATGCAAAATACATGTGAGTATATATGTATACACATATACATACATATATATATGAAATATAAAAGCAAATATGAGCAAATGAAGGACGAAGGGGAGGGAGAGAGAAAGTAAGAAAATAAATGAGATAAACTAAAAAGAAAGAGTGGGGAGGGATTGGAAAGAGAAAGGGGAAAAGAGAAAGAAACAAAGAGGAAGAAGGAGAAGGAGAGAGAGGGAAAGAAACAGAGACAGGGAGGGGGGCAAGAGAGGAGAAAGAGAGACTGAATCACTGAGGCATGTTTACTTGGGTTCTTTGAATAGTGCCTGGTCTTTAGTAACTATTTGCATACATAAAAGAGATGGATAAATAGCCGAGCCTCACGCCATTTTTTTTTTTAGTGCCCTTGGAGCAGAGCGGATGTAGTAGGGAGCCCATTGCAGCAGGCTCACAGGTGACAGATCATGTTAGTGAGAAAGGAAAGGTAGGTAGGATTGTTATCAGGTGTTTGCTGCTTTGTAGCCTGCTTATCAAAAGCAGTGTTCGTTCTATCTTCTCATACGGTTGTGAGTTTTCTGAGTTACCATATGGTAGCTCAGCCTGTCTCCACATCCTGTAACTGAGTCTTCCACTGATACTGCTTACAACTCAGGGTCGAAAACAGTCATGCAGGAAGTGTGAAGCCTTGCACACGTGACCTGCACACTCTGACATGAACCTACCTGGAGGAATAAACATGGGAGCTAGCCATGAACCTACCTGGAGGAATAAACATGGGAGCTAGCCCACGATGCTGCTCTGGAATGTGAACATCCTAAAGAAGGTCTGGCCGGGCGGTGGTGGCACACGCCTTTAATCCCAGCACTCAGGAGGCAGAGGCAGGCGGATCTCTGTGAGTTCGAGACCAGCCTGGTCTACAGAGCTAGTTCCAGGACAGGCTCCAAAACCACAGAGAAACCCTGTCTCGAAAAACCAAAAAAAAAAAAAAAAAAAAAAAAAAAAAAAAAGAAGGTCTGTCTAAGGTTGTATTTGTGTGCATGGTTAACATTTCCAGCATACAGGGCTTCCATACCCTACTCCAAGCCTTAAATAAGACTGTGAGACTGAACATTGAGGAATAGATGAGAGAAATGGAGGGTCCCTGATCACATCTTCCAGTCTTAGCCCCCACTTATGTGCCCACCCCTTCGTCTAGCGGTTTTGAACAGGCTGTATTAGAAGCAAGGATGTCTCTTCTAATGTATATGTCTAAGACACACCTGAAAGAGAATATCTAAATATTATTATTAATAACTATTGATCCAAATTGCCATAACATTTAAGGAGAAAAGATTTGCCAATTAGGTTATAAAAATGTTTTGATGATCAGGCCTTAGTCGGCGGTGCTGTGTTGTGAGTCCTTGAGTACCATCAGCCACAACACACCCAATAACTGAATGTTCTCTTTAGGTTCTCTTCATTGATTTGCACCTGCTGGCAGCTTGTCATCAGGCACATACTTGAGGACGGGAAGCTGAACTTTGCCGAACTCCTGAAGGGATGATTAAGTGGAGAAGTCAGTTCTGGATGGTTGGAGTTGACTCGGCAGCACCTCCCCTCCTAAGAGTCTGACATCCCGTATTACTCTGTAAAGCATCAAGACAAGAGTAAGCCAATTGCTTACTCCAAAACCCTGGGGAAGGAAAACTGGAAGGTGAGTTCCATGACTGCTCCTGGGGAGCTGGTGCTTCTCATTGAGAATTAGCACAGCACAGGGTGTGGTTATGTCTTTAGCTTCCTTGCTGTTGGAAAGAACTTGCCAGGAAATAATTCATTCTTCGTGTGACACAGTATTTCTCAATAGGGAAGAGGAGAACTCACATTTCCTTTGGCCTCTGTAATAAGATCCACCTTGCAGTCTCTCATTCTCTTTGAATTTGGTATTTTCTGATACTTTGGTCTCCTTTCAAATATAAACAAACTGTAGATCCCAGTTAAATGATTTGGCCGATGTCTTAGGCTGTAAGTGAGAGCTTTTGGATTGAAACCTCATAGCATAATGGTTAAAAAATAGAAGCAACGGTGGGGAAGAGGTTCAATCAATCCGATTTCTAAACGATAGCACATGGCCTCCAAGACACATGCTTAAGAGAAAGAAAAGAAGGGCTCCACAGATGTAACTCTATTTTTCAGTCATTTGGGTTTAAGTTTGTGTATAATACATTTAATGATGCTCATGTGAGCATCCAGCTTATCTTAAATTCTGCACAGGGAACTGGCCACTTCAGTAGCCCCTGGAGGATGAGGTTAATGCAGCAGATACAGGATACGCACCGAAGTTCAAGGTTATAGTGTGGTTAGTGCCACTCCATGAGAGAGTCTATGCTGTGTCTGTTTGTCTGTCCTTTCTCCAGTCCCTCCCCAGCCCTCATAAGCTTTCCAAGACCAAGGCGCATGCTTGAATTACACCTCCTATTGTCATCTAAGACCTGTTTCTACCGGGAAAACTTCATTCTACTAAGTAGTCAGGAGGAATATTCATTTCAATAATGATATTTAATGAATGTTGACAGTTCAAAACTTTTCCTTTCTGTCGAGACGAGGAGGAAGCTGGACTCAATCATGGCTGTTCTGATCACCATTGATGCTGGCACGTGCTTTCCTTTCTTGATTGAGTCTGTTAATCTAATTGTATTTCCTTCCTCTTTTTAAAAACAGGCAGCCTCAAATGCATTAAATTAGATATATGTATAAGTAGAGTAAATTATAAAGGCGAGGTGATTTTCCTGTTTGTATTATTGTTTTTCCATTTCCCCAGGTTTCGACAGCTAAGCTACAAGAACATGACATATGATTTTTGGCTCAAGCCAATTGCCATCTGGTCTCTCTCTCTCTGCCCTTAATCCTTTCCCTATTTTCTCCTGTTCCCTCCCACCAAAATGCTGTCACCAAACCCATCTTCCTTTCCCTTTGTTGGACTGCTGCTACCACCTCCAGTGCCTTAAGATGCTGCCCTGTGCCATAAGCTGTTGCTTTTCCCGTGAGTTCCTACTCCACTGTCCCTCCCTCATCCTACTTACAACCATCACATTTGCTTCATCTTCACGCTCTTATTTCATAATGTCTCTCATGCTCCTGCAGGTCCAATGTCTACCAAAATAAAACTCATGTCCTTTGTTTACTTTTTTTCCAAACCCTAAAATCGATTTACTTCTACAGCAAACTGTTTCTGCCTCTGCACTCATATCCGCCTGTCAGCAACCCGAGTTTCTGAACTCAGAGATTGTTATAATTCCATCATATTGTTTTGTTAATTGTTTTCCAGAACAGTTTAACGTCACTGCAAATAAATTCCTTCGCCCCCCCTTTTATCTAAACTGCAAGCATGATTAAATAGTTGTGTGTGTGTGTGTATGCGTGCTTGTCACAAAGCCCTTTGCGGGAGATGGAATCCCATAAATTTAGCAGAAGACACTATCAGGATGCTGACAGGCCATTAGAAAACTGAAAAGACACAGCACCAATTCAGCAACCGATTACCTGTTTCTCTACTAAGCGTGGGATGTAAATGAGGAACCCCAACCTGAGACCTGCGTGTGCATCTTGGGCATCAAGTCCCTGCAAATGTGCGGATAGCAGAATGTATTGCAATCGGGCAAGGGTTCCAAACTCATTACATACAACAGAGCCTAGCAGATACTAAACTGGATTGAAGGAGACTAGAGGAGATATCGTAGGAAAATAAAGTAGTCTTACTCAATTAAAGACCCTATTTTTCAAAAAAAAAATTGTGTAGCAGAAGCTGTGTGACTGGGCGTGTGGAAGGAGCCCGGAGAGTCTCCTTGCTTTATAAATGATGCGCTTCAACTTGCCAATACATCAGCTTGGGAACCTTTTACAGAAAGAGATGTCACTATAAATTAGCTTTTACATTTTTGTCTTAAGTAGTATCATCAGAAAACATTTAATCAGGGTACTAAACCTGTCAAAGTAGGTGAGTAATTTGACTCATAGGTTTTTTCAAGTTCTTTTCTTTCAGGTTGCCTTTTTTTTTTCTTTCTCCTCATATATAAAATTTGACCTGCGAATTTACCAGATCTTGTTATAGTGGCACTAAGTAGATAATCTGTTCTTAAATGATAACCTCCAAAGTCAGTAATCACGTATAATAAAAAAATATTTTGGCTGGAGACCAATATGAAAGGAGCAGCGAGAATGCCTTGTTCTAGTTTGTTCTGCCACAGGAAGGAAGTCATTCTCAGCACGCAGCTGTTTGCTTGATTGCTTTAGTTCTTGCAGGCTTTCTAGATATTTCTCGATTCTGTGTCAAGGTTTAATAATTAAAATGATTATACGTCAGACTTCACTTACAAGGTGAAATTTGATCTTCTTCATAAACAAGGAAAGTAAGAAACAGACAAAGAAAGTACATCCTGGGAGGGTCACCAGGTGCCACACTTTGTCCTGGCCTCTCCCACTGTAGGGTGAAGCAAGCGCTCACCTTCTTGTCTTCCATCATTACCCACCCTCTTGTCTACTCTTGATAGCAGGCCAGTGGTTTCATTTCCGCAGACTCTTTGATCTGCAGGCTGCCTGGATGAACCCTTGCCTGCCTCCAGGTTTTCTTGCCCTAGTGATTGGTTCAGCTGGGCATCTCTGACTTTGCCCTTGAACTTAATTGTTTACTCTCTGCCTCAGTAATTACTGAGGCTGTACTCCCTGCTGCCTGCATCATTCTCCCCAGCCCATTTGAACCAGGCCAACTCTATCTAGCCTCCCACCAGGACCTTGGGATCACACACACAGCAAGGAGCAATGAAACCCAGCTTAATGTCAAGTGAAAACACTATAGCAGATGTCCTTTAGGTTCCAGAAAATGGCAAAGATCGCAAAATTGTGACTCATCTCAGTTATTCCAGACAAGGCTAAATTGGTTAAAAAGAAGGAGGAGGAGGAAGGAGATGAAAATAATTATCATGATGGCAGATCCATAGATGCCACTTCCTTTTAAAACCTGAAGTAATAAATTCCTCACTATCGACTTCAACTAACATCTGTTGGCTTCCTTAGAGAGGAAAGGCTTCAAGGATGAATTCCTTCTCTAAAGTCCATTGTTTTAACAGATGACACAGCCCAGACACTAGGTGGGGAGCAGGTGTGCGAAGCTCTGAGTGTTGACTTGCTTTTGGCGAAACTCTGGACTGTAGAGTGAAGCCATTAGAGACGTTGTCAGTGAGATTGATGATGCTACGCATTTGGAAACTGTCCTTGACAAATTTTATAAAATGTGCGATTCTTCTCCAAAGACACACCATGAGCCTGGAACATAATGCAGCACACAGAATGCCCTTTTGCAGAGACAATGATTCGATTAGCTCAAGGAGGCACATCTGGACTGAATGAAGACAGGTCTGGAATAATTCTACTGAAACGTGTCACTGCAAACAGTGTACAGCCAAGTGGAAAAGAGAAGCATAAAATGAGTTGAAAAGAGAAAGGAGGGTTTCTTTAAATAACATCGTGCTGAGCGGTGGTGGCACATGCCTTTAATCCCAGCACTTGGGAGACAGAGGCAGATGGATCTCTGTGAGTTCGAGGCCAGCTTAGGATATAAGAGCTAGTGCCAAGATAGGCTCCAAAGCTTACTCAGAGAAACCTTGTCTCAAATAAACAAAACAAAACAAAACAAAACAAAAAATAACATTGTGAATGTGTTGGACTTCCCTTTCTATTGGTTGGGAACCTGGCATGTTGGAGGAGGTGAGCCTCAGAGATGGGAACTTAGTCCCAGGGCTGGAAAAGCATAGGCAATAGACTTGAATACAGTGTGCTGCTCAAAGCATGGACGTTGGTGTCTTGATCTGGGCCACATTTACCATGTGCTTAGAAAGAAAAGAAAGAAATGCCTGCCTAGATTGGGCAAGTTCTTCATTTCTTGATAACTGATAACGTCAAATATGATTTTAAGTTTAAACATACATATAATGAAGTACAATTGTAATCTCACTGAGATGTTTATGGTGAAGGAAAAAAATAACTGAATGAGTTTTGCAACAACCAGGTTGTCCCCTTGCAGAGCCCTATTGATATGAATCACCTGCATACAGTTCTAACATGACCAGAACTATCTGAAATGGCACCAATCTGGATAGGAGATGCCAAAATTTAGGAAGCTTGGCGCAAGTTACAGAGCCTGGGACTGAAAACTGTGTAAGGTTGGATAAGTATTTTAGGCCTCTTCCTCTTTCACTCCTTGTTTTCCTTTTTTCAAACAAACAAACAAAACAAAACAGAGAGTTATTTGAGTTTCAGGTTTTGGACATTTTAAGCGTCACGCAGCCCATCATATGAAGATTCCACAGGAGTCTTAAGTGGTTTTCAGGTGTCCAGTGTAATGCCTTCATTGACAAGAGATGCTCTTTCCGTCCTGTAGGAATACCTGTTCTATAGGAAATGGGAGCTTGGCTTCTGAAGTAATAAAGAAAGTTGGCCATCAAAATATAATTATCATCAAAATCTAATATCTTAAATATCTCACTCAGTGCTCCGTTTGGGGAGCTTTAGTAGGCATTCTTGATTTTAAAGTGGTCTGAAAGGGATGGACTTAGCTTAGTTCTAGGGGCATGTCCAAATTCCAGTCAAGATTAAAAAGCCAATAAGGTCACCTGAGTTTGTGACACCTGATTCAGCTGAGAAGCAAGCAGAACTTTTGAGCCCTCCTAAACCTGGACAGAAAATTCTTACTCGCTTTTAGGCTAGTAGCATTTTTGGTTTGAGAACATCTCTTCTTTCCTTCCTCATTTTCCCCTTCCTGGTTTCTGAGTCAGAAGGTGACTTAAATATAGGCGGTTATCTCGGCAAGAAACAATTAAAAAGCTATTGTCCTTTTCAACAAAATCAAAGGATTCTGTAAGAAATATTACAAGTGTTGATGGAAAAATAAAACAAAATGAACACACACACACGCACACAGACAACCCCCAACTCTCATCCTCAAGAAACTGCCACAATTTATTCTGGGACCAAATTAGAGTGACCATGGCCTAGAAACACCAAGTTCAGTGTGGAAATAGCTACATGAAGTTGTATCATTTTGCAGAACAAAGCAAGTCAAATCAAGGTGAGCTTACAATACAGAAGTGTGTACATATATAAGGCGGCCACAGCAAGTGGAGGTAGCTTTGCAGTAGCCTCAGAAACTCTCAGATGACATTTGACATTCTTAGCTTTGGGTGCTCGGAAGCCAGTGAACTGTTAATTAATAGATTCCAAAAGTTGGGGTCTTGCTTGTTTGTTTGTTTTTGTTTTTAATCTATTAGTCACAGAATGGTAATCCCAAAATAGTAACATTCCAATTTTTTTTTAATTTTTAAATTATCATTTTATTCAGCACCAAAAAGTGAAGAAGTTAAGATAGGAGAAAGTATGAAGACAAAGTAACATTCCAATTTGAG
>NC_022028.1:11443150-11481083 GCF_000317375.1 Microtus ochrogaster | reverse complement strand
TCTGGGCTCCCTGTACACCTGCATATAATGCATGCAACCACACACCCATGCACAGAAAGTCTAGCTGACGAATAAATGCTTAAAAGAAGAAAAAGGAAAGAAACCCAACCGGAACAAAAAGGAACTTTCAAGTTAAGTGAAAGACATGGACTGTGTCTATGTTCCTTTGTACAGACAAGAACAAGACCAAAAGTAGACTGAAATATAGCTCAGTGGTAGAACACAAGCTTACCGTGCAAGGCACTTTTGAGTTCCATTTCCAACATCACACACACACACACACACACACACACACACACACACACACACACACGAAACAAAAACATCAAAACAAAAACTGTAAAAGCTATAACCAAAGTGGATGGGAGGTGACTCAGTCATTAAATGTTGTGCTGCTATGTAAGCAGGAGGATCTGAATTTGATCCCCAGAATCCACACAAAAAGTCAGGCTTAGTGGCGTGCCTCTGTAATCCCCGGGCTGAGGGGACAGAGATAAGTACCGTTTGCTGGGCAGCAGCCTCGCTGGACTGATGAGCTTCATGTTCAGTGAGAGACCTGTTTCAAAATGTAAAGGTGAAGAGCAACTCAGGAAAGACATTTGACATTGACTTGACCTCTGGCCTCCTCACACATGTGCATCCGGGGAGAGAGAGAGAGAGAGAGAGAGAGAGAGAGAGAGAGAGAGAGAGAGACTATAATCAAAACCCAAAAGAAGGGTACAGAAAAAAAGTAAGTGGGCAATGAGGCCTTATGACCCACTTCAAAGGATAGGGCAAGATGGTTCTAGAAATGCTCATGCCGCTTCTGCTTTTTTCTATATCTACTTGACAAAATGTGGTGGTTAAGTACACTGTCTTGAGTCCATCCCAGGTAGTTTCTTATTCTCAAACAGTAGCCCTGGGTTCCATCCTCTTACCCAGCATGCAGAGTACCATCTAATAGAAGAAAAATCCAAAAGTAAAACTAATAATCTTCTATTAATCATGATGTCAAGAGCAAAGCCAATAGACAGTCTGTGTTTCTGTGTGTGTATAGCTTCATATAAAACTCTCTATATAGTTATATTATAGTGTATATATAGAGTTATGGTTATAGTCATAGCTATAAGCAGTGGTTTATGAGATTGGCTAACAGTGCAAAGGTTACACAGCTCCACACTATGTGTTTGCAGTTTGGAGAGCTAGGGGAAATCTGTTGTTCATCCAAGAAGCTGCCGGTCTCAGAGCAAGAGGGACAAGTGATGCTGCCCCGTTTGAAGCGAGAGGTCTGAATGCTCCTTGGAGAGTCGCTTCTATGAGCTCACGTGCAAAGGCTGAAGGATCTGGAGTCTGACATCTACAGGTAAAGGCATAAGCAAACAAACAAAAATCCAAAAAAGCAAGCAAACAGCACCGCAGAGTAATGAAGCAGACAGGATGTGTGGCAGTTTTCATCTCTGATAGTCCTTCCCCCTGGATCCAAGCCTATTGGTCAGTGTCTCCCACATTCCCACAGGTGTTCTACGCTCAGTTTATTGACCCACATGTCTACTGTCTCCAAGACACACCTAGAGGCACACCTCACCAGCAAATATGCAGAGCGTGCCTTAGCAGTTCTCTGGGTCTCTCCTAACCCAGACAGACTGACAACCAAAATTAACTCTCACGGGTGTTTGAGAATGA
The DNA here is from genome assembly GCF_000317375.1 of Microtus ochrogaster. Taxonomy (NCBI): domain Eukaryota; kingdom Metazoa; phylum Chordata; class Mammalia; order Rodentia; family Cricetidae; genus Microtus; species Microtus ochrogaster. Next base: position 11,479,421 of record NC_022028.1, on the reverse strand, counting down.
ACCATGGCTTTAAATCAAGAGCAGGACACTCATGAAAGGAATAAGCACGAATGGAGAAGAGTGCTCTTAGAGGTCAAACTCTGAGTCCTCAGAGTAAAATCATATGGCCGAGTGTTGCTATGGAGGTGCGCATCTATGATCCCGGCGCTTGGGAAGCCCGTGCAAGAGGATTGCCGAATACCAGGCAAGCTGGGGATACAGAACAAGACTCTGCCTAGCTCCATGCCCTATTCCTAAAAAAGAGAAGATAGAGAAAAGAAGGAAGCAAGGGAGGGAAGGAAGGGGGAGAGGAGAGAGAAAGACAATATAAAGACCAGAAGCCAGTTCCCAGAGGCTGCCCAGACAGTGGTTGTGCAGACTTTAGCTCCCAGCACAGATGGTGACCTGTCATCAATGAGCACTGTTTCTGTGACTTAATGAATGTCTCCTGGCTTCTTCTGCTGCTACCTGGTGGCCTGAGGTGGCAATAGTCTTTGGTCCCTCATGTCACCTCATGTCCTCTTTTCCCTGAAGCATCTACCTCTTACCCTGGGGACTCTGCTGCTGCCAAGGGTCCACTGTGACATCTATGTGTTTGCAGCCTGCAAGTGTGGCGGAGTTAAACTGTGGAGTGATGAGTAACAGCATCCCCAAAAGAAGATACCACTGGGAGATGGTCCCCCCTTTTTTCCTTCAAATGGACTGTGGAGAAAAACAACTTTCCACTTCGTTCTTGAGTCTGGCTGCAGAATTTGAAGCGGTGACCTTCTCAGGAATCCCCTTCATCTGTTTTTGCTTCTTTCCCTTTCTTGCAGACTCCTCCTACTCCACTCTTAAGCAGTAAGATAGATGTCGGCTTTGAAACATAGTCTAGGAGAGCCATCTTCAGATTGGAAAGGCTCAACATGTCTCCAGAAACTGGCTGGGGAAAAAAAAAACTGAGTCGTGTGATATTAGAATATAAGATAAATAAAATAGAGTAATAGTAAATCACTTACAAAGGAAAAAAAATTACAAACTGGCATCAGCATCCCAGAGGCTTGATGGTAAGAGCACAGCCAGCATCAGCATCCCAGAGGCTTGATGGTAAGGGCACAGCCAGCATCAGCATCCCAGAGGCTTGATGGTCAGGGCACAGCATCTCCAAGGCTGATAATCAGCCAAACTACTCCCTTTCAATAAAAGATACCTGAGAGTTTACTCCAACAAAGCAGGCATCCAGTCGAGGAAAAGACAGTCAGGAGCCCCCAGTGTCAACCCGGAAGAACAAAGAAGGGAAGGTGTAAGATAAAGGTATGCACAGACTAGATACTGAGCCAGACAGGTGAGCAGAGTAAAGGGCATCTGTGAACAGGATGAACTGAACTCTGCAAGATTGTCTTTGTTGCCAAATAATAAAGAACTAAAGGTAAGGGAAGCTCTTAGATAGTTCTAGAAACCATGGACGAAACATACACCAAAAAGCCATTTAAAGAGTATGAGATTACAATATTGGGTAAATTTTAAATGTTTTGTAAAATAAAAGGACAACAAATGATAAAATGCAACCCCAGGACTTGGGAGGTAGAGGCAGGAGATGGCCACTTTAAAGCCAGCCAGGAGTGATTTAAGGTCAGCTGGGACAACACAGAGAAATCTCGTCTAAAAACACAAAAACAAAAAAACAACAGCAACAACCAAAAATACCCTAAAGGAAACAAAACCAAGACGAAAGAAAACAAGAGAGGTCCACTTGACTTTGATGTTGGTAAATGGCCAGTGGTACCACAGAGCTCATGGATTTGGAGGAGGAAGACATAGTTTTGTTCAGTAGTTAGCCGAATAATAAAATACTGTTGATATTTAACAATAATAATAACAATAATAAATACCATTTGCTGCTTTCCTTTAGCATGAATCTCTCTATACATTCTGGAAAGATGGTAACGATATTGACAATGTCTAAGTTAGCCGGGAGAAAGTAGGAGGTGGGAAAGGGTGGCAGAGTGCTCCCAGCCTCAGCCTAAGAAGTGGACAGTAGAGACAGCAAGTTTAAATTTGATAAAAAAACAAAAAAAGAATTAGAGATTTACTATTTGTTACTTAAGTTCCATGGGCATAGTACCAATGGTAAACACTAAATGCGGAGGGGGAGGGCGTGGGGCTGAGAAGGCAGCAAGCATCATCTGTAGCATGAAGCCCACTGAGACAGGAGTAGAAGTGCGTTCCCGATGATCTCAGCGCCTCACAGCACGGACTGCGGTGGTCAAAACGACGTCTCGGAAGTCTGGCTAGGGAAGAGCTAGGCAAGGGAACACAGAGGCTTTTTATAAGTTTCAAGACTCTTGATTTGTTCACTGTGCATGTCTCACATTGACAAGCCTAAATATGAAGTTATTTTTAAAAGCTGCCAGCCTCTATAAGGCCAATTAAACCACAGGAACTGAGAATGCCTTTGGCCTAGAGCCCAGTGCAAATTTAACAGGAGGTACCTGGGGGCAGAATCGCAAGGGGCTTTATGAGAACAGTGGGGCAGAAGGCACACTAGGAAGGCACAGGAAGATAAAGCAAAGTAGGGAGGTCGACTTAGCAAATGGCAGGGAGGGGATGTGTTCAACTAGGAATCCCAAGCCTGGGAATCACTGATGAGTTAGGTCAGTGGTTTTCAACCTGTGAGTCAAGACTCTTTGGGGGTCAAATGGCACCTTCACAGGGATTCTTAAAGACCACCATGAAATGCAAATGTTTACATTATTATTCATAACAGTAATAAAAGTAGTTATAAAGTAGCAACACAAATCATTTTATGGTTGGAGGTTACCACAACATGAGGAACTGTATGAAAAGATCACAGCATTAGGAAGGTTGAGATCCGCTGGCTAAATGACTGGTCTGGACTTGGAACCGTTTGTGTCTCAAAGATAATTCCTCTGCGAAAGAAGCAGCTTCTGCTGAGACAGAACAAAGAAGCAGACTAGAGGCGGGTTCATTGGCTGAACTCCCCCCACCCCTTCCGCACCCCTCCTGAGTACTAAGCAGTGCTCTGGCAAGAGAGGGAGAAAGCAATATTCATTCAAAATTGGAGTCTGGCCAGGTAGGCAAGAAAGGTGAGGTACAGGCATATTCTAGAAACCCAAGAGAAAGCGTGAAATAGCAGGCCAATTAGCAAAAGGTGTATTAATCAAAAGCCAATTTTGCAAATGGTAAAAAGCATTTCAATTATGTAATGAGCAATTCTTTTAAATGCAAAGCAACATGTAAAAGGGGTGTTGCGTGGTGCAATTCAAATAACTAGCTGAACATAAAATATGCTTACACTAAGTGATTCATTAACTTGGACTGAAGGTGAATGCCACAGGCTGCCTGCTGAGGCTGAGGCTCAGACTTCAACAATTCCTATCCAAACTCACTGAAGAACAGACAAAGACTAAACAGAGAAGCCTAGCTGGGGCAGAAACCTCTTGGTTAGCTTCCAGCTAGATCCGGAAACATTTTATAAGTGCTATGGGATAACTCCATAGCATTAGAAAAAGAGTCATCAGAACATGGAATGTTCGGGAAAAGGCTTGATACTCTTGGAAGCAACCCATTGGGAACTGCAGGAACTAGATTCTGCTTTACTCAGATTTTTTTTTTTTTTGACTGGTATTTGACAATTCTGGTCCCTTTCCCAGTCCTTGGCGAGTCTTGAATGAAGGCCTAGGCTTAGAAGGAATCTTGCCATGTGATGCTGAACTTGGTTCAAACTTCTCCTTCTGCATTGAGTCCTGCTTCCAACCAAGGTCTTAAAACCTGACAGTCTTGAACTTGTGACAAGAAACTATCCGTATGGGGTGTGTAGGGGGCTACAGGGCATTCCCAAAGGAGGTTGGCATCTTCTACCTTGCATGTGAAGGCTGAATAAAAGTCTGTCTGGTACCGGAGACTAATTCTGGCCTTGTACTATGGTTCTTTAGAGAGACAGAACTTATAGAATGTATATATATAAAGGGGATTTATTAGAATGACTTGCAGAATATGGTTCACCTAATCCAACAAAGGCTGTCTATAAATGGAACATCCAAGAATCCAGTTGTTGGTTCATGAGGTTGAATGTCTCACCTGGTCTTCAGCGTACACTCTAATCCAGGAGAAGGGGGGAACTTATTAGTGAGAATAAGCAGGCAAAGAGAGCAAGCTTCCTTCTTCTGTGTCCCTTATGGAGGCTGCCAGCAGAAGGTTAAAGGGGGATCGTCACACATCAAAAGATCCTTATTAAAAGTTGATCTTCCCATTTCAAATGATTTAATTGAGAAAATAAATCCCTTGCTGGTGAACCCAGCCACTTGGGCTTTAATTAGTTCTAGATGTAGTCAAGTTGACTACACAGGCCTCTGTTTCCAGCGGCTGTTAAGAGCAAGTGCCGAAACACTACTTACCGAAGCATTTACACAAGTACTTTGTGGTGAAGGGGGAGCTGAGGGAGAAGGAGACTTGGCCTTTGTGACTCTGGCTGACAAAGGCTTCGGAGGTCTGTGTGGTGGCTTCCGCATTGGGCTTGGTGACTCCTGGGACAATTGCCCAGTTATTGACCGTATCTGCTGCCTTGCATTGTGAACTCTGTACAGTGAGAGACACACACACCTTTGTTTGCTGCTTTATGCACTAGAATATTTGCTTAGGACTGTTTTGTGCTCTGAACTTTGCTATAGAGAGGTGGAAAACCTAACACAGACAAGGCTAATTCCTTTTCCTCTAAACCGCAGTGTACTTTAACTGCATCCCCTTTGAGATTTTTTTTTTTATTGTTGCTGTTTTTCACTTTGAACCATAGTTATTTATTTGAATGTCATCGCTTATCTTGGGCTTTTGGCTAGACCTTTAAAAAATGGCTGTGGTGAGTATATTTGATATAAAAATGTGTTTTTCCTAGTTCCTCAGAGAGAGCCTCTTTAAAAAACCTGAGTTGGTTACGTCATATAAAATTTTGAAGTTGTCCCTATGCAGGCATGGGAGACTGCCTTCTTTTATAATAGTAGAACATCTGCAACATTGTGAGTCCAATTAGAGGTTGTCCCTTTTAGCCCAGGCCTGGCCTTTCCAGTGTATCTGGGTTAGATTTCCACTCCCACCATAAGTGTGTGAGACAGCCTGACTCATATAGCAGAAAGGTCATCTTCGCTTGCGGTTTGGAAAGTTTTAATCTGTGGTTAGATGGCCCCATTGCTTTTGGCCTTTGTCCAGGCAGTCACATCCTAAAGCAAACTGCTTATTTTATTAATGTAAGGAACCAAAGAGAGAGAGATGAAAGATAGGTTCCTGCTATCCTCTTTAAGGGCTATGCTCAGTATCCAGACAACTTTCCGCTAACACCTCCCACTTAATGGCTTCATCGTTTTCCATCGGTACCACTGTAGGTGTTTGTTTATTATTTACTTTTTGTTCTTTGGGGGCCTACCACCCAGATCCCGAATAAATACATGGGGACTTAATCTTATGGATGTATGAATGTCTGGCCTTAGCTTGACTTGTCTCTAGGCAGCTTTTCTTAAATTATCCTTCTATCTTTTGCCTCTTGACTTTTACCTTTCTGTATTCTATATGCCTCTCTTCCCTTCTTGCTGCATGGCTGGCTGTTTGGCTGGGTGGCTGACCCCTGGAGTCCTTTTCTCCTTGTCCATGTCTCCTTTTCCACCTCCTTCTCTCTCATATTTATTCTCTCTGCCTGCAAGTCCCACCTATCTCTCTCCCCTGCCTAGCTTCTGGCCATTCAGCTCTTTGTTAGACCAACCAGGTGTTCTAGGCAGGCAAAGTAACACAGCTTTACATTGTTAAACAAATGCAACATAAAAGAATGCAGCACATCTTTGCATCATTAACCAAATGTTCCACAGCATAAACGAATGGAACACATCTTAAATTAATATTTTACAACACTCACTAATTGGGCACCACGTACTACAATGTTCTTTGGAGAACACATCCAAACAAAAGCAACATAACAGATACCACCAATGACCAGTAGGAGGTACTAGTTATTGCGTATGGAAGTTCTGAAGCTAGTTAGGAGAATGTGATTTTGGGTTAAAAGTCAATCAGTTCTAGTAACGCTTAGACTACTCTACGTGGCAATTAGGACTAAAGGAGAAGCAAAAACTCTTGGAAAAATATGAAGATGTATAGTGAAGCAGGGTGGGCATGGTGATGCATGCCTGTATTCTCAGCATTCAGCAAGCAGAGACAGAAGGGTTGAGTGTTCAAGGCTGTTCTGGGAGAAATAGAATAGCTCCTGGCCAGCCTTGGCTACACAATGAGTTCCTATATTAAAAACAAGCAAACAAGAGTTAGTGAAAAATAAGGCATGGCTTAACATCTAGTAATTCTGACCCTCAAAGTAGTGATGGTGTTTTACTGGGCTTGTTTGGTGGTCAACCAGATGCCTTCATCAGCTGGTGTGCAGTTTCTCTAGCTGTCTTGTAGGAGGGGCCATTGTGGTCCTCTTTCAATCTGTGGAAGCTCAGGGGAACAGAAATATTGGGAATTTACAATAACACTCTCCAGGGATATAGTCATCTGTGCTGCATGGTTAGTTGACCATCATGTACAGAAAGTACCCTGCCAGTATCCAACTAGGATCAACTCAAGGGAATCGATTATTCTACAGAGCTACCCATAAGTCCACACTGCAGGTAGGGTCCAACAGGGACAAAGGCCTTAGCTTCATTCTCTGCCCTGCTGACCTTGGTCCTTTCACTCTGAGAGCAGCTGCATCTCCATAAACCACGCTGCTGAAAACCCAGCCTTAGATACATAATTCTATTATGACACAATTAGGTAGTTCAAAAGTTGAGGAAAGACTAGCATAGTGGGGAGACAGGGTCTGGGAGCTGTTCCCTGCGGCATTCCCATCCAGACTATGATTTCATCTCTAGCTCCTTAGCATAGTGCCTGGCATTCACAAAGTGTGCAGCAAATTTTATTTTCTCTGTCAAATGAATTCGACTTGGAGTTCATCGAGTTTGAAAAAACATCAAAGCATCCGCCTGAGACACAGAATGAAGACCCAAGAAGGCCGCTCGCTATGACTAGAAATTCAGAGCTTTTTACAGGCAAGGAAGCGATTCAAGAAAGGGGCAGTAATTAGTGTCAAGTGCAAATGAAATCTGACTCTTTTCAGTGTAAAGCAGCCAGCATTTGTCTTTATCTCAATTAGGTACCTAATTCTCATTACTCTTAATCGATGAGCTACGATTTTCTAGTAATGTCTGGGCACAATTCCAATTAGTGAGTTTTGTTCACTGCTAGTAAGTAGGGTGGGTGCAGAAGAAGATCGATGATAGGTTAGAGAAGTATTCGTAGACTTTGTCTGTCTTCTTGTGACAAATAATAGAACAAGCCACCACCGTGAGTCTTAGAATAAGAAAGTCACCTTATACCGAAGAGGAATTCAATACTCATTTTTCATCATTAAAATATTGCATTTTCTAAAATTATAAATAAGGAAAAGATACATAGCACTGAGTTGCTCCAAAGGTGACCTTTTTCATCTTTAAAAAAATCTTTCTTTTATATTTTGAGATTATAATGCAACTATATCATTTCCTCCCTCCAAGCCCTCCCATATGCCTCTCTCTGCTCTTTCAAATTCACGGACTCTTTTTTTCATTACCTGTTGTTGTTGTGTTTGGTGTGTGTGTGTGTGTGTGTGTGTGTGTGTGTGTGTGTGTGCTTATATATCCTTTAATACATAAGTACAACCTTCCCAGTCTGTTTAATGTTAGTTTTATGTGTGTTTTCAGGGTTGGCCATTTGCTAGTGTGTATAAATATAGGTCTCCACTATCTAAAGGAAGATGATTTGAGGTGCTCTCAACTCTAGTTGTACAGTTGCATCCCATAAACCGTATCTAGATATAGCTCTTAATAACACCCCAACAACCCCCACATTAGATGTTTACACTTTTCAAGTATTTATAGACTGGCATCTTTCCTTCCTCATCTTTTCACAAATATGAACGTATTTTATGCCTATAATACTTCTTAATAATCAATTTCCTTAATATTAAGCTACTTTTTTTAGTTCATCCAATTTGTATCCATATTTTGATATAGGGCTAATGAAAGAAAATGAGCTACCTCAGGCACAACTTATCCAGAGATTTTTTTTTTGAAAGTGCATGAACTTATATCATCCAATAAAAGTGACTTACATCTGCTGAATTTATTAATATTCTTTGAAAACTCATGAATAATTCTACATATGATATTCAAAAAACTCTATGCTATTCCTTCTTTATCAGCAATCAAGAAACAAATAGGAATTAGATGAATTTAGAAAATATTCCTGGGTTTTATTTCTAATTATGCAATATTGGACCATATGTCATCTTTCCATAATCTGTCATTATGTCTCCTTATTCTTCCAAATGGGGACTATCCGGAAACGGAAAAGGTACTGTGCTCAGTCCAGATTGTTCAAATGAGAGCAAGTTCCTTCAAGCTTCACTTTCAGTCCTTAAGCAGGTTGTCTTCTTTTCCATGGCACTTTAGTTGAGCACAGAGGGTCATTATTTTGACAGCTTAATGATCTGATCCCTTTTGCTTATGACTTGAGACTTGAGAATCTTAGGGCCGTCTTCATTTTTTAAACTTTTATTTATCTTATTTATTTGTGTGGGTGCAAGTGTGTGGGCATGCATGCGGAGGTCAGGGGACAGCTTGGCAGAGGCCATTCTCTTTCTCCACCATGTGTCTCAGGGATCAAATTCAGGTTGTCAGGCTTAGTAACAAGGTTTTTCCCACTGAGATTTCCCTCCAACTCTGATATCGTGTGTGTTGTGTGTGTGTGTGCTGTAGTGTGATGTTTTATAGCCATAATATGAAATGTCCAGTGTTTTCCTCCTCCAATAGGTTTCTTCAATTTATACCCTATATTTATATGTTGTACATTTTGAAATCAATATATGTCCCTTCTTCATATAAGACATTCACTTGTCTCACTGTTACCAACAAGGGCACACTAATGCTGGACTGACACCTGAAGGTCCCTTTCTGTGAGTTTCAGGCTTCCCTGTGTACCTTTCTTGTCTATGAAGTCTTTTGAGGGGTCCCCAGAGAATTAATTGTCCCCTTATTGCTTTAATGTATACTTTCATGATAATACCTGTTTTACTCAATGATCTGTTCTTGTTTACATGCCAGTGTCTCCCACACATCGTTATGTGAGCTTGTTTCTCCCCTGCTTAGTGACCAACAAGAGTCATCATATTAGCCAGGCAGTGATGGTACACGCCTTTTATCCCAGCACTCAGGAGGCAGAGGCAGGTGAATCTCTGTGATTTCAAGCCCAGCCTGGTCTACAGAGCTAGTTTCAGAACAGCCAGGGCTACACAGAGGAACCCTGTCTGGGAAAAAAAATAATCATAATAAAGAAATAAAAGAGTGATTTTAATGACTAAATGTAGAGTAGCACTGAAGGAGGTTTTATACAGACAGGATCCACTAGCAAGTAGGAGATGCATCTCCTGAAAGTACATTTCAGAGCAAACACGGGCCTTTAATCAGATGGTTCCTTTGAGGTGGCTTTGGGTAAATTGAGAAGGACCATAAAGGACTTTGTCCTGTGGTTCATACAGGGCCCCGTGTTCTTTTAGAACCGGAAGCAATCAAGGGAGGAAGTGAAATGGTTAGATTTAGAATGATGTGGGAACACACAAGAGTCGTATCAGAGGTGACAGAAAACAGACTCCTGGCTTTATGGTATCATCTGACGAGTCAGTTATTCCTCTAGAGTCAGAGTTTTCCTCTTAATATTTACATAAGATAAACAAGGTGGTATTTCTTTACTTGCACAAAATACCCTTTTCTATATTGACTCCACATAAATCAGAAAATAGAAATCACCTCAGAAACCTCACATAGAGGGACTTGCATACAAAAGACTGATTTTTAAAAAAAGGATTGTGGGGTCAGACGGTGGTGGCACACACCTTTAATCCCAGCCCTCGGAGGCAGAGACGGGTGGATTTGTGTGAGTTTGAGACCAGCCTGGTCTACAGAACAAGCTCCAGGACAGACAGGGCTGTTACACAGGGAAACCGTGTCTTGAAAACCCCCCAAAATAAAAGGTGTTATGGGATCGGCAAGATCAGTGGGCAAAGGTGTTTGTCACCAAGCCTGGTGACCCGAGTCCCATCCTTGGAAACTATATGGTGGAAAAAGGGAATCGTCTCTGCTCCGATCTTCACAAGCATGCCCTGGTAAATGTGGCCACACAGTCAGTCCATCAATAAATGTGAATGTTGGAAAGCCTGACGGAGTACAAGCTTTGGAAAAAAGAGCCAGTGACTGCAGGAAGTCCCTGGGAGCTCCTCACTGGATGCACACAGTGGAGACCTAGGATGTCACTCACCCAGGGACACTGCTGGAGGCAGAAACCACACCACTGCCAATTTTACTGGCAGAGTTGCCACGACCCTGAAGGCCTTGGGGCTGGAAGAGTAGCTGGGTGACTGAACACTAGCCTAGCAGGAACAAAGTTCTGAGTGTAGGCTCCAGCATTGCAAACCATTGGTGACCCGAGGAGGGCCTTGAAAGCCTGGGAGCATGCAGCTGGTTGAGGTAGGATTGCTTTTCTGCCAGGACCCTCAACTGTGTCACAACCATAGGCAGTCACTTAAGCCTCAGGCCACCCACTGCTTTCAAACACAGTCATAGTTTTAAAGGGGAGGGGGACGGTCTCTTTATTTCTCTCTTGCCAATATCCTGTGGCTGCCTCTTTGTGAAAGACTCCTTACTCAGAAGTCATTAGGCTAGGAAATTTGGGGAATTCAGTTTTCTATGTTTCAGTCCCAGAGCATGAAAGAACAGAAAGAAAATCAAGGCGGGGGCGGGAGAGGGGGGGAGCGGGACCAGTGAATGTCACGCATGCGTAGTCAGCCAAATCTTCAGCACAATTCCAGTTCTTTCCTGTCTGCCCTGGAAATGACTGCAGCATGTTGAAGTCAGGCATCAATGGTTCCTTATCATGTGTAACCTGGCAAACTAGTTTTTCCTTCTTAAACTTTCTGGATACTTCTCTAGATCAGTATTTCCCAGTCTGTATTTCGTAACACATATCTGAAAAACCAGCTCCAAGGACAAATGAGTTTTGGAAACTTCACTTTATACATCCCGCTTGGAATTTCACACTTTAGGTTGGCGTGTAAAGACTAGAAAACTGTCCATTCCAAAGTGTGTTTGACTCTTCTTGGCTTTGCAGATGTGTGCCAGAGTGAACACAGTGGTCACAGTATCTGATACCTGGAGTTTAAGATGGCGAGACAGAGAATAAAGTGTGTGTGTGTGTGTGTGTGTGTGTGTGTGTGTGTGCGCACGCGTGCATGTGCGTGCATGTGTGTGCGTGTGTGTATGTGTGTGTGTGTGCGTGTGTGCGCGTGTGTGTTCATGCGCACTCACCGTTGCACGTGTGTTTTCAATTAAAGGGAGTGAAGTGATGGAAAGTTCAAAGGAGCAGTCTGAAGAGAAGACATGGTCAGGACATACCTTTTGCGGAAGGCTGAGACCTAAACAAGCAGATGGAATCACCGATGCTCAGAGTCCTCAGCAGTCCATGCATCAGGCACGGTTAGCAAGCTGTTCCTGGATCCTGATTAGTTCCATTGAGAGTATACATTTATAACTTATGAAGCAATTTGATAAGACCACATTTATGTCTGTTAAATCTGAAACTAAAAGTCTTTAATCTTTTTCTAATAGTTTTTTTTTTCTTTTGCTGTCTTTTACAAAGGTATAATTACATGGCAGATTCACAAGGAAAAAAAAATCCTTCCCCACTCATAGTCTGAAAGGCTCTTTGTAAGCGAAGTCAGTCACAGCTGCACAAGCCCCCAAGAAAGAGGCTGTTGAGTTGGAGGAGCTGACAGGAAGCTGGTGAGTGGGAGTGGAGCTCTGTGTTATGTGCAGAGCTCTGAGGATGAGAGCAAGAGCGAGCATGGGTCACAGTCCAGGCAGCGGAGTCCACTGAAGAATCATAAACAACTCAAACTGATAGAGCACGGATTTTTTTTTTTTAAAACAACCATTGAGTGCTTTCTGGGTAGTGAGAGGAAAAGCATGAAACAGGTTGACCAGGTCAGAGCCTTTCCCACGTTTGTTACAGAGAGGAGGGGGCTGGATTGCGGTAGGGATGGGCAGGAGTAAATTACCTGGGAGAACTAAATGAGCTGGCCCATGTATTGGGGACAAATCAGAAGAAATGGGACACAGTTGAGGGAGCAGTATCCACCCAGGACACCCCAAGACCAAGTTCTCTGCACAAAGGAGACTTATTTGCCCCAGAGGGACGAAGGTCAGGAAAGAAAAGATAAAGATAGGAATATGAGGACAAGGGAGAAGGGGAAGGGAATGAGTGGGGGCGGGGGGCAGGAGGGATATTTGTCCCAGAGGAACTAAGTAAGTACTGCCTCTGGTTAGAGAGGAGACAGTCATGACACATAGGAAAATGGCAGTTTACAAAACCCAGTGATAGAATGAGGTGTTTAATTTTAACTGGGTATGTTAACTAGGGCAGTCACAGGGGGCTTTTGATTGCTGGACTTCAATACTTTGACAGCCAGACCTTGGTAGTCAGCCTCAGGGGAAGGAAGTGGCCAAATAAGGAAATAGACCTTGGTGGCTAGCTTTAGGACTATAATCTAATGGCTTTTAGCAAGGCAGAGGGACTGGGGAAAAGGGCAAGGCCTGCCAGAGACATGTTTGCCCTGCTTGGGCTGGCTAGAGCCCCTTCAATACTTTTAAGAATCTTCTATCTAGAAGGATCTCTAAAAATGTGTGCAAAAGTCCACGACAGTCGTGATAATGCTATGGAAGAATTATAAATCGAAAGAGGGTCTGTAGAAGGCAGTGTGTGAGGCTTCTTAGAAAGCATGACGTTGAGCTGGGCTTGGGGTGCAAAAATTAAAAAAAAAAAACCTATCTATAAGCACTGTGCATATTAGCCCCATACACATACATCTCACTTTTGTATCTATATTAGTCTCTCTATATTATTCTCTGAGTTCATAGTTCTGACCTAATTCCAGGTCAATACAGACTGATCTGTTCTTTGACAACTAGAAACCAGGTCCCAATGGTTTACAATGTATTTCCTTATTTGTATAATTCTATGTTACCCAAGACATCACAGAACTGCTAATTCATATTCCTGTTGGAAACATTATTTAGAATGTATTTGAACATTTTTATCTTTAGTTTCTAATAGCATCCTACCAAAATACTGATTTCTGAGATTCCTTAGTTAATTCTGTCCTCTATCTGTTTCGCTGTGGTGATTATTCAGAGGTAAGGTTGCTAACGTTTGTTTGACTTTGTATTCCATGTCACAGTGCCTCGCCTCGCCTGACCAAGAGTGAAATGCTCTCCCGATCGTGGTTTCTTCCTCAGGCTTTGACAAATGCTTAGGGTTGTCTACCTACTGCCACAGTCACGGCACAGAGTGGCCCTGTCACCTCAGTATCCTTTGTGTTCGTCCCTCTGCAGAGAGCCACTCCCCCTACCTCTAAACAGTTACCTGTTTTGTTTTAACTTTGTATAAATGAAGCAAAACAATGGCCTTTTAAATCTGGCTGCTTGCACTTGGCAAAGTATATTTGGGATTCACCAGTGTGGTTACAAGTAGCAATAGCTCATTCTTTTTTAATGGTAACTAGTATTTAACTGATTGGCTTCGCCTAGTTTTATCTGCTCATAGGCTGGAAGACATCTGAGCTGTATTATGAATAGAGATACGATAGACACTCAGGTATAGGATTTACTCTCTAAATTCTTTTGGGTAAAGACACCTAGGAGGGGTGGAATCTTTTCTCCCTGTTTTTCAGTCTGGTTAATTACCACGGGCAGGGGTCCAGAGTTAATTGGTGCTTTTACAGGGCTCAGCATATACAAAGGTTCCGGCTCTTCCTGCAGCTCCCTGCCTGTGGCTCTCACTCCTTGCATGTCAATTTGACTGACTCATAGTTTGTTTGTTTCCATATGTTGTCACCCGCTCCTACCAGTGTTTACCCATTTCTGAGTTCCTTTCTGTTCCATGACATAGTTTCTACATCTGTGGACTGCCTGAGATTTTCTGTTTGGTGACTTGCGACTTGTTTTATGACCTGTGATCTACCATTTAAAGCCAAACACCTGGTTTAGGATATAGAGACAAGGAAGCCAAGTGCCTGCTGGAAATGGGTACAGGTGTCCTGCTGCTGGAATTCTAGAGCTAGTTTGATTAAGAGTTGATGGAGGTGGGTCTTGTATTTTATCTGTTGCTTTCATTGGTTAACTAATAAAGAAAACTGCTTGGCCTGATAGGGCAGAATTTAGGTAGGGGGAGTAGACAGAACAGAATGCTGGGAGAAAGAAGCCGAGTCAGGCAGTCGCCATGATTCTTCCACTCCAGACAGATGCCTGGTAAGCCACCTCATGGGCTACACAGATTATTAGAAATGGGTTAGATCAATATGTAAGAGCTAGCCAATAAGAGGCTGGAACTAATGGGCCAGGCAGTGTTCAAAAGAATACAGTTTCTGTGTAATTATTTCAGGTATAAAGCTAGTCATGCGAGTGGCCGGGTGCCAGAAACGTAGCCCTGCCGCTCCAATCACAACAAAGAGTTGGCTCTCCTTGATTCCCCCTTGGTGCTGTACTGGGATCAGATTCCTTTGCAGAGTGGGGTGGGGTGGGGTGAGGTGGGGTGTGCCTGTGACCCCAGCCTGGGAAAGATGACCAGTTAGAGGCTAGCTTTAACTAATAATAGCAAGATCCTGTCTCAAATAATCAAAACAGCTCCCCTCACCCCATAAAACACAGATGCGCGCACACGAACACACAAACACACACACACACATACACACACACACGCACACACGCACATGAACACACACATCTTTGTCCCATGTAGCAGCACTATTTTCCAGTTGGATGCTCTTTGCCTGGAGTTCCTTCTCAACATTTACTGTGATCTTGGTCTTCTAGCAATACCCGCTGTTACCTGTGACTTACTTACAGGGCTGGCGACAGGGAGGGTGGCTCTCCATGGCAAACATTCCCCTTGGATGGGCACTGCATCTAGGGTTGTGGCCCTCTTCATCCTCCTACTTATCATGCAGATAGAGTAGTAGGCAGAGCTCAACCAGGGCTAGGGTGTCTAGACTTTCTCATTCCGTCAGGGATTGCATCATTTTTTAGCACTGAATATTCTAGAAACAGAATGATTATTTTCTGTTTCTCCATTTCTGTGAGTTTCCACGAATCTTAAGCATCTCTGTGTTTTTTACTACTGTACCCCACATAGACGAAGGCTTTTGTTCCAGAGGATAGATGTAGGAGGAAGGTCCTGCCTGGTTGAGAATTTTCCTTAGACCGAGGTGGCAACCATGCTCTCCCTGTGCACGTGACCAGGAACACACATAAATGGTGGGGTTGGTGGACTGCACTCCCCAGAAAAGTGCACCCTCCCTTTTACCCAAAGTCCACAAGGGCTGAACACTTGTCCCTCCGCCCACATTCAAGCTCTACTTATCCCACTGAGAGGCTAAGTGTTCTTTATCAGGGTTGTTCACGGCTAGTCTCCTTTCTTTCCCTGCAGATGCTTCTCCAGCCTTAGATGGTAGATTTGTCAATTGTTAATATGCTTTCAAGATCTTCTTTGAATTTTGTTGTTTTGTACTAATAAAAGTAATTTCAATTACACATTACACACACACTCAGCTCATTCCTGCCATATGATGGCATCATTGGCTGTCCAAATCAGACATTACAAGCAGAGCTGGTTGTAGTTTTAAGGGACAAGCCTGAAGAAACAGGTTTCTTTTTCATGCAGCACAAGACTATACTGTGGAGTTTCGTTGGCTTGAAGCACATTGGCCACCATACTGGCAATACTTTCCTAATGATGTTATAGGTACTTGACAAAGATTAATCTATTGATTAGGTTGGAGACCTTAGGATCCAATCCCTTCTCAAAGTTATTCAGCTGGCCACAAAGCCTGTATTGTGTAAGCCTACAAGATAAATTTTAGGTCTAAACTATTGTATGTAAATTTGGCTTTGTTGTAGTTAATTCAACAAACGAAGAGAGAGCAGAGCAATTTGGACATAGAAATATAAAGATACATTAAGTGTCTTGTAAGTTAATTCCCGAGTATTTTCAATGCACAAGTGTCAGTCATGCTAACAGATCCACAAAAATTCTCTGCTGGTCTTTCTCCACCATGGTATGTCCTCAGATATCATTAACATAACATTTTAGACCAACTAATGTGATGAGCATTATAATGTTCATTTAATTTACAGCTGTTATAACACCACCGTGGTCAAGAGTGTCACATTACCTAATAGTAAATGAAGACTTTCTTTGACTCATAAGTATTATAAATATGATTTGCTGGTTTTGTGGCACTCAGAAATATTTATCTAACTATACTGATCTTTGCATATTTGTATATTTGACCTTACCAAATATCCAGGCATATGATATGATTGCAAAAAAAACCCTCTCTTTAAAATGTAGACACTATCACCTTTAACTTGTATAATTTTTTATTAAATAATATTCACACATACTAATTTCATGGTTGCTTTGGATACCAAACCATTACAAGCAATTGAAGTAACTATAAGAATGCTTCTGGAAGAATTCTGTGTAACGACTTAATTTAGATTTCTATTGTTTTAATCCCTAATAGAATTTTGTTTAGCTAGGCATGGTAGCTATCAATATCAATATCAAATCTATGGACATCAAGGCAGGATAGTTATAAGTTTAGGGACAGCCTAAACTACATAGGAAGACCCTGTCTCAACAAATAAATTAAAAAAAACCCACCATGTTTGTCTTGCACATAATATAAAATAACTTTTTGGTATGAATTCTATAAGATGCAATACATGTGAAGATTTATGGAAGCACCAATACATCAGCATACATGAGCTCTGTTCCCACCAGTGCTGCCTTAGTAATCTTTCCTAGCCCCACCCCAATCCCCTTTCCTCAGCTCATGGAAGTTGATTCTCTTCTTCCTTGCTCTCATTTTCCTTTTCTCGAAGAGGATGTTAGTGGAGTCCTGGAGGCTGCGACCATCTAAGACTGACTTCCGCCATTCAGGATGCTGCTTTTGAGTCCTTATCCTTGTTATGATGGTGTCAACAGTTTGTTCTAGAATCCCCGAGTAGTGTTGTTTGGGTGGGTGTGCTTACCAGTGGCTTCTTCTGGTGGATACTGAGAGATGATGAAGCCAGTGAAGGCACTGGGATCATCTGCTGATATCCATTATGTTTTTATTTCTCTAGGTTTGCGGTTGTCTGTTTTCACCACTGTTATTAAGTGCTTGAGAGGAACACCTTTAAAGGAGGACAGGTTTTGGGGGCTCTATTAATGCAGTTAGCATCCTTATGATCCATTTGCCCCTCAAGAGGGACACCAGCTGAGAACCAAGCATTTAATATATAAACTTTTTGAGGGGGCAATTCTTATCTCCCATATAAAGAGGTTAAATAGAACTGCTGAGACATTGAGGAAGTACACGCCTAACTTTCTGATAAACTAATCACCTGCTTCAGACTGTATTAACCATTTTAGATCTTTCCCTAGCAATGCACTTGGCATCCCCAGGTGTTGATAGGTCAGTGCGGGTGATAAAGACACACTTGCAAAGTTAAGCTCCCACCTTAAAATGAAAACATTGTAAGGGTTCGGTAGGGAATAAGAAGCTATTTTACACTGACATTCATCAATAAATGATCTGGTGATGTTATCTGGCACAGATCAGAAGAAAGTGAGTGGGCAGAGCCACACCCATGGAGGATAGCTGAGAGACTATGGAAATACAACTATAAAAGACCAGGAACTGGGTCACTGAATATTGTATGTCAAAGATATAAATTAGCATGTGACATTTCACAGTGGACCATATAAAGGACATATGACCTTAAATGAAACCCCAGCACTGAAGATTTTTCTATATAAGGCACAAATAAGAAGCATTTATTCAGGGTAATTCCAAGGTTTCAAAGGAAATGACTAAATGAATGAGAAGCAAGTTGAGAAAGTTGCTGGTTCCAGAATGCAGAAAGATCAAGGGGTTAGTTTAGGACAGCTTGCTTGACCAAAGTTGAGGTCCAGCTACCTTTGTATCAGAGCTCCTTGTCTTCTACCCAATAGCCAACATATGATTTTTAAATAAGCAATACTGAAAGTCCAAGATGGCGGGGATGTTTAAGAGGAATTGTGTAGAGAGTAAAGGTGGTCTTAAAGTTGGAAGATGTGAACAAAAGTACTTAATGCATGACCTATGGATGTCATATATCCCGTGACATTGTATGCTGTTTTCCGTGTGGCTGTCCTGACTGGCAATGTGTATCCATGGTAGAGGCGTATTGAAGATGCAAGTGCAGCATCGTCATCAATGCCTATACACACAGAACACACACACATCAGAACACCAAAAAAGGGTGTGGTTTATTTTCTCAGAAGAGTTACAGTCCCAATTTCACTTTAAAAACTTGTCTTTGATTTGCTAGAGAGAGTCGTCAATACAGTTCAACCTCTGAAATATGAGAAGAATATAATCTATTTCCAGATGTTCTGGTCAATGGTAGAAGCTCCTTGGAGGATGAAGATGCAGGTACCAAATGGTGTCCATCGTGGAAGAGGTTTGATATATTAAATATAATATAGCAATGCTTGATGGACCCCTTACGGGTGTCAGTGCAGGGAGAGGAGTGGGTGGATTGGGATGTGGGGGGGTGACAGTGTAGGTTCCTGAAAGCGGTGGGCATTGAGTGCAAAGGCACATCCAGTCACCGAAGTGGTAAATTTAGAAGGAAGACTGACATGTCAGAGAAACTCCGAAGCGTATTCAATGACTTGTAGCAGTTTCAGAAGGAGGCAGAGCAGTGGAGCTCAGACAGCACGGAAGGAGATGCATAATGAGGTGGAAGCACTCCGAACTCCTGTCATTTGTAAGTCGGTTTTGAGCAGAAGATAAAAATAATGCCGTGGCTATAGGCGCCTCTGGCCAAGTGGATCGCTTTTTAGATTAAGGCTGATGGTCACACTCTCGCCCTGTCTCTGTCTCATCCAAAGGTAGGATCACTCATAAAGGAGAAGTTGACAGTGTAAAAGGATGGTAGGTGCTGAGGCAAGGATGTGTTAGATTTCCCTGGAAAGGACAGAAACCTGGATGCCAGGAGTTCTGGTTCAACCTCTGTCCTGAAGACAACTCAGAATAACTTCCAAAACATGAATCTCTTTCTAAAGCTGGCTAAAGTACTCTGGGATGTGTGTGTTTCCACAAGTGTTCTTGGTATGTTTGGATCGACTTTTTCTACTGAATTTATTTAGTTTTGTTTCTTCCCTGAGAACATCTCATGCTACAATCTCCTGTCAGTCACTATGAATAAGTATATTCCTTGTGAAACTTGCCACTGTGCTTTGCATTATACGCATGGTACACCGATTGGCCTCTGCTCTAAATAACTAGAAATGACATTTTAATGATTAAAATAGAACCTTTAAAGTACTTCATTGAGAATTATTTCATTTAGATTGCTACAACTCTTAGGAGCAAGTCCATAAATCTATTATACTCTTTATATTTTTCTTTTTATAAAAACACACAAAAAAAATAGAGAAAACTTTATTCTCAAATGGACTACTCAGTGAATTGAAAGGGTGACCATAACTTGGAATTCATGCTGTTGTTTTGGGGTGGGGGCAGAAAATAACAGGGTGACCTAATATTTATTCTCAAATAAAAACAATACATTGGTTTTATTTGGCAGGTGCGGTTGACATACAGATGATCAGACTGTGTTATGTGTGTTATGTCTCGTATTTCCTAATGATTGTACCAACTCCAGTGAAGAGAAGAAGCAATCTGGGGTGGGGGTGGGGGATGAAACCAAGCTCTTGGATTCTCCCTCTCTCCTCCCTCCCAATAAGATTCCCCACTAAGGGAAAATGGGGTGTGTATTACACCAGCAGTCTCGACTTCCTCCTTCTATTCCAACTTGTCATTTATTTTTTACCATTGTACAGAAAACAGTACAATTCAAAGCTTGCACCATTGTCCCTTGAGGAAGTATTAAATTTCGTGGCACTTTCAAAATACAAAACAAAACCACCCCTTTCATGCTTTAAAGTTACAAAGAAAGCTAACGACGCACATCTATAAAATCGGTAATTGTGCTGCTATTGAGGTCCGTGAACCACAATTTTATAAGATATAAAAGAAAAATGGAGAAAAGTTTGCTCACAAATAGATTACTCAGTGAATTGAAAAGCTGGCGGCGATAAGCAATTAGTGAGCTGCCTTTGTATCTCTATTGTTTACCAGCAGAGTTGGTGGAAGCAATAGACAGCCTTATGAGCCTATACCTATATTTAAGAATGTGTTAACCATTTCAGATTTCACTGGCAATGCAACCACTTTGTTGTTTTCTGTCCCCAGTTTCTCAGGTATGTACTGCTATCTCACTATAGTTGCAATTTTCATTTCCACAAATAGCTAATGATTTGAATCATCTTTTATTGTTCTTGCTTGATTTGCCCTATGGACACATGTGTATTTTTTTTTTCTGGTGAAGTCTCTATTAAAACCTTTTTAAATCTTTTCAAATGTTCTTTCTTTGCTGTTGATTTTAGAAATTTTTCATATATTCCAGATATGAGCCTTTTTGTGTATTTCTATGATTTTCTAGTATTTTTCATTTTCTCAGACGTGTTCTTTGTAGAACAAAAGTTTGAAGTTTTAATTAAAAATTATGACCTTCTCAGAAACTCTATGGAATGTGCTTCTGGTTTCACATTTAAAGGTCTGTGCCTAATGCACAATATCCTTCAGAGGACAAGTATACTCAGCAGGCATTGATGGGTTAGATCAGAGGTTCTCAGCCCGCAGGTCATGACCACTTTGAGGGTCACATATCAGATATCCTGCAATCAGATATTTACATTATGTTTTATAACAGTAGCAAAATTACACTTATGAAGTTCCAGCAAAATAGTTTTATGGTTGGGGGGTTACCAGAACATGAGGATTAAAGGGCCTCAATGTTAGGAAAGCTGGGGACCACTGAGTTTGAGTGTTGGCTAAAGATACACCGGCAAAGCTAAGCTCCAAAATAGAAGTATTGCAAGTGTTGGACAGGGAATTTGAAGATATTTGGTGGTAGGAGTTATGAGTTTGTTGATACGGTAAGCTACGTTGTTTTCTCACACTTAAACGAAGCCTTGAAAACATGACTGTAATACGTCACCTATTATAAGTAGTTCTGGGAAGGAAAAGACAAATTCCACTGTAATTTGTTAATGTTTATTAAAAGCAATACTTGGAAAAACAATATTATTTTCAAAAACTAAGAAATCCAGATTTCCCCCTAACACCAAGTTTTGATTCAGCCTTAGGTGGATTCAGATGGAAACGTCACAACAGAGACTAGCTTCAAAGTTCCCAACACAGTTACAACCCACAATGCCCCTGTGCTTTCTTTCTCCCAACTACCCTGTAACATCCCATAATCCAGCAGGAGACAGAGCAGGGAGTTGCCAGCAATGCACCTTCCCCTTGGCATCCTGCTGGCCCGTGGCTTACAGCTTGTTGTAAATTTGGATGTTCCTGCCTGGGTGGTCCACTCAAGCAATCGGTTCCTTGATGGGCAAAAAAGCTAGAGTCTGAAGTATGTTGTATGTGTGGTATGTTGAATGCAGAAGAACTTTTCCCAGGGGTCAGAAAGCACACTGCTTTTCTCCTTAGACTGTATGAAAGGAGGTTGTGGGTTTCGGGAGCTCAAGATTTTGAAGATGTAGATCCCATAATGTCCCCTGCTCTGATTCCATGCGCAACAAGCTTAGTGGGGCAGACACCGGAGGGCCGCAGGTCTGATTGCATTAGGAATTAAGAAGTGGGATGTGGTTTCCTGCCTTCTCCCTTGAGAGTTTCCCAAAGGACTGGTAATCTAGATGAACAGGATAGGCGAACTCCACACACTGGCCCTTTAAGGTTCTGAGACTGTTCAGATGACCTCAGTGAGCTTGTTCTAGAGAGTACCACTCAGTGAATAGTAGAAGAAGCCAGCTGGCCTCTCGAAGAGTCGCTGATGCCTGAAAACCATCCTAGTTACTGATCATAGGTTTCTACATCCGTGTATTATATCACTGTTGATAGGCAGCTATGACACTTGAGACAGCCATTCCTTTATTTTGTAAAACTCATTTTAATGTCAAAAACCAATCCCTATTTGCAGAGCTGTGACTAGGTTTCTAGAGTGGTGGTTTTTTATTTTTTTTTTTTATTTGTTTTTTTTTGAGTGGTGGTTTTTTAAAGGAAATGTCCACTCTTAGGGGTTTACTGGTGCCCTGAGCCTTCACCAAGGCAGCTTGGCTGTGCTGGATGTGGGCCAGCAGAGATGGGCAGCATGCTGCCGGTGATGGAACCAGCTGAAGGAAGTGAGAGGCAACAAGCTCTTGACCTGTCTCTTCTCTCCCAACCACCAGCATTCCTGAAAATATAGGTTTCCCTGTCCTTTTCTATTCCAATTTAGTATCCATTTTTTTTATCACTTTACAGAAATTGGTCTGAGGTCACAGTATGCCAGGTCTGATGACCTCATTTTAACTTTCCTCCAATCTCTTATCTCCTTAACTTTCCACAGTCCTCTTGCAGGCAAATCTATCTTGTTCGGTGTGGTTTCTTCCTTCCTTCCTTCCTTCCTTTCTTTCTTTCTTTCTTTCTTTCTTCCTTTCTTTCTTTTTTTCTTTCTTTCTTTCTTTCTTTCTTTTTTGTTAGCATTTGTCAGAGATCACAATGACTGCTTCCTAGAAAACACAAAATACATCATAACAGAGAAAACTCATCCCCTTGTTTTTGTGCTTCAACATTATTTTTCCAAAAAATCATATTTTTTTGTCTGTATTTACTCATGGACATTCCCCGGAAGTGTAGTATATGGCTCATATCGCAGATGATCAGTAGGAATGTGAGGAATGATTGACATTGGTGACTGGCATCGACTTTATGATGTGCCCGTTACTCTAGCGACTTTATAACAAATCACTCCCGAAACACCGCAGCTACAAACAATGACTACTGATTTTCTTTCCCACTTTCTGCTGGTCAGGAATGAGGAAGGGCCATACTGGTGGCTTTTCTCTTGAAGTATCTGAGGGACACACATGAGGATAAAGGAAGTGAGGTGTCAGCTGGAGTGGTAGGAACCTGAAGGTTTGCTCTTGGATTAGAGAATCCATTTCCAAGGTGGCTCAGTCCCTACGGTGGGGGGCAGACTGTCCCTCTCCTCAGGGTTGACTAGTCAGTCCTCACAGCTTGGCAGATAGTTTTTCTTAGAGCGAGCACTTCAGGACACCAGGGTGGAATCCACAGTGTCTTTAGACGCTCTCATATGTCATATGTCAGGGTACATACTTTATTAATCATTCAGGACCCTCGGGTAGTGTGACAAGTGATTGAGTGTCAAGAAGGGAGACAACTAGAGCTTGAACACAGGTCACGGAGTTGAGCCTGGAGGGAAACAGTTTGGAGCTGAGACAAAGCTACACAGATAAAACTAGGAAAGCAAATATTCAGTACAAAGCCTGAAAAGCAAAACAAACAACAAACAACCCGTTGTTATTGTAGAGTGAATTGCATGTCTGGTGTGCATCACGTTCTCACATCTCAGTTCTGCCCTGATGCAGCGGTTGGCTGCCTATGATGAGTTACCCTCTGGGTCCCCAAACAGCACACCCTTATCAAAGAAGGTCAGGCAAGAGTTTGGGTCAGTTTAATCTTAAACTGTCTGGACTGTCCCTTAGGCAGAGTGTGGGTGTTCAGAAGCTGTCAGCAAGTCCCAGATGAAGTCACAAGCTTGTCCTCTGACCACATATCCCTGGATTGGGTCTCCAGGCTCTAAGACAGCGGAGCCACTGCTTCTGATATGTTCTCATAGCTGCACCTGCACGAGTTGCCTGGAGAAAACCCATTGCTTGAGGATTATTTCAAAAGACAAGGAGAAGAACGGGGAACTCCCAGAAGCCTGGCACACACCCACACAAACCACGTGTTCCTTGGTTGTTAATTTTGTAGCCAATGCCCTTCAGATCTGGGAGAAAGTCCAGCAGGGGTTTACATATGATCTTTCTTTCTTTCTTCCTTTCTTTCTTTCTTTCTTTCTTTCTTTCTTTCTTTCTTTCTTTCTTTCTTTCATTATTTTTTGGTTCAGTTACTGAAATACTTTTAAGTGATTAGAAAAATTTAAAGGACCAATAATAAGAATTATGTAAGAAAAAAATAATGGAATAATTATTGAAAAGATTATATGATACAAATCCTTTAAATTCATGAGATCAAATATTCTTGTTTCATAAGGTTTATAGTATTTTTTCAAAATAACAATATGCAGCTGAATTATCCAGATGAGAACTGTTAACTATAGTTTTGAACAAGTGCTATTTTTAATTCTGAAGACTAGTCTACTCTTAGTTCACAGGTTGACTTCCTTGGTTTAGTTCAAATGATGATCTCTTACCTAGTTCTTACCATGTTAGTTTCAGTGTAATTTCACTATCAGTATGTCTAGTAACACCTTACTATGTCCTAATGCAAAACACACATGATAAGACCTTTAACCTTGGTCTTAGTAGGAACTTTGGTGTGATTGGGCTTTGTGCTGTGAAAATACTCAAGGGGTAGGGAGAACTTGAGGGAATAGGATGGTCGAGGTGGAGGAAGGACAGAGATGAGAGCAAGGAAAAAGATATCTTAATTGAGGGAGCCATTATAGGGTTAGCAGAAACTTGACTATAGAGAAATTCCCAGGAATCCCCAAGGATGACCGCACCTAAGACCCTAAGCAATAGAGGATAGGGGGCTCGATCTTGGCTTGCCCTGTAGTCAGACTGATGATTATCTTAAATATCACCATAGAACCTTTGCCCAACAACAGATGGTAAGAGAGGCAGAGACCCACATCGGAGCACTGGACTGAGCTTCCAAAGTCCAGTTGAAGAGTGAAAAGAATTTGAATATGAGCAAAGAGGTCAAGACCATGAAGGGTTCATCCACTGAAACAGTTTACCTGAGCTAATGGGAGCTCACCAATTCCAGATGGACTGGGAAGGAACAAGCATAGGACCAAACTAGTCCCTCTGAATGTGATTGACAGTTGCATGGCTGGGGCAGATGGAGGGACCACTGGCAGTGGCACTGGGATTTATCTCTACTGCATGTACTGGCCTTTGAGGATCCTATTCTCTTTGGATGTATACCTTGCTCAACCTAGATGTAGCAGGGAGGGCCTTGTACCTTCTACAAAGCAATGTGCCTTACCCTCTCTTAGGATTAGATGATGGTAGGGTGGGAGAGTGTGTGGAGGGAATGGGAGGAGGGGAGGAAGTGGGAATTTAGATTGTTTTATTTTTTTTAAAAAAAATCTAATAAAAAAATACTCAATGGTCTTGATAGGTTTTTTTCTTTTGTTTTTGTTTGTTTGTTTGTATTTGTTTTTTAAAGAAATAAACCAGTAGCTAAACAGTGCTACGTTTTCCCTCTTACCTACCCCACGGTGGAGACTTTCAAATATATAGGTTTTCACATTTAAGTGAGACAAGATGCCTGTTAGGATCAGTGTTTCTTGGATTCCCCCAAAGGTAGGGTGTTATATGTCCTTACATCAGCTGTGCTGCAGGGTCCCCTCCTCCCACCAGCACTTCATGACAAAGTGACAAACACCAGAAGCCTTACAGGAATACAAAAACCGCTTTTCTTGATGAAGCTGACTAGCCGGTGGTCTTGGAAGGAAGGAAAACGAGCTGCATTACCCTGATTACTCTGAATCCACTGCTCTGGCCAGCTTGTTCCCGGCTCGCTGCTGTACTCCTGCCGCACGGCTGAGGGCTAGTCTTGATTTGGCTTGCTGCTGTTTTCCACACCCTGTCGGAGCCAGAACCACTCTTCTCACTGCTCCTTGTTCTGTTTCTTCTCCTTCAGTCCCTCTCTTCCTCACTTGCATGTCACCTCCCCCAGAGAAACCCCCTAAAGCCACGCCACGGCCGCTGCATCTTGCCTCTGTTGTACTTCCCATTTCTATCATTATTATTGTTTGTTGAATTGCTGTCTTCCCCAATGCACTCTCAGACTCTGAGTCTGTGACCCTGACTTGCGCAAGGGCCATCCCTAGTGAATGCTGGTGAAACAAATTAAGTGTTGGGAAACCAATCAAGCAAACTGGAATCACATACTCATTATATTTTGTCATTTTGATAGATTAGAAGTGGTAATATTTAAAGTACCCCAGGCATGCCTGAGAATCCTGGCAGCAGTTCAACTGCCAATGAGAGGATTTAATTCAGTTGTTACTAAAACTTGATAGCATGATATTTGGAATTTTCTATTAATTATTAAAAATACATAAATCTCTTTGTTACATAAAATTTGATGTCATTAAAGCAAGGTATATGTTCTTTTATGTCTGTATCTCATTTACAACAACTTTGAGGGCTCTCATTCTGACCTAGAAAAATGGCTAAAATTGCTAATGAGAGAATTTTAGGAAAGAGTTAATGGGTAGAAAATACACCAGCCATAAAAGCCTATGAAGATAAGAAATAACAGGCAGGATAAAAATAGCCTTCCCAAGTGCGGTATCCAGCGAGGGAGCAGATTTTGTGGGCGGCACCGTGGTGGTGATGGTGATACTGCACATGAAGGAGAGACAGAACTGGGGGGTGGTAGCTAATGTAAAAGCATGCCTTAATTTGTCCTTATGAACGAAAACATTCACAAATTCCTTCTTTGAAAAGAGGAGATGATTTCGGGAAATTTCTAGCAAGCACTGGTCTAGTCAAAGACTCCAGAAGTGGTTGTGTAGGTCATAGTCCTTGTGAAGGTGCCTCCTGGGTCTTTGGGCAAGGCCTCCAATCCAGTGGGATAAAGAGCATCTCATTCTCAGGGGCACAGTGGCCCTGCAAGGGTTAGCAGAGATGTTTACTGTGGTGAGTTAAAGGACTAGCATAGCACACAGCTGTTTCTTCGAGATGCCTTTTTCTTCACCCCCTCTAGGATTTTTCTGGGAGCTGTTGAAGGGTTAACTCCTGAGGTCAGGCAACGTGGGCCTTCATCTGACCTCGGTGCTTATTTGGAAGATTCTCAAAGGACATAGGCACCAACAAGACCTCTTTTATCGATATTCTTAAAACACAGATCACTGTAAAATCAAATGCGAGTTATGCCAGCTGCACTTGGGAATCCATCCAAGGGCTTCGTTTCTGGTGTGTCCATTCCTCTTGAAGACCTTTCAATGCTTCCCAGACAATAGCAGAAATTACACTAGAGAATGGCACCAGGGCATGGGTGACTCCAGTGAGAATCTAGATACAGGGAGGCAGAAGTCATGCCTCATTGCTGTCCATTCTGACGGTCCTTTCTCCCCATTCAACATACAATTTACATGAGAGCTAAATCTGCTATTCTTCAAGGATGTGTTAGATGAATAATGACTAGAAGTAGCATCCGCTAATGAGTTAAGATGATTTCTGGTACAGGGTTAAGTGCTGAAATTTGTTTTGTTTTGAGACAGTTTCTCCCTATGTTGCTTGGGTTGGTTTTGAACTCCAGGCCTAAATTAAGGCCCCCACCTAAGTCTTCTGAGTCACTGCAGGGCGTGTGCTGGCTAGTTTTATGTCAACTAGACACAAGGCAAGGTTATCTGAGAAGAAGGAGTCTAATTCAGAAAATGCCTACCTAAGCTAGGGCTGCAGGCAAGACTAGAACAGTTTCTTAATTAGTGATTGATGGGTGAGGGCCCAGACCATTCTGGGTGGTGCCATCCCTGGGCTGGTGGTCCTGGGTTCTATGAGCTAGCAGGCTGAGCATGCCATCGGAAACAAGTCAGTAAGCAGCTCTTCTCCATGCGTCTTAGCTGTTGCCACCAGGTTCCTGCCCTGTAGGAGTTCCTGTCCTGACTTCTGTTGATGATGAACTGTGATATGGTGCAGAAAAATAAACCAAATAAACCCTTTCTCCCCAGGTTGCTTTCGGTCATCGTGTTTCATCACAGCCATAGTAACTGTGCCTAAGATGGGGCTAGACTACCATATCCAGGAAAATGATGAAGTTTTGAAAGTATGCTTAACTGTTTGTTAATTCAAAAATGTTATGTACTCTCAGAGGTAGGAAAAAATTTTTAATTAGTTATTCATCAAGTTATTCCTTTTTCTACAGGACCCAAGAGACATTCAGAATTAACTATTAAGAACATATTTTGGATACAATGTAGGCAAATTATTGCTTTAAACTTACTTGAAGTGTTTTACTTTAAGTTTACATTATGTTTTTATGATATTTCATATAAAACAACACTCATTAATAAACACATTTCACAACTTGGCAAGTGATATATAACCCTATAAAGCTGATAAAAATGCCAAAAAGTATAGGAAAATATAAGAACTTAACTGGAGCAGTTACTTATGTTTATGTATGTAAATATATATAGGCTTGTATACATACTTCCCACTGTATAACAGAGCATTTCAAGAATTTAGTGACCTAAAAACAATAGTCATTTTATTAAATTTCATGACTCAGAAATTCAATCACCGCTCCATTGTGTGCTTATTTTGTTCCGAGTAGGATCAATGAATCCTACTGAATGAGGTCTGTCTAGTGAATGGATTCAGCATGAAGCAATTCACATTTAACAAGAGATACTGAGAGGCAGGGATTAGCTGGCAGCCCTAGCCAGAGTCCTGTTCCAGTGGCCTTTCCAGCAAGGCAGTATCAAGGGAATTGAGTTTACATGTTAGCCCCAAGCTGTCAGAGGAATACCCCAAAATAATATGCTGGGAATGCAAACTTCCTTGTGGCTTAACTTTGAAAATCTCAGAATGTCTTTTATTTCAGGTTCTATTTTTCAAGGTTAGAAGCAATTCAAGAGTGAGGGTTAAAACAGTCCTTTTCTTTTTAAAAAAAAAAACTTGAAATTAAAATATGATCCCATCATTTTTGCCCTTCCCTTTCCTCCCTCCAGCCCTTCCCACATGCCCCCACCTCCTTGTTCTTTCTCAAACCGTAGACTACTTGTGTGTGTGTATGTGTGTGTGTGTGTGTGTGTGTTTTAACTGTCGGTACATATAGTGGAAGAGGAAGGGGAACGTTTGTAAGAGCCAGAGGAATAGGAGTGTGCTGTGAGTGTCCCTTTTCAGAAATGTCAGGGAGGCTACATCCATGAAGTCTCATGAACACGACTGCCTAAATAAAACCTGAACATGGATGATACCAACAGACCTGTGAGCACACAAGGGGGAGATTCCCATGGGGCCTTAACCCTAGAAAAAAACCTTCATGCAACCAAGGCATCTGGGAGGGAGGGAAACGATCTCAGCTGCAGAAAAGCAAAGACAATGCACCTGACTTGATTCTGCCCACAACTAGGCCAACTGGTGGAGCACCTGGGTACATTATCCCTAGACTTCCAGCATCATCCACTCTGGACCAGCTAAATGTTCACTTTTGCAGTATGTTCTTGTCTGGTACCGATGGAAGATGAATAGAATCCCTGGATTTTAACAGTGTTTGATTGATTTGTTTTGCAGCTACCCCATAATTTTTTTTCGCCAAGTCATTGTCATCATAAAGGACAATTAGTGTTTCTCCACGATGATGTTTGTTTGGGAAGAGCAGAGCACTGAGGAGAGGGTAGGCACCTCAAAGTAAACTGGATAAATCCAAGACGGATTGAGGCAAGGATATGATTCTAAACTCAAAACAAGTTGAATTTACATAAGCTTTTTGGATATCAAGAGTTTAGGTTTTGGAGGTGGAGGAAGGAGTTGAGATGAGTTCAGTTGTTTAGTAGGTAGGATTGCTAAGAAAATGTTCTGAAGAAGCGTTTGTATGGTCTGCAACAATCTCAATGCTAAGGATAATTTTTTTTTTCTCCAGTGGGAGAGGCGTGCAAACTCTGATGGTCTTTTAGAACAAACAAATCTTATGAGCCAAGAAACTACTTACCTCAGACAGGCATGAACACCACGTCCCCAAATAATACTGTCTGGCCCTAACTTTGTCTGGGTCTGGCAAGAAGGATTTCATCTTAATATCATCAGTTTTTATGATATCCTGACCAGAAAGCTCTTTTTGTGTGTATCATGGATCCATTATTAGTTTTAGAGCCTCTGCTAGTCATGAAGTCATTAAAAGTCAAACCAGATGCCACCCGAGAGAGAAAAACCTGGCATCATTTCAAAGCTGAGGGAACTGGAGACTCAAGAAGCTATGTGATCTATCCAAAGTCAGAAACTAGTGACAGACACCCACCCCACTGCAATGTTTGAAAAGAAGCAACCTTGATTTATCTGTGGGGAGGGCAGCCTGTTTGCCTGAGTAGTCCCCTAAGCAATACCCACCTACCTTCAATTGTACTTTTTTAATTACTAGTTTTGAGTACAATTGGCTCGTTTAATAAACAAACAAACAAACAAACAAACAAAACTAACCCATTTTTTGTGTGTGTGCCTATTCAATAATGTTTTCTGAGCACCAAGCTGCCTGCATGAGCCCAGGCAATGCTCCCCAACAGACGTCCCATCCAGACTAGGAGGGAAGAGGGCCCCAGCTTCGTGAGATTTGTTTCACACTCTTTGGTTGTCCCCTTAGAACTATGAGTCTGAACTCCACTTAGAACCAGGCCCTCTGCAGTACAGATTCTGAGGGTCTGAGATTTTTCTGCAGAGAGCTCACATGTGGAGTGGGTACTGTTAAAACTACTCAGAGATGAACCATGCTGCTCCTTTGTTTCAAGAGAAGTTTGCTCTTTGGCTGGGGTGACAGATAGCTCTGACTTTTATTCAGACCGCAGGGACTCTCGGTGGCCCTAAGTCCTGCTCCTGAAGCTCGGATTTCCTGTTTAGAGGGTGCACTGTCACCATTAGCTTTTGTCTTTTGCTGCGGCTAATTTGTCTTCCTCTTGGACCAGCCCGTGGGGGCGGGGGTGTGGGCAGGACCCGACTGCTGATGGAGACAACTCCTTCCACTCTCTGACCTGGGCGGGATCAGTCGTCCAGCTTAGCTGGGAGGAGCCCCAAGGGGGCGGCACCATGGCCAGACAGGGTGGGGCAGCTGACCCCTGTCGACTCCAGGGGACCGGGGAAGGGGTGGGGGCGAGTCCCGGAGGAGCTGGTGGACCGCGCTCGGGAGTGGGTCGGCTCCTCGGGGGCGGGGCGGCGGCGGGATGGGCGGGCAGAGACGCGTGCGGCGGCGGCCCCGGGGCTCCCGGCTCCTCCCCGCCTGTGCACTGGAGCGCCCGCGGCCGCGCTGAACTGTGCACCGCGGGCCGAGCGAGCTGCCGCCTGCACCCCGAGAGGAACGCGGCCATGCCCGGGCCCTAGCGCGCTGCCGCAGCCTCTTCAATGGGCAACCTGCTCGGCGGGGTCAGCTTCCGCGAGCCCACCACCGTGGAGGACTGCGACTCCACCTGGCAGACCGATTCGGAGCCCGAACCCGAGCCCGAGCAGCCGGGGCCGGCAGGCGGTGGCGAAGGCCAGGAGCACGGCGAACCGGAGCAGCCCGAGCAGCCTCCCGAGAGAGCCGGAGGGCGGCCCCGCGACAGCCCCGTGCCGGAGGACAACGCCGAGGCGGGGGGCGCCGAGCAGGTACGCGACCCCCGGACCCGGACCCGGGGTGGTCCCGGCAGGGCTGAGCGCCCGGGCACCGGGGAGGGGGACAGCGAGCGGCCCCATGGGGGTGCAGGGAGGGATGCTAGGCGTGCATGGCCCGGGCATCCGACCTGGGGGAGCCTGCGGTGGCCAGGATTGCCTGGGTGACTCGCTGCTGACCTGGGGCCTTGCTGTGATTACCATGGGGAAGTCCCCCAAGGCAAACCCCGACTCCTCTAGGTGTTATCTTTGCCTCTGCAGCGCAGCTGGGTGATGCGAAGGTGGGGTGGGAGGAACCAGCCTAAAAATAGAGGATTGTGAGGACCCGACCGGTGCGTGTTACTGTTTGGTTTTTTTCTTTTTAAATATTCAGAACAAGAAGGAACTGCGCAGTCTCCCCCTCAGCGGGGGTCCACGGCCATTAAAAGTATTGCAGAAAGGTTCCCGTGCAAACTTAATATGCCTGGGTTCGTTTCCCCAAGAGATACCTTTCAACGGCTTCAAGACATTCCTTAAACATTTTGTTTCACGCAGAAGACTTGTTGATCCAACCAAGCTTAAATCACTTGACCAATACCGTTATGGAGGTTGGTGGGGGAGGGGGAAAGGGGAGAGAGTCCCTTTACCTATCCGGGCCTCAGAAACTTTTAAATGGAGGGACTGTATTTTTTTTTTAATATATATAAAGAAGTCTGCAGTGTGTTGAAGGTTAACATCCCCCTATTACCACTTAAGAGAAAATGGAGCCCCAAGTCCAAAGTGACTTTAGGGGAAGTCTCGTCTTCTTGGGAGGACGGCAGAGCCTTCCTATAGGAGCTAGTTGAGCGTGTTATTGAAATGGAATGCAGTTTTGGGTGTGTGCATGCCATTTTAATTATCATTTTAGAGAATTGTGAGCCTTCTAAGGAGAATCCTGCATAAAGCATAAAGGGAAAGAAAGATGCAGACCTAAGTATGTCTGTCACCAAAATGAGCGCTTTGGCCCTAATGGATGGGATGGGGCCATTCTTCCCTCGTGCTCTGGTTTGCATCTAGCGTTGTGTGCTGAACCCTGAAACAGTATTACTTGTCATATTCCGGTGTTTTATCTTTCCATTTGTCTCCCCAAGTAAGTAGCTATTGACAGATGTTTGGAATAAAAAAGGGTAATAATCTAATTAATGAGGTCAATCTGTGTTAAAATAGCAGGATAACATTTCAGCCAATGCCCCCCCCCCCAACCTGAGTGACTAAGTAGACCATCCATTAATGGCAACTTTTTCCTCTGTAAGTATCACCCAGCTTCTTAAATAATCTCCTGGTTTCTGTTTGGCCCTTCACCCTGTTTGTTCCTTGCTTGGAACAGCCAGCTCCCCCTTTAAAGTAGGTTGCAGACTGGTTTCTCATCACCGTCCTTGCTGATGTCCACCTCTCTGTAAGCAAGAGACAAAGGATGGTACCAGTAACTGAGAAGACAAAGCCTGGGGCGGAAGATACTTTAGAGGTTAAGTCGAGTCTTAAGTTTGCCGTCCTATTAGGCATTTGAGAGGGACTGAAGAGTAGTTAATGCTCTCTATAAATAGTTGGTCTAGTATTGGAGCTGTAGGCAGGCATTTAGGAGTAAATTAAAAATCAGTGCAAGATAAGAGGTCACCAAGGAGCCATGAGGGATGAGGACAAACCTCCTCACTCTAGACCAGTGGTTCCCAACCTTCCTACTGCTGTGACCCTTTAATACAGTCCCTCCTGTTGTGGTGACCTCCAACCATAAAATTATTTCACTGCTACTTCTTAGCTATATTTTTGCTGCTGTTTGGAATGGTAATGTAAATATCTGATATGCAGGATATATGATCTGTAACCCCTGTGAAAGGGTCGTGACCTCCAGGTTGAGGCCTACTGCTCTAGACAGAGGGTGTGATTAAGAGGAGCCAAAAACGAGGGGACAGTGACCCCGGGAAACAAGACAGGAGGAGAGTGTGGTATTCTGACAGCCAATGCTAACATTGCTTCAGGGTGGAGGGCCTTGAGGGGTTCAGTATAGCTGGGAAGTCACCTGGGATGGCCATGGAGATGTAATTTTTACCAGACAGAGATTTATTTGGAAAGTTCCTAATTGTCCCATTTTTAATGCCATGCTGTGGGCAGAGCCTTATTTAGGTTACGGGGTGAGCTCTAGACTATGATTCTAGATAGAGAATATGCCCAATTCTTGGGTGATGATTTACATCACAAGGGAGGGGAGGCATGATCTGTATTTGAGGCAGACTTGGGTCAAGCGAGAGATTATGCCTAAGTTTGGAGAGACTGAAGCATGCTTGCTGGATTCGGGGAATGGCTTGGAAGAAGTAAATTTTGATGGCCCAGGGGGAAGGGAGTGGTATGTTAAGGTGCAGAATCCTCTCTGAGGAAGTGAAAGAGACCAGAGCTAAACAGGGCAGATGCTGGCAGGGTGAAGGATGCAGGCATTGGCACTTGGCAGTCTGTCTTGGGGAACCAGGCAGGCCATGAGCCATAATCTTCATTTCACAGATGATAAAACTAAGATTCAGCTAAGTGATTTTCTTAAATGCCTCACAGATATAAAGTAGCAGAACCAAGACTTACCTAGTCTCTTGGCTCCAGACCTTGGGTCGTTGATCTTTGTAACAGGATTCTCAAATATTCATCACTTTTGTCAGTTTTAGCAGGGAGGACACTGGCTCAGACCTAATTAGACAGGCGTGGAAGCAGCTAGTTCTTGCACTGTTGCCGGGATCCGAGCCTTGTTTAGTTCCTCTAAGCTTAGAAACAAGGTGCAAGCAGTAATGAAGGTCAGTGAGCTATGTTGTAAGACCCAAGTGAAGTAATAAGGGACACGGAAGTGTTCTGGAAATGGAAAAGTGCTCTTGGCCAATGCAGGTGATGATTCATGTGGTTGTAGCTCGGGCTAAATAGATTCTGAAACTTGCTAGGCGGAGCTATTTTGAAAAGTGTGGCAAGAACCAGAATGGAAGCCTTTCCTTGCTTATGTAACATGACAGTGTAGCCGCCGTTAGACGTCGGAGGATTCGGTGCTAAAGTAGCTCTGCGCTTGTAGTAAGAGTGAGAATCACGCCACCTCGGAAACGTGTGAAGATCGCTTAGAAGGATGCCAGTCTGTCTGCACTGAGAGAGGGCGGGAGATGATGAGAGAGAAGGGACTGGGGGCAGCTTTCTTAATGAATATTCATATTCTAGCACTGCAGACTTCCCCATGTTCCATCTCATTGTCCCGCGTGTCATCGGGCAAAAGCATTTTGTCCTACATGATATGGTCTCTATAGCTAAAGGATGCCGGGACCCGCCTCTTACCCATCGACAGTGACCTCACAGGGGTGGCTCTCTGTTTAGCAGCTTGAGTGAATTGCCACACAGAAAGTACCTCAGTCAATGTTCATCCCTCCCGAGAATGAGCTCCGTCTTGCTTTGCGCATTTATCTCCAATTTGCTGATTTAGGTCCCATTGATCATTGAATGGGCAGATGATTATTCATGCCTTGTGTTTGTTATGGTGCTTTGAAGGAGTTTAGAAAGCTAATTCAGTTTAAAACCCCCTTCCCGTTCATAAATATTCCTTGACTTTCAAGTGCAGCTCCGAGATGCAGATTTAATGAGAATCTTCTGTGTAGACTTGAGTTGCCAAACTTAACCCTTTCCTAGTGGTGTATGAAGTAAGTTTGGTCATCGGCTCCTGAAACATGTTTGCAATTCATTCTGAGTGCGGTTCCGGATTGATACTGATTCTTAGCATTTATTCCACAAAGGCATTGAAGAGTTTGCTATTTACTGAATCGAAAGTTTTGTATTTAGTGATAGAGCTCAGGGCAGGAATTTGTGACGCAAACAAGGAGGTCATGCCAGCCAGCACTGCTTATGGGCATCAATATAGAGACATAATCGTTTCCTTCATCTGGATGGGTTGTCAGTGTTCAAGGCTCTTTACAGATGTTGAGTATTTTGGAGTTTGGTCTGGAGCTTTCTCAGTCCCTCTGTCCGTGTCAGTGAGGGTCTCAGTATCATGCTCTGTGTCAGTGTGTGACGGAGTTTCACTCTGTGTCTTAGGGTGGTGATCCCACGGAAGCAGCTGCTAAACCAAAGAGGAGCTTCTATGCTGCGAGAGATTTGTACAAATACCGACATCAGTACCCAGTAAGACAACAGAATGCTTTTCCCCCTTAAATGTAAACGCTTGTCTTTCCGTTTTTCTGTTTTTACTCTGCTGGTAAGAAAACATAATGGAACGGTCCTTGTGCCTTTTTGTGTGTTCCCATATACTGGAGATTAATTTATCTTTTCCTTTAGCAGAACTTCAAAGATATTCGGTATCAAAATGACTTGAGCAACCTTCGCTTTTATAAGAATAAAATTCCATTTAAGCCAGATGGTAAGTAAGCCATGTTGGTAAAAAAGCAAATTTTAAATCCTAACGGATATTTGGGTGTTCTTTCCTTATCTCGACTTTGTGTATGTCTGATGCATGTGTTCGCTGGTTAGCTTTGTTTCGCCTTGTTACCTATGCAGGCTGATGTCTCCCTAGAGCCCAGGTTTTAGAGTTGTGGTCATCCATTTAGTGAACTGTGGAGAAAAAGATACTGGTTAACTGTATCTTCTTGTTATCTGTGTGTCATGGCTGTTGCTG